>NC_142488.1:4290488-4600753 GCF_049115385.1 Moschus berezovskii | reverse complement strand
TTCCACGTACGTGCGTTAATATATGATCAGTTCAGTTCAGTCGCTCAGTCGTGTCCGACTCTTTGCGACCCCATGAATCACAGCACGCCAGGCCTCCCTGTCCATCACCAACTCCCAGAGTTCACTCAGACTCCTGTCCATCGAGTCGGTGATGCCATCCAGCCATCTCATTCTCTGTCGTCCCCTTCTCCTCCTGCCCCCACTCCCTCCCAGCATCAGACTCTTTTCCAGTGAGTCAACTCTTGGCATGAGGTGGCCAAAGTATTGGAGTTTCAGCTTTAGCATCAGTCCTTCCAATGAACACCCAGGACTGATTTCCTTTAGAATGGACTGGTTGGATCTCCTTGCAGTCCAAGGGACTCTCAAGAATCTTCTCCAGCACCCAGTTCAAAAGCACCAATTTTTTGATGCTCAGCCTTCTTTGCCAGAGACATCTCTTTGCTGACAAAGGTCCATATAGCATAGCTTTGACTATATGGACCTTTGTCAGCAAAGAGATGTCTCTGGTTTTTAATACACATTCTAGATTCGTCATAGCTTTTCTTCCAAGGAGCAAGCATCTTTTAATTTCATAGCTGCAGTCACCATCTGCAGTGATTTTGGAGCCCCACCAAAACAAAGGTTGTCATTTGTTATCTATTTTATCCACAGCATCAATCATGTACATGGGTCAATCCTAATCTCCCCATTTATCCCATCCCCTCTTCCCCACTTCGTGCCCATGCGTTGATTCTCCATGTCTGTGTCCCTATTTGTGCTTTGTACACAAGTTCATCTATACGATTTTCTAGATTCCACGTACATGCATTAACATATTTGCTAGGAAAAAAAAAAAATATATATATATACATTTTGCAAGAGAAAAAAAAACCCAGATGAAGGCAACATTGCTGCCTTGGGAGTGGCCCAGTAGGTGGCACACTCTGCTCTGTGTCTGGACAGACAGCAAAAATGTTGCGGGAAAAAAAATGAGGCCAGGATGGTCAATGGTATGACACAGGCAGAAAAAAAAATGCAACCCAGGGGACCAGGCTCCCCATCAACACTCAGGAAACCTCTGTGAAGGCACTCACGAGCATCCTTCATCCTCAAGACTGTCAAGCTCATTTGAAAATAAGAGCAAGATTCTCTGGGTTCGTAGAGTTCCCTTCCACCTGACTGAGCACTGTTTTCAATCCACCTCCCGGAGGAAACAAGGCAAATCCCAACCAAGATTTTCCTCTCAACCGGCAGCCAAGGAGAGCTATCGAGAGGAATATATGAGCATCTATTTTATTAACACCCTTGAATTCCCCGTATATCCTCTGAACATTTAAAATAAATTTTTTTAAGTCTCTCCATGATTTCATTGGGAGTTTGTGACATCTCAATTGGAAAAGTGTCCGCTGCTCCAAATACACAAACTAGAGAATGGTTTCTGCATTTGGTTCTTGTCAAATCTGACCTAGGAAAGGATGCTAGTTATTTCAAAAGCTTGGGCCGAGAAATGTACCCAGATGTTTCAACCTCACGCTTCCCAGGTGGCACTAGTGGTAAAGAATCTGCCTGCCAAGGCCGGAGACACAAGAGAAGCGGATTCGAGTCCCTGGATCGGGAAGATGCCCTGGAGAAGGAAATGTCAACCCGCTCCAGTATTCTTGCCTGGAGAATTCCATGGACAGAGGAGCCTGGCAGGCTGCAGTCCACGGGGTCTCAAACAGTTGGATACGGCTGAACAAACACACACACACACACACACACACACACACCCCTCATTCTCAATCACACTGCTTAAAAGAACTGAGTGATTTGCTATAAAACTCGGTGGTCACGGGTCTTGCATCGTTTAGACCATATTCTGTAAAAGCTCTACTGCCTAGTTTCTATAACACTTTTCCCTGCAAATTTCACCCAAGACTACATTTCACAATGACGTGTATTGCGTGACACCAGTGAAATATTCCCATTCTGTATTAGAATATATCCACTCTCAGGATCCCTCATGAGACGGTCTTCTTTTCACAGCAGAGTCTTCAGTTTCCAAATGCTAAGCGATTTGCATCCAAAAGCGCTTTCTTAAAAATCGGTCTCTTCCAGTGGTGTCTATTGAGTGATTTTTTTTTTTTTAATGTGGCTGATTTCCCACGTGCTTCTGGGACACGGTTTCACATAGAAGCAGAGCTTCTGGTTTTGTGGAAAAGGTAGATAATAAGAACCTGGAACCAAGACGCACGGTTTCAGACTGCGTTTTGCCCTGTACAGAACAGAACAGGTGCCTGGCGCATCCTCAGACGAGACGTACCCAGGAAACGGAGATCGGTCTGATGAGAACTGAAAGAATACAAAGGAGCCCATCATTAGAAAGTTTCGGGGTGGGCGGGAGGAAGGATACAGACAGGAAGGAATTCATCTTCAGGTCAGAAACGTTATAAAGACGGAAGCCTTGAAGGACAGGCGGATGGAGTGCCTGAGCATCCAGGCTGAGCCGCTTAGTCATGCCTGACTCTTGTGACCCCCATGGACTGTAGTCCACCAGGCTCCTCTGTCCATGGGATTCTCCAGGCAAGAATACTGGAGTGGGTTGCCATTTCCTTCTCCAGGGGCTCTTCCCAACCCTGGGGATCAAACCTGGGTCTCCTGCATTGGCAGGTGGGTTCTTTACCACTAGCGCCACCTGGGAAGCCCTTGATGGGATCCACGTGCTAAAAGGTGAGGCTGTAAATGTGAACAGGAGTGAGAAATCTGTGACCTGGTGGTTCTGTTAAGAGATGGACGGGTTGCTGGCAATTCTCAGGGAAGCGCCTGGTTTAAGCCAAACAGTGACGTGAGGCTTGCATCCACAGAACCCCCTGAAGCTTGGCAGAGGGCAGAAGCAGAGAGGCGAGGGCTAGGTGGGCAGTGAGGAGATAGGTTTAGAGCCAGTTGGTGAGGGTGAGAGATGGTGGCTTGCATGACATAGTACAGACGAGGAATGGTGGGTGGCTTCTGTATAGGTCGTGGGCATAGGAGCGCGTGGGCTTGTGCTTGGATGGGCAGGGGCAGAGATGGGAGAAGCCAAAAGTCTCTGTTGCTGTTCAGTGGCCCAGTCATTCAGGCCACCTCTTTGTGGCCCCACGAACCGCAGCACGCCAGGCTCTCCCTGTCCTTCACCATCTTCCAAAGTCTGCCCAAGTTCATGTCATCGGTGGCCATCCAGCCATCTCATCCTCTGACACCCTCTTCTCTGTCTGCCCCCAGACTTTCCCAGCATCAGGTATTTTCCATTCAGCTGGCTCTGCCCATCAGACAGCCAAAATACTGGAGCTTCAGCATCAGTCTTTCCAACGAGAATTCAGGGTTGATTTCCTTTAGAATTAACACGTTTGATCTCCATTCCCAAACTCTACTCGTTGGGAAAATTGCTGAAGATGCCTTATCGGGATTATGAAGTGTGGAAAGGACTCCAGGCAAGAAATCACACCGTCTGTCCTGGCCATGAAAAGTGGGAGAGGCTTGAGGTGTGATGTATTTGAATGCCTGTGTCAAGGGTTTGACACCAGAGGTCAGAGAAGAGAGAAAGTGAGCCAGTGTCGATGGTATATGCTCTCTGATTTGGGAATGGATGGTTCTACGTAGAGACAGAAGTGTCAAGAAGTCGTTTTTGTTTTTTTTAATTTTTAAAAATTTATCTTATTTTGCATTATAGTTGATTGATGATCTTCTATTAGTTTCAGCAAAGCGATTCAGTTATACATGTATCTATTCTTTTCGACATTATTTTCCCTTGTGAAACTAAAAGTCACTCAGTCGTGTCCGACTCTTTAAGGCCCTATGCAGTCCGTGGAGTTCTCCGGGCCAGAATGCTGGAGTGAGTAGCCATTCCCTTCTCCAGGGGATCTTCCCAACCCAGGGATCGAACCCAGGTCTCCTGCATTGCACGTGGATTCTTTTACCAAATGAGCCACCAGGGAAGCCCACATAGCTTTTCCCGTATAGGTTATTACAGAATATTGAATAGAGTTCCATGTGCTGTACAGTAAGTCACTGTTCATGATCTATATATAGTTGTGTATATATCTTTTGGGGGGCTTCAAAATCACTGCAGATGGCGACTGAAGTCATGAAATTAAAAGACGCTTACCCCTTGGAAGAAAAGCTATGACCAACCTAAACAGCATATTAAAAAGCAGAGACATTACTTTGCCAACCAAGGTCCGTCTAGTCAAGGCTATGGTTTTTCCCGTGGTCATGTATGGATGTGAGAGTTGGCCTGTGAAGAAAGCTGAGCGCCAAAGAATTGATGCTTTTGAACTGTGGTGCTGGAGAAGACTCTTGAGAGTCCCTTGGACTTCTAGGAGATCAAACCAGTCCATCCTAAAGGAAATCAGTCCTGAATGTTCATTGGAAGAGTGAGGCTGAAGCTCAAACTCCAATACTCTGGCCACATGATGCAAAGAACTGAGTCATTGGGAAAGACCATGATGTTGGGAAAGATTGAGGGCAGGAGGATAAGGGGACGACAGAGGATGAGGTGTTTGGATGGCATCACCGACTCAATGGATGTGAGTTTGGGTAAACTCCGGGAGTTGGTGATGGACAGGGAGGCCTGGCATGCTGCGGTTCATGGGGTTGCAGGGAGTCGGACACGCCTGAGTGACTGAACTGTACTGAACTGTGTACATATCTGAATCCCAAACTCCTAATTTATCCCCTCTCCTTCCCCGCTGAGATATCTGTAAGTTTGTTTCCTATGTCTGTGACTCTCTTTCTGTTTTCCAAATAAGTTCATTCGTGTTGAATTTTAGGTTCCACGTGTAAGTGATGTCATAGGATATTTCCCGTTCTCTGCCTGACTTACTTCACTGAGTATGACAATCCCCAGGCCCATCCACGTTGCTGCAGATGGCATTATTTCATTCTTTTTTTGTGGCTGAGTCCTACTCCACTTCATTATCCCTTCATCCGTTGATGGACATTTAAATTGTTTCTGTGTCTTGACTATTTTTAAACAGTGCTACTATACCTATAGGGGTGTACGCATCTTTTCAAGTTAGAGGTTTCTCTGCTTCCACGCCCAGGAGTGGGATGGCTCGGTCATATGGAGGCTCTCTCTGTAGTTTCTTAAGGAACCTCCGTACTGTTCTCCATGGGGATTGTGCCAATTTACATTCCCACCAACAGTGTCGGAGGGCTCTCTGTCCCCACAGCCTCTACCTTATGTTCACTATTGGTAGATTTCTTGACGATGGAGGTGATACCTCCCTGTGGGCTTGATTTGCATTCCTCTAGGAATGAACACGGAGAAGGCAATGGCACCCCACTCCAGTCCTCTTGCCTGGGAAGTCCCGTGGACAGGGGAGCCTGGTAGGCTACAGTCCATGGGGTCGCTAAGAGTCGGACACGACTGAGCGACTTCAATTTTGCTTTCTGGCATTGGAGAAGGAAATGGCAACCCACTCCAGTGTTCTTGCCTGGAGAATCTCAGCGACAGAGGAGCCTGGTGGGCTGCCGTCTATGGGGTCGGACAGAGTCGGACATGACTGACGTGACTTAGCAGCAGCAGCAGGAATGAACAAGGTTGAGCATCTTTTCATGTAGTTTCTGGAAAGAAACTAGAAGTCACTTATGAAGACGCACACTGTCCATGAAGAAGGCAGAGGGGGAGGTTTCGGGATTCAACGTTTTGAGGAACGGGGAAATTGCTTTTGGAAGCAGCTACCCCTTCTGACATCCCCAGCAGCACTGTTGTCAAGGTTTGGATTTCTCTACATCCTCTCAGCACTTCATCTTTTTTAAAAACTAAATTTCAGCCAGCATGGGTTTGCAGTGGTATCTCATTGCAGTTTTGATCAGCCTTTTCCAGTGGCTCAGGGGTAAGGAATCCCCCTGCCAATGCAGGAGACACCAGGGACACAGTTTGATCCCTGAGTCGGGAAGATCCCCTGGAGGAGGAAATGGCAACCCACTCTCATATTCTTGCCTGAGGAACCCCATGGACAGAGGAGCCTGGCGGGCTGCAGTCCGTGGGGTCGCAAAGAGTGGGAAACCAGTGAACAAGTGGACCAAAATGACGTGGAACATCTTGCTGTGTGTTTAGTAGCCACTTTTGTCTCTTATTTGGCGAAGGATTATTCAATTCTCAATTTTTAAAAGCGGGCTATTTGTCTTTTTTTTTTTTTTTTTGGCTGCCACACAGTATGCAGGACGTTAGGCTCCCCATCAGGAATCGAACCCATTACACTTGCAGTGGGAAGCACACAGTCTTAACCACTGGATTGTCAGAGAATTCCTGGACTGTTGGCATTTTGCCACTGAACGCAGCTACCTTTAAAGTTTCTTTCGGTGCGATAACAGACTGATTTGAGTAGACAGAATACAGGAAACGCCGTGGGCATAGTGATAAAAGATGAACTCCTGTAAGATGGTTGTAAAATATAGCTGTGTATGCCTCTCCAATCCTGGTAACTACATGTGCTTAGTCACTCAGTCGTGTCCAGCTCTTTGCGACCCCATGGACAGTAGTTCGCCAGGCTCCTCTGTTCCTGGGGATTCTCCAGGCAAGAATACTGGAGAAGGTTGCTATACCCTCAAATCAAACATCTTTTTTTTTTTTTTTAAGCTGTACACTGGCATGACTGTTGGATCCTGGGTAGGCTGGAAAGCAGAGTTATTAATTCATGCTATATTTTGTTACATTTAGCAGGGACAGATACCAACAGTGCAGTCTATGTTTTTATCACTGTGTAATATACACATGCTAGAAAATACGTGTTATAAAATGCTTTTATTCTCTTATCATGGCCGTGGGCTGATTCCTTTAACTTAGCTACTCTTTATAGAGTATTTTTGATTGCACTGTTTGCAGCTAGGGGATGCATGCTAAGTTGCTTCATTCGTGTCTGACTCTTTGCAGCTATGTGGACTGGAGCCCCCCAGGCTCCTCTATCCGTAGGAGTCTCCAGGCAAGAATACTGAGGTGGGTTGCCGTCCCGTTCTCCAGGGGATCTTCCCAACCCAGGGGTCGAACCGGAGTCTTCTGCACTGACAGGCAGGTTCTTTACCATTACCACTACCTGGGAAGCCCCAACTAGGGTATAGCCCCAAAGAAATCATTACCCCAGCCCCCTGCTCTGACCAGCAAGACGCAGGTGCCTGACATGTCGTGATTAATACATCACCCTTTCATGAGGAACTGCCTTCCCCTTACAAGCCCTGTTCTAAGCTGCAGCATTTCAAAGCCAAAAAGTCTCATATGAATTTCTCCCATTGCTTTCTAACTTATCATCTTTCTATCACGTGGTGGACTTGAGCCATTTAGTGATTTCACTCATGTATACTCCTTGTCATATAAGCTACCTTTCCCTTCTGCGTTACCAGGCTTGCATTCTGTAATCTCAAATCGTCTGCTAGAGAAGTGAACTGTCTTTCAGCATCTATTTCTTTCTTTTTTAAAAAATTTTATTTATTTACTTTTTAAATTATTATTATTTTTTGGCTGTGCTGGATCTTCCTTGCTGTGTGTGGGCTTTCTCTAGTACCGAGCAGGGACTACGCTTCATGGTGGCAACACGGGCTTAGTGACCCCGTGGCATGTGGGATCTTCCTGAACCAGGGAACTAAATCCTGTCCCCTGCGTTGGCAGGTGGATTCTTAACCACTGAACCACCAGGGAAGTCCCTCAATGTCTATTTGTATTAACGAGTAACAAATGATGCCCCTTTCATTTTTATTTTTTTTTTATCGTTGTGGAATCAGAAAGGAAAAGGTTACCGTTGATTCTGCCATATGAAGACTCCTAGGACTTGGCCACCCTTCTGAATGCTAACTTTTCAGTGAAATCCAGCTTAAGTCACTTGTGTTGAAATGTGAGAGCACCTTTCCTCATTCTGCCTTTTGCAAATTGCAGAGAAACCACTCTCTTCCGTCCCCTAATCTCTCTTCTTATCCTCTTGCTAAATGCCAGTGATGACTTATGCAGTCTCTACAGTAGATCCTGCTGAAAGATAAATGAGAACAGAGTCCACCACCCCCCTCCACCCGCCATTTAATGAGCTAAAACTGAGTTACGCCTGTTCATCCTAATTCAATTCTGTATGATTTTCATGTAGTTAGCGCTTCGAGCTTGTTATTGCAATAATGAACAAGAGACTTAGCACATCAAAGAAAGGGCGGGAGGTATCTAATGTTTTATTGAGCACCTTCGCCGACCAGAGTACATCTGATTAAAGCAGAAGCCACCATTTGCATAAGTTTGTTCCGGAGTGTACTCGCAGCCTCCCAAATGAATGACTCCTCTCGTTGATTGAAGAGACCTCATTAACAATAATTTTATCAGATGAAGGTTGTGAATGATTGATTTGCACTCTAGAGAAGTTCTTCCTGGCAACAGTAGTGGTGACGCCAACCTGCCCCCCACCCTAGCTCTTTCCCCTATGATGACTTGCTTTCGGAACCCAGGGGGAAGGACCCAATTATTTTTTTTTCCAGCACCAAAACTATCTTGGGGCTTGCTTGATGGCTCCTTTTCCATTGCTGCATGTGTCCAACTCTTTGCAACCTCGTGGACTGGGTAGCCCTCGAGTCTCCTTTGTCCATGCGATTTCCCAGGCAAGAATACTGCAGTGGGTCGCCATTTCTTTCTCCAGGGGATTTTCCCAGCCCTGGTCTCCTGCATTGGCAGGTGGATTCTCCTGTGGCTCCTTTCTGTTCAGTCGCTCAGTCGTGTCCGACTCTTTGCGACCCCGTGGACTGTAGCCTACCAGGCTTCTCCATCCATGGGATTCTCCGGGCAAGAATACTGGAGTGGGTTATCATTTCCTTCTCCAGGGGATCTTCCCGACCCAGGGATCGAACCCGGGTCTCCCGCATTGGAGCCAGACGCGTTAACCTCTGAGCCACCAGGGAAGCTCCTTTAGTTACTTATAAAGCCAAGATAAGACCCAGAGTCTTTCTCCAATCAGCATATATATGAAGAGTGGGCTTCACCAGATTTAAAAACCTCTACCAGTGGTAGCCATCTGACAAGCCATCCAGACCAACTCTGTTGATTTTAATCTGGACTAAAGTGTACGCTTCCAGCATCTAAAATTTAGTTGCCTAACTCTGAGAAGTCAAAAGCAATTGACAGCCAGCTATGCAAGCCATAAAAATCAAGCAAGTTTGAATGCATTATTTATTAAGGGTCCCAGCCGCTGAGCTCTGGAATTTGTCACTGCATTTGAACCAAAATTTCATCCTGCCAGTCCCTGGAAGAAGCCAGGAGACTAAGGCAGGCTTTTTTTTTTTTTTTTCTGAATGTCACATGATGCCTTTGGCCGCTGAATTTTGACTTTGAGAATCCTCCCACAGTCTTCCAGAATTTTCTTTGAACTGCACTGTGAGGTAGACAAGATGCTTCCTTACCACCATCTCGCTTTCTTGTTTCCAGGGGTCAGACACTCCTCACGGTCTGATGTCTCCCCCCAGCCCCTCCTGGCTCCCTCTTCGTGTCCTCTTACAAGAATTCCTGTCATAAATGTTTTGCGCATTGAACTCTGTCCCATCTGCTTGTCCATGTATCTGGACTAACATACAAGCCTTGATCAAGCTGAGAAAGCGCGACAGTCTGCCAAATAGATGCAAGTTTTCATTCTTGCTTTATTTTATATTTTTCAAATCCTTTTTTTTTTAATCTGTTAATTTATTTATTCATGGCTATGCTGGGTCTTCACTGCTGTACAGGAGCTTTCTCTGGTTGCAGGAGTCGGGGTCTACTCCCTGCAGTGCACGGGTTTCCCATGTCGGCGTCTTCTCTTGCTGCAGACCATGGACTCTAGGGCATGCACACTTCAGTACTTGTGGCTTCTAGGCTCTCGAGCCTGGGCTCAGTACTTCTGCATCATGAGTTTAGTTGCCCCAGAGCATGTGGGATCTTCCCGGATCAGAGATCGAGCCTGTGTTTTTCCTGCATTGGCAGGCAGAAGCTTAACCACTGGGCCACCAGTGGAGGGGGGGTTCCTTCATTCTTGCTTTAAATCATGTATCACATCCATCATTTTTTTCATGGAAAAATAGAACTAGTAGTTCTCTATTATTTTATTAGCTTTGTTATTCCTGAGAAGAAGGCCCCGACTGTGGGGTAGCCTTTGTTTTTTTGCCTACCTTTTGACATCCCTCACAGGCACTCATTGCCTCAGATGACATAATATCACCATGAATGTCTGCAGCTCGACTCAAGACATTCTCCTCATTCTCCTCCATTTACCAAACAGCGGGTCCCTAAGATTCTATCTGAGGCATTCAGGATTCTCCCAAATTTCAGTCCGGTTCCCTGTTCTACTGCCTAAAATACACTCCCTTGAGAATGTTTGGATGTTTCTTCAAATCCACGTAAAATGCAACTGCCTGACTTCGGTGGAAGTTGGACTCATCTCTCCTGTATCTCTTCCCCACAAAGATATCTCTTCTATCCACAGGCAAGGGCAGTTTAGATCCAGGGGAAGGCACTCAGGGGAACCCTGATTGCATGATCTGCAATGCATACATGTGACTTCAAAAAAAAAAATCTCACTCCGTCCAATAAATTAATTCATTCATTTCTCAAGGCTTTGTCCCTCAGAGCAAATATTCCATCAGACCAGAAATGATTACCACAATGCCTTTTATTGTTGGCTCAGATGGTAAAGAATCTGACAGCAATGCAGGAGACTTGGGTTCAATCCCTGGGTCCAAAAGATCTCCTGGAAAAGGAAATGGCAGCCCACTCCACTATTCTTGCCTGGATAATCCCAGGAACAGGGAACGTGGTGGGCCATTCCATGAAGAGCAGTCCATGGCGTCCCAAAGAGTCAGACACCACTGAGTGACTAATATAACTGTTTTTTATCTGGATAGCAATTGGCAATCTTTTTGTTTTTGTTGTTGTTAAATGGTGAGATAATAAATATATTTTGATATAAGTGCAAACTTTCCAACTTTGCCATTTTTGTGAGAAGGTAGCCATAGATAAGACTTCAGTCCCTGGGTTGGGAAGATCCCGTGGGGGAGGAAATGGCAATCCACTCCAGTGTTCTTGCCTGGGAAACCCCATGGACAAAAGAGCCTGGTGGGCTACAGTCCACAGGGTAACAAGAATCAGACACGACTTAGCGAATAAATCACCACCATACCCAGCTGTTTACTCTCTCAGTATTAAAAAAAAAAAGGAAAAAAGACTGTCAATTGCTATCCAGATAAAAGGCAGTTCCAGTAGTTCAATTTGACCAGCGCTTGTCAAATGCTGGTATACAAAAAGCTAGTAGTAATTTTTCATCTAACGGAACTTTTGTTCTGATAGACAAAGACTTGAGAAAACAAAATAATTTGTAGGAATTAACAAATTCCAAGCTGGAATCAAGATTGCCGGGAGAAATATCAATAACCTCAGATATGCAGATGACACCACCCTTATGGCAGAAAGTGAAGAGGAACTAAAAAGCCTCTTGATGAAAGTGAAAGAGGAGAGTGAAAAGGTTGGCTTGAAGCTTAAGATTCAGAAAACAAAGATCATGGCATCTGGTCCCATCACTTCATGGGAAATAGATGGGGAAACAGTGGAAACAGTGTCAGACTTTTTTTGGGGGGGCTCCAAAATCACTGCAGATGCTGATTGAAGCCAGGAAATTAAAAGACGCTTACTCCTTGGAAGGAAAGTTATGACCAACCTAGATAGCATATTAAAAAGCAGAGACATTACTTTGCCAACCAAGGTCCGTCTAGTCAAGGCTATGGTTGTTCCCGTGGTCATGTATGGATGTGAGTGTTGGACTGTGAAGAAAGCTGATCGCTGAAGAATTGGTGCTTTTGAACTGTGGTTCTGTAGAAGACTCTTGAGAGTCCCTTGGACTGCAAGGAGATCCAACCCGTCCATTCTAAAGGAGATCAATCCTGGGTGTTCACTGGAAGGACTGATGCTAAAGCTGAAACTCCAATCCTTTGGCCACCTCATGCGACGAGTTGACTCACTGAAAAATACTCTGATGCTGGGAAGGATTGGGGGTGGGAGGAGACGGGGTGACAGAGAATGAGATGGCTGGATGGCATCACCGACTCTGTGGACATGAGTTTGAGTGAACTCCGGGAGTTGGTGATGGACAGGGAGGCCTGGCGTGCTGTGATTCATGGGGTCGCAAAGAGTCGGACACGACTGAGCGACTGAACTGAACTGAACTGAATTTGTTGGACAGAGTGATTTTTCTCTTTCAACTTGGAATTTCAAAAGTTCCATTGAGCAGAGGAAGAGTTAGCGCTTTACTTACATACAACACGGTGTCTCGAAGACCCACGCCACGTTCATCTGATTAACACAACATTGAGTGGCCCTTGGAGTAGTTGAGATTTATCATATTGCATCAATTCCAGCTGTTTTCTACTGTGTTTCTCCATATGTGTAACCACAGCTGGTAAGCCCTCCTGTCAAGTACCACTGTTATGCTGGTCTCTCATACTATAAAAATAGAGAAAAGATCAAGACAAAGCTTTGAAAGCGTTACTCATACCTTGCCTCCCATGGACGGAGGAGCCTGGTAGGCTGCAGTCCGTGGGGTCGCTAAGAGTCGGACACGACTGAGCGACTTCACTTTCACTTTTCACTTTCATGCATTGGAGGAGGAAATGGCAACCCACTCCAGTGTTCTTGCCTAGAGAATCCCAGGGATAGAGGATCCTGGTGGGCTGCTGTCTATGGGGTCGCACAGAGTCGGACACGACTGAAGTGACTTAGCAGCAGCAGCAGCAGCAGCATACCTTAGCCCATAAAAAGTGATTTTTGTCCCAAACCCTATAAAATCACTTACCACTCACCCTCTTAGCCAGCATTTCTATTCTGTAACATGGCCTTCAGTTCAGTTCAATCGCTCAGTTGTGTCCGACTTTTTGTGACCCCATGGACTGCAGCTTACCAGGCCTCCCTGTCCATCACCAACTCCCAGAGCCTACTCAGACTCATGTCCATCAAGTTGGTGATGCCATCCAACCATCTCATCCTCTGTCATCCCCTTCTCCTCCCGCCTTCAATCTTTCCCAGCATCGGGGTCTTTTCCAATGAGTTCGTTCTTCACATCAGGTGGGCAAATATTGGAGTTTCAGGTTCAGCGTCAGTCGTTCCAATGAATATTCAGGACTGACTTCCTTTACAATGGACTGGTTGTATCTCCTTGCAGTCCAAGGGACTCTCAGGAGTCTTCTCCAACGCCACAGTTCAAAAACATCAATTCTTTGGCCCTCACCTGTCTTTATGATTAAACTCTCACATTCTTATATGACTACTGGAAAAACAACAGCTTTGTCCAAATGGACCTTTGTTGGCAAAGTAATGTCACTGCTTCTTAATATGTTGTCTAAGTTGGTCACAGCTTTTCTTCCAAGGAGCAAACGTCTTTTGATTTCACAGCTGCAGTCACCATCTGCATTGACTTTGGAGCCCGAGAAAATAAAGTCTGTCACTGTTTCCACAGTTTCCCCATCTATTTGCCCCGAAGTGATGGGACCAGATGCCATGATCTTTGCCTTTTGAAAGTTAAGTTTTAAGTCAGTTTTTTCACTCTCTTTTTCATTGTTTTAATGCAAGAAATAGGGGCTTTCTTGGTAGCTCACCTGGTAAAGAACCCACCAGCAATGCAGGAGTCCCCAGTTCGATTCCTGGGTCGGGAAGATCCCGGGTAGGCTACCTACTCCAGTATTCATGGGCTTCCCTGGTGGTTCAGATGGTAAAGAATCCACCTGGCATGCAGGAGACCTGGGGTCAATCCCTGGGTGGGGAAATCCCCTGGAGAAGGTAGTGGCAACCCACTCCAGTATTCTTGCCTGGAGAATCCCATGGACAGAGGAGCCTGGAGGGCTACAGCCCAGGGGTTCACAAAGAGTTGGACATGACTGAGTGACTAAACACACAGCACAGCTGAGTTTCTGCTATATGAACATATCAGTTTACAGTAGTTTAAAATCAGTTCTTTAGCTACATTTTGTAAGATTTCCCTTGATAGTAGTATTCAGAGTTTGTTGTATGGGTTTTAAATCTGAAGTATATACATTTGGGCTTCCCTGGTGGCTCAGATGGTAAAGAATCCACTTTCATTTGGTATTTTGTTTTTATTTCGAGCGTGCATCCCAAGTTGCTTCAGTCCTGTCTGACTCTGCAACACAGTGGACTTTAGTTCACCAGCCTCTGTCTGATCATGGGATTCTCCAGGCAAGAATACTGGAGTGGCTTGCCATGCTCTAATACCTAAAATTAAATCTTCGTTTACTTACAAAATAGGGCTGTCTGCATGTTTAATTTCCTACCCATAGAGTTACAACTTGACTTATTTGACTAGAAATTTTCCCAGGCATAATTATTACGCTTTGCTCTAAACCTCTAATGACTGTTTTATATTGAATGTTTCTTCTCTGAATTAGAATCTCTTAATCCTCTTTCACATTTTCCTTATAAATGTATGGCAGTATTTCTTTCTGTAACACCCAGCAAAGTGCCATATCTAAGTTATAGGTGGTGGATATAAGTAGTTCAGAAGACTCATTTAAATAGTAAGTAATTGGGTCATTAAAATGAATTATTTCCAGAGATATAAAAACAAGAAATTCATTTGTTTAAAGGTAGCAAATCAAGAATATTTCTAAGCAAATATTTCCAAGTACAGCCAACTCCAACCCAGTTGCCAAGGCACTATAACTCATGTCCGTGACTTTAAAATATTTATCGTACATGGTATTCATTATTAAGAAGCAATACGGGACTTCCCTGGCAGTCCAGTGGTTCAGACTCTGTGCTTCCATTGTTGGGGGAGTGGGCACAGGTTTAACCCCTGGACAGGGAACTAAGATCCTGTGTGATGTGACCCCGCCAGAAAAAAAATTAATATACAGACTCCATCTTATGGCTAAGACCTTAATCAGCACATAGATCGCTGTGATTATTTTTATCCAAAAGTCGATGGCCTTTTAGAAATATGCCCAAATGCACATACAGAGATGCAGGTTTGATCCCCTGGGTGGGGAAGATCCCCCAGATGAGGAAATGGCAACCCACTCCAGTATTCTTGCCTGGGGAATCCCATGGACAGAGGAGCCTGATGGGCTACAGTCCACAGGGTTGCAAAAGAGTCGGACAGGACTGGGCTACTAAAACAAAGTAAAGAAATGCACAATCCTGGTCTTCGGATAGAGTTTCAGTTTCGCTGTCTCAATAGGAAAGACACAAAACCTTAGATCAAGAAACTATACCTAGTGACTTCCCTAGGGGTCCAGTGGTTAAGACTTTGCCTTACAATGCAAGGGACACAGGTTCGAACTGTGGTTGGGTAGCTAAGATCTCACATGCCTCAAAGTCAAAAAAAAAAAAAGAAGAAGAAGAAAAGAACATAGGAAACAGAAGCAATATTGTAACAAATTCAATAATGACTCCAAAAATGGTCCACATTAGAAAAGAAAAAAAAAATCCTAAAAAAAAAACACAAAACCGAAAGGCATAAAAGGTAGTCTATTGTTAGTTCTGTTCTGTTCAGTTCAGTTCATTTCAGTCGCTCAGTCGTGTCCGACTCTCTGTGACCCCATGAATCACAGCACGCCAGGCCTCCCTGTCCATCACCAACTCCTGGAGTTCACTCAAACTCATGTCCATCAAGTCGGTGATGCCATCCAGCCATCTCATTCTCTGTCGTCCCCTTCTCCTACCGCCCCCAACATTTCCCAGCATCAGAGTCTTTTCCAGTGAGTCGACTCGTCACATGAGGTGGCCAAAGTATTGCAGTTTCAGCTTTAGCATCAGTCCTTCCAATGAACACCCAGGATTGATCTCCTTTAGAATGGACTGGTTGGATCTCCTTGCAGTACAAGGGACTCTCAAGAGTCTTCTCCAACACCACAGTTCAAAAGCATCAATTCTTCGGTGATCAGCTTTCTTCACAGTCCAACTCTCACATCCATACATGACCACGGGAAAAACCACAGCCTTGACTAAATGGACCTTTGTTGGCAAAGTAATGTCTCTGCTTTTTAATATATTATCAAGGTTGGTCATAACTTTCCTTCCAAGGAGTAAGCGTCTTTTAATTTCATGGCTGCAATCAGCATCTGCAGTGATTTTGGAGCCCCCAAAAAATAAAGTCTGACACTGTTTCCACTGTTTTTCCATCCATTTCCCATGAAGTGATGGGACCAGATGCCATGATCTTATTTTTTGAATGTTGAGCTTCAAGCCAACCTTTTCACTCTCCTCTTTCACTTTCATCAAGAGGCCTTTGAGTTCCTCTTCACTTTCTGCCATAAGGGTGGTGTCATCTGCATATCTGAGGTTATTGATATTTCTCCCGGCAATCTTGATTCCAGCTTGTGCTTCTTCCAGCCCAGCGTTCCTCATGATGTTAGTTCTCTTGTTAAGTAGCAAACTCCTCTTTCTCCCTGTGGAAGAACCCTCGTAGAACACACTAGCACTTGTCAGCCTCTCTCGCACCAAAGAAAGGAAAAAAGGGAGAGGTTCTTCTTCGTGCATGGGGAGCTCTGATGTGACCTTTGGAGAAACCACGCTAAGGCTGCTTGACTGATTTCAGAATGAGGAAACCCACTGGAATTACCATGCTGTCTTGAACCTCTCGCAGAAGCCCAGTGAATTTTGTCCATATGGGTTAGCCTCAGAGCACAGGCTGCCCGGTTGGCACTAGTGGTAAAGAACCCGCCTGCCAATGTAGGTTAGATTTAGTAGATGCGGGTTTGATCCCCAGATCAGGAAGATCAGCGGGAGGAGGGCAAGGCAACCCACTCCACTAGTCTTGCCTGGGGAATCCCCATGGGCAGAGTCGGACACTACTAAAGGTACTTAGCATGCAGAGAATAGCGAAAAACAGACAGTGACTCTCAACAGGCAAATGAAAGGTGTTTTTTTTTTTTCCCCTAATTCTGGTATTTCTCAGATAGGAACCCAGCCCGGACCTATGTTCATTTATATCTGACTCTTTGCAACCCTCCAGACTGTAGCCCTCTGGGCTCCTCTGTCCATGGGATTCTCCAGGCAAGAATCCTGGAGTGGGTTGCCATTTCCTCCTCCAGAGGATCTTCCCAACCCAGGGATCGAACCTGCATTTCCTGCACCGGCAGGCAGATTCTTTATCTCTGAGCCATCTGTTAGACTCATGACCCTGTTCTTTGATCCAAGAACGTTTCTATTGTTGCTTTGCACCATTTTCCAAGGTCTCATCATTCTATTTTGAGATACATTAGACATACATTATTTTCTTGCTCTGGTTTTCAGGACCAAAGAATTCAAGATTTTGCCTCTTTTCAGATATTTTTTTTCCTTGCCAGAAAATTTAAAAATGCAGTGTTAATATTATTGTTTCTTTCAACCCAGATTGAATTGAATCAAAGACCTCTTACACTTTCATGATTAAAAATACGAAAACTCTGCCTGTGTGTGTGTGTCCAATAAGTGGTTCAACATTTATGAGAGTTGATAAATGCATCAGGGTCAATAAGAGCCAATTGCTTGTACATATGTTAATCTGAAATTATTTATGTGAGTTTGGTTTGTGTAAAGTAAATGATTAACATTTGCATATTTAATTTCAGCTTCAAGTGATACAGTTCTTTAAATAAGATCTGCAATCCCAAATGTTCTCACTTGTTATTTTTGCAAAGACCAGATTGAGATTTAACCATTCCCATCCTAAATCAGTGGACTGACAGAATAAACCAGCTCTTAGGAATAAAATTAAACTGAAAGTGAAGTCGTTTCAGTCGTGTCAAACTCTTTGAGACCCCACGGACTGTAGCCTGCCAGGCTCCTCTGTCCGTGGGGTTTTCAATATTTTAATACCCCCGCTGCCAAGTATGTAGCTGCTTTCATTCCGTCTCTCAGTCGTGTCCAACTCTCTGCAACCCCATGGACTGTAGCACTGCAGGCTTCCCTGTCCATCACCAACTCCCGGAGCTTGCTCAAACTCATGTTCATCCAGTCAGTGATGCCATCCAACCGTCTCCTCCTCTGTCGTCCCCTTCTCCTCCCACCTTCAATCTTTCCCAGCATCAGGGTCTTCTCCAATGAGCGAGTTCTTTGCATCAGGTGGCCAAAATACTGGAGCTTCAGCTGCAGCATCATTTTCCTTCCAATGAATATCCAGGGTTGATTTCCTTTAGGATTGACTGATTTGATCTCCTTGCAGTCTAAGGGACTCTCAAGAGTCTTCTCTGGTGAAATTATAAAATTAATAAAACTGCTTTATATTTTGCTAAAAGGACATAGCCGTTTTCTACTCTCTTCCAGTATGAAATCACATTATAAATGCACTTCGTGTTCCTTCTTTGTGATCAGAAGTATGAAACCACAGTTGTGCAACTGTGGGGATTCAAAAATAGGCGAACACTTTTGTTTGCTTTAATTTTTCTTCTAAGTTTTTGAACAGTCTGAACCTTGAAAGGATTTATCAAAAGGTGAAAACTTTGCTTTTACATAAACCTTTGCTGCCATCTGAAAGCAGGAATATCTGGTCTTTAACAACTAGCAAATGGTTTCCCTAAACTACAAGAAATGATTTTTTTTTCCTGACATTTCTCAAGGTATCAGCAGGGTTAGACACGATATTATTATTTAATCAGCAATCAGAGACATTCTGTCAGTCCCAGACACCTATGAGTCTCTGATCAAAATGGGTGACCTTGGTCAGAAAAATGCACACAGCTGCCTTTGCACAAAACACACATTCAGAAATTTTCAACTCACCTATGGATCAGTGGCTAAGAATGCCTCCTTTGGAAAGTAAATTATCCTCAGGGGAACAAGCTGTCTTTCTTAATTTGGGAGGAAGAAGAAATAAAAGGGAGAACTACCAGCAAAGATTCACAATGAAAATGATAAGTTACCAGCATTTCCTGAATGCTTCTGCCTTAAATAAAATGATTTCCAGGAGTGAGAAGTTTTCATGACCTCGGTGTTCATGAAAATGTTCTAAGAATAATAGGCGATGTTGAATGCTCAAACACACTTTTCTAAAGCCGAGTGTTTGTTAGGTAGAAACCGAAGCTAGAGTCTGATACCAGTGGATTCTCTATATTCTGTATTCTGATCTGATTCTGTATCTCTATATTATATTACTATATCTGACCAAGGTCCGTCTAGTCAAGGCTGTGGTTTTTCCCGTGATCATGTATGGATGTGAGAGTTGGACTGTGAAGAAGGCTGATCGCCGAAGAATTGATGATTTGAACTGTGGTGCTGGAGAAGACTCTTAAGAGTCCCTTGGACTGCAAGGAGATCCAACTAGTCCATCCTAAAGGAGATCAGTCCTGAATATTCACTGGAAGGACTGATGCTGAAGTTGAAACTACAATACTTTGGCCACCTCATGCGATGAGTTGACTCACTGGAAAAGAGTCTGATGCTGGGAGGGATTGGGAGTGGGAGGAGAGGGGGATGACAGAGTAAGAGATGGCTGGATGGTATCACCGACTCGATGGATATGAGTTTGAGTGAACTCCGGGAGTTGGTGATGGACAGGGAGGCCTGGCGTGCTGTGATTCATGGGGTCGCAAAGAGTCGGACACGACTGAGCGACTGAACTGAACTGAACTGATTCTGACGTCAGTAGAATCTGGTATCAGCGGTTCCTAGTGGGTACCAGAATGATCTACCATCTTTCTGTTGCGCTGTTAGATTTTAGATGCTGCCAAGTTCTGTTTCAGAATATTGAACCAAGGGTTACCATGTCTTGAAGTCTACTGGGCTTCTGTAGTGACTCATTGATGGTGAATCTGCCTCCAATGTAGAAGACCTGAGTCCAATCCCTGGGTTGGGAAGATCCCCTGGAGAACAGAATGGTGCTAAATTGAGACTTTTTAAAAAGGTTAGCATTATTTAAAGAAAAGCCAGACATCTCAAGTGAATAAATTTAACACTTTGTAAGCCTGGTGATTTGCTGGTTAAGAATCCACCTGCAATGCAGGAGATATGGTTTTGATCCCTGGATCTGGACGATCCCCTGGAGAAGAGAATGGCAACCCACTCCAGTATTCTTGCCTGAAGAATCCCATGGACAGAGGAGCCTGGTGGGCTACAGTCCCTGAGGTCGCAAAAGAGTCAGACATGACTTAGCAAGTAAAAAGAAACAAGGAACAAATGTGTGGGAAAATGCAAGAATCTGGGCTCATTGAAATAATTCCTTTGATATAGCCCTTAACCGGAGAAGGCAGTGGCACGCCACTCCAGTACTCTTGCCTAGAAAAACCCATGGATGGAGGAGCCTGGTGGGCTGCAGTCCGTGGGGTCGCTAAGGGTCGGACACGACTGAGCGACTTCACTTTCACTTTTCACTTTCACACGTTGGAGAAGGAAATGGCAACCCACTCCAGTGTTCTTGCCTGGAGAATCCCAGGGACGGGGGAGCCTGGTGGGCTGCCGTCTATGTGGTCACACAGAGTCGGACATGACTGAAGTGACTTAGCAGCAGCAGCAACATAGCCCTTAACTATCTTGGGCCAGTATCCTGTTTTTCTCCACCCTGAGTCCCCTCAGGGTGACTATTGGGAGTGGCTGAAGTAGCTGGTGGCTTGCTGGCCACACATCCTTTTTATTTTTTTTAACTAATATTTCTTTGTCCATAACCTACATCACGGGGAGGGGAGGGGTGCGGTCCCTGATGGCTCAGCAGTAAATGACCTGCCTGCAATGCAGGAGATGCAAAAGAGGCTGGCTTGATCTCTGGGTCAGGAAGATTTCCTGGAGATTAAAATGGCAACCCACTCAAGTATCCTTGCCTGGAGAATCCCATGGACAGAGGAGCCTGGCAGGTTAAGGTCCATAGCATCGGACACAGCTGAGTGACTGAGCATGCAACATCATGAGACCCTCGAAAAATATATTTGCATTTGGTAGACATGTCCAAAAAATGTAATTATTTCCAGAGAAGCATACAAAGCTTTCAGCTCCTTAGAAACTGTATAGCAGCGTGGGTCTCCTGAGTGCCTTTTAAATTTGAGAATTCTGTGATGTGATGGTTAAATCTGTAGTGGTTCATTTTTAAGCCTACTCCTTTCATGAAAATTCATGAAGGTGGATTTTTTTTTTCTCCTTAACCGCTCAGTACACACTAAAGCTGAAACCTTCGAGGCTTCCAAATGAGACCCAAATGCTTTGCCTCACATTCTCAGCAAAGCCATGTGTGGTGAAGATTGTGACAGACCCTTTTAACTTAATGATCTTTGCACCGCTGCCTGTCTCTTGTCTCCATGGATTTTTCTCTGACATTTGTAAGTAGGACTTAACAGTTCCATTTTCGTCTGCCACTGGTAAACAGGTCTGTTATTTATATCAGCTACAGCCTCCACTTGGAAAGAGGTCAGGAATTCGTTCTCCCTGGAGCCTGAACACCCAGGTGACCCAGAAATGATGAGCGATATCATGGTTGTCATCACACACACAACAAGAAGCCACTTACATCCTGTGGTTTGTTTTAGTGACAAATTAGAACACAAGGAAACATAGGAAGCTGACATGGCTTGAATAAAAATGGGATAGAATTTGAATCTGGAGCACAAATTCTTCCCACCACTTCCCACTAATTACATCTGTCTTTTGGCTGCAGATTGACCTATATAGATCACAGTCATCTTTTTCCCTTTTTTTAAATTTTTGTTTTCTCCTGTGCTGTGCTAAGTTGCTTTAAGTCATGTCCAGCTCTCTGCGACTCCATGGACTGTAGCCCACCAGGCTCCTCTCCCCATGGGATTCTCCAGGCAGGAATACTTGAGTGGGTTGCCATTTCTTCCTCCAGGGGAATCTTCCCCACCCAGGGATCAAACCCACGTCTCTCCTGCGTTGGCAGGCAGATTCTTTTCTGCTGAGCCACCAGGGAAGCTCAGGTGGCTAAATTCCTAAAACACAGAAAATCAGGCCAATAGATAAAAGAGTGTGTTTGATAAGTCACTGGAGGAAAAATATAAAGCAATGAAGAATGGAAACTTCTCCAAAGGTATTGGTAGGACTCTAACCGGATTTTTCTTTTCCTGACTGCAGGATAATTCTCATTCTAAAATCTCAGATACGTCACAGCAGTTACATCAATTTGTGTTTGGTTCTTAAATGAATTTGTGCTACGTTTTAAGCCTTTTTTCTTTCACTGCCTTGTGTTGGAGAGAGGTAATTTTCTTTCAGGTTGTATTAAAAGATATTGAATATGGTCAAGACTAGCAGTCCAGTGGTTAAGATTTGTTGTTTTAACTGTCGTGGCCCCAGATTCAATCCCTGGTTGGAAAACTTAGATCCCAAAGGCTGCTATGGTGGCCAAAAAATAGAATAAAATGAATGTTGGACATTTTCAATTGCTCAGCACTTTTTATTGAGATACTTTTGGACACCCAGAAAATGCACTGATTTTAAGTACTCAAGTTGATGCTTTTTGTCAATTTATGCATTCATATAATAATCCCCTGATATTTGCACAGAATATTTCCATTATCTTGACTGTCCCCATATGTAACCATCCCTCATCAATTAACTCCCCACCAGAGGCTAGCTTCTGCCACTCTGAGAAGGTTTTCCCAGTTCTTATTATTTTTAAAAATGAGACAATATGATATATTTTGTTTTTTAGACTCAGTATAACATTTCTGAGATTCATCATGGTAATGTGTCTATCAATGATCATTCATTTTTATTGCATGTTAGCACCGGTACTGACCTGGACAAATATTCACATTGTTTACCTTTTCTCCAGATGTTGGACATTCAGGTTGCTTCTAGATTTGGGCTTGTTACAAATATAGGTTCTGTAAACATTCCTGTGCATGTTTTGGCGTGGACATATTTCTTCATGTTATTGAGACTTGTTCAGTTGCAGAGTTGATATACTTTTTGGAGTGTTGATATACTTTTAAGAAACTACTAAATAGTTTTCCAAAGAAATTCTCCTGTTTTGTAGTCCCTTTAGCAAAGCATGAAAATTCCAGTTGTTATAAGTAGTCACCACAATATGTGGAATTGCCAGTTTTTATCATTTAGACTGTTGTGGTAGATATGGCTTGAATTTCATGTTGAGCAAATGTTCATAGGGTTATTGATAATTTTAATATATTGCACTGTGAATTACACATTTTAGTCTAACGCATTTGATTCCATTGTTCATCCGTTATTGTCTGTTTGTAGGAGTTGTTTAAAGTTGCTCAGTGTTATCTGACTCTTTGAGACCCCACGGACTACATAGTCCATGGAATTCTCCAGGCCAGAATACTAGAGTAGGTAGGCTTTCCCTTCCCCAGAGGATCTTCCCAACCCAGGGATCAAACCCAGGTCTCCCACATTGCAGGTGGATTCTTTACCATCTGAGTCACTGGGGAAGCCCACAAATACTGTAGTGGGTAGCCTATCCCTTCTCCAGGGGATCTTCCTGACCCAGGGATCGAACCTGGGTCTCCCGCATTGCAGGTGGATTGTATACCAACTGAGCTATCAGGGTAGCCCTTATATAGTATATACAAATTTCATTCTATTATAGAATTCACTATAATTTGATCATTATAAGGTTGGGAAATGGCAACCCACTCCAGTATTCTTGTCTGGGAAATTCAGTAGACGGAGGAGCCTAGCAGGCTACAGTCCGTGGGGTCGCAAAGAGTCACATATGACTGACGGGACTAAAGTGCATATATCACGTCTAGAATTAATAATTAGCTGATTGTGAGACAGACATCTCAGTTCTCGATTTTTATACTTTTTTAGTTTACTAAATAATATTCCAGTATCATTTATTGCAAGTTGGTTACATCCGCTTGAGTCTACTCCTCAATCTTCTGTTTCTTTCTGTGGTACCCTTACCCATGTTCCTGTCACACTGTCAGTATTCTGAAAGTAATATTACAGTCTGAAACCGCCGCTGTTGTTCAGTCTCTCAGTCGTGTCCGACTCTCTGTCACCCGACAGACTGTGGCCCACCAGGCTTCCTTGTCCATCACCGTCTCCCGGAGTTTGCTCAACTCGCGTCCATGGAGCTGGTGATGCTGTCCAATGTCTCTGGGTGTAAATTCTCCCCTTGTTCTCATTTCTCAAAGTCATAATGTAACAACCTTTTTATAAGTTGCTGGATGCCATGGCCTGACATTTTATTGGGCGTTCTTAACCTCTAGACTCGAGAGCTTACCACCCAGGATTGTTTCTGCTTGTTCGTTTCATCAGGTTTTCATATCAAGGTGATGCTGACTTTCAGAACAAGAGGGAAAGTGTGCATTTTGTTTTCCAAAAGTGTTTCTGTGGTATTGATGTCACATTTCCTTTAAAATGTTTTAGAGAATTTGCCAGTAAATCTATTGGCCTGGAGGGAGTGTTTTTATGGTAGTTTAAAATGTTTATTTTTAAGCTAATTTGGTGGCTTTGTATCTGTTTGAATTTAATTTCTCTGTATGTCACTTTTGATAAGTGTGTTTTTTTTTTCTTTTTTAGGCAATGTTTATTTTTGTCTAAGTTATTGCATTTATTACCCTAAAGCTATTCATGGTGTGCCCTAATCATCGTTTTAACATCTGTTAGCCTTTTAGCATTCCTGGCTTTAGTAATTTGTGTTTTCTGTGATTTTCTTGATCACTGTTCAGAAGCATTTATCAATTTTATTAAATTTTCAGAAGAAAAAAAACCAGTTAATGGTCATGATTATCTCTATCTTGCATGTATTCTAAAATATTATTTTTTACTCTTTCTATAATTTCTATTTAGTTTCTTCAACTTACTTTGGCTTCATTTTGCTCCTTTTATTTTTAGCTTGTTCATGTCAAATCTTAATTTGTTTATGTTTTCAGTTCAGTTCAGTTCAGTCACTCAGTCGTGCCTGACTCTTTGCGACCCCATGGACTGCAGCATGCCAGGCCTCCCTGTCCATCTCCAATTCCTGGAGTTTACTCAAACTATGTCCATTGAGATGCTGATGCCACCCAACCATCTCATCCTCCGCTGTCCCCTTCCCCTCCTGCCCCCAATCCTTCCCAGCATTAGGGTCTTTTTCAATGAGTCAGTTCTTTGCATGAGGTGGCCAAAGTATCGGAATTTCAGCTTAAAAAAAAAAAAAAAGTTTATGTTTTACTTTTCCTTAAATCCAAGCACAGTTTAGCTGCATCGTATACATACTGACGTGTGTGTTCTTTTCACCTTTGGATGTCAACATTTTCTAACTGTGTTGTAATTCCGTGTTCATTCTGTGGGTTTTAAAAAAATATTTTCTACATACACAAAGCACATATACATACCTCTTGCTTTGTTAAAGTGTTTGAGAGATTTTTTCCTCTTTATTTGCCATTTCCTTCTCCAGGGAATCTTCCTGACCCCGGGAACCAACCGATATCTCCTGTGTCTCTGGCATTGTAGAGGCAGATTCTTTAACCCGCTGAGCCGTTGGGGAAGCCCATTCAATTGCGAATGACATCTAATTTCCTATCCTTTTAGTCTGTGAATATACTTCATATAGTTGCAACCCATTAATGATTTTGAGGTTTCTTTTAGGGCATAGCACTTTATCTTAGCAAATGTCCACGTGCGCTTGAAAATCCTGATACATTGCAAAGTTTCTTTGCAGTCCTGTTACAAGTGTGTCAGTGAGGTAAGTTTTATTAATCGTGTATCGCAAATCTGCCATATTTTTAGTGAATGTTTGTTTGCTCCATGCTACGAGATGTGAGTGAATTTTTTCCCTTTCTTTTGTACTTTGTTGCTGTTCAGTCACCCCGTTGTGTCCGACTCTTTGTGACCCCACGGACACCAGATGTCCCTGTCCCTCACCATCTCCCGAAGTTTGCCCAAGTTCATGTCCATTGAGTCAGTGAAGCCATCCAGCCATCTCACCCTCTGATCCGCCCTCTTCTCCTTCTGCCCTTGATCTTTTCCCACTTAAAACTGCATTATTTCCTACGTTTCAAAGCTGTATCATTTACATCTCTTGTTTCCCAAGGAGTGTAGTTCGTTCAGCAGTTCATAATTTTTATTCTGTTGTCTTCCAGGCTCCTTTGTTTACACAGAATTGTCAGCATTTATCCTTCTCCTTGCTTCCCTGAATACGTGTCTTTATTCTGTGACTCCTTTGACATTTATCTTTCCTTTGATTTTCAACAGACTGTGCTGTAGCTGGTCTGCTTTTCTATGTATTTATTCTGCTTGGTGGTTGTCAAGCTCCTTATCTTTTCTGGGCGATGTATTTTTATCAATTTTAGAATTTTTTTTTTTTTGGCCATTTTGCTTTCAAATATTTATTCTGCCCCTTTGGGTGTCTCATCTCTTTCTGAAATGCTGTTTGTATGCTATAACTTTCGATGTTGTCCATCAGCTATCTGATGCTCTGTTTGATTTGTTTTCCACTCTTTTATTTAAGATTTTTGTCCATCATTTTGGATACCGTTCTTACCTCTGTGAAAACTTACATCTGCTTTTCATCTTACTGTTCCACTCTCTTGTGGCGTGAATCCAGTGAATATATCATTCCATAGTTTTAAAGTTTCAGTATTTCTTTGTAATGAGGCAACCCACTCCCAGAGAAGGAAATGGCAACACCACTCCAGTACTCTTGCCTGGAAATTCCCATGGACGGAGGAGCCTGGTGGGCTGCAGTCCACGTGGTCGCTAAGGGTTGAACACGACTGAGCGATGTCACTTTCACTTTTCACTTTGCTGCATTGGAGAAGGAAATGGCAACCCACTCCAGTGTTCTTGCCTGGAGAATCCCACGGACACAGGAGCCTGGGGGCCTACAGTCCATCGGGTTGCAAAGAGTCGGACACGACTAAGCAACTGAGCACACCTTTTAGCGGTTTCTGTATCTCTACCAAAATACCCACTCTTTTTTGAAACTGAAATATATTGGTGCCATGACAAAGAATCTGCCTGCTAATGAAGGTTCAATCCCTGGATTGGGAAAATCCCCTGGAGGAGGAAATGGCAACCCACTCTGGGATTCTAGCCTGGGAAATCCCATGGTCAGAGGAGCCTGGTGGGCTACCGTCCGTAGGGTCGTAAAGAACTGGACACAGCTGAGCACACACACATGTATAGCTGCCTTACAGTATTGCGTTAGTTTCAGATATATAGCAAACGGATTCAGATATAGATGGATAGATAGATCCTTTTCCCAATTCTTTTTATTATAGGTTATTACAAGATATTGAATATAGTTCCCTGACCTACATGGAAAATCCTTCTTGTTTCTGTTTCTTTTTCTTTCTTGGTCATACTGCAGAACTGGAAGAATCTTAGTTCCCCAACCAGGGATTGACCTTGGGCCCTCAGCAGTAGAAGTGTGGTGCCCTAACCACTAGTCCATCTGGAAAATCTTCTGTGTATCTATTTTTTATATAGTGGTGTGTATCTGCTAATTTCAAACTCCTATTTTACCTCACCCTCTGTCTCCCCTTTGATAACCGTAAGTGTGTTTTTGAAGTCAATGAATCCGTTTCTGTTTTGTAAATAAGTTCATTTGCATTATTGTTTGAGATTCCGCCTATAAGTGACATCATACGGTATTTGTCTTTCTCTGACTTACTTCACTGAGTCTGATCATCTCTGAGTCCATCCTTGTTGCTGCAAATGGCATCATTTCATTGTTCTTTTTTCAGTTCAGTTCAGTTGCTCAGTCTTGCGTCTGACTCCTTGTGACCCCATGGACTGCAGCACAGCAGACTTCCCTGTCCATCCCCATCCATTGTTTATTAGGGCTGAGTAATATTCCATTGTGTATATGTACCAAATCTCCTTTGCACAGTCATCTGTCGATGGGAGCTTAGCTTGTTTCCATGTCTTGGCTACTGTGGGCAGTGCTGCAGTGAGCATCAGGGTGTACATGGACCTTTTCAAAGAAGAGTTTTCATCTTTTCCAGATAGATTTATGTCCCAGAGTGGGGAGGGCTGGACCATATGGTAGCTCAATTTTTTAGTTTTTAAAGGGACCTCCACCCTATTTTTCACCGTGGGCTGCACCCATTTCCATTCCCGCCCATGGTGTAGAAGGGTTCCCTTTTCTCCACACCCTCTCCAGCATTTATTGTCTGTAGACTTTTGATGCTGACTCTTCTGACTGGTGTGAGGTGACACCTCACTGTCGTTTTGCTTTGCATTTCTCTAATAATTAGCAATGTTGACCACCTTTTCACGTGCTCATTGGCCATCTTGGTCTTTGGAGAAGTGTCAGCTTGGGTCTTCTATCCACTTTTTAAAAATTGAGTTGTTTATTTTGTTCTGCTAATGAGCTACTTGCGCTGTCTCTGTATTTTGGCAATTAAGGCCTTGTCAGGGAAGCCAGGTTAATAGAGAAAATATAAGAGATTGGGAGAAACATAGAGTCCCTTGGGATGCACTCACATATATGGTTATGCACTTAAGCTTCCAAGGTGGCACAGTGGTAAAGAATCTGCCTGCCAATGCAGGAGACTCGAGTTCAATCCCTGGGTCAAGAAGATCCCATGGTGGAGGAAATGGCAACCCACTCCAGTATTCTTTCCTGGAGAATCCCATGGACAGAGGATCCTGGCGGGGCTACAGTCCATGGGGTTGAAAAGAGTCAGACCCGACTGAGCACACAGCACCCTTATATATAAATCCATACCTATGAATCTACTGTGAAGTCTTATGTATTTTTGACATTATGTAAGGTCCAACAATTGCATATGGAAGGTCCATTCATGGAAACCTTTTTTTTTTAATTTTTTTTTAATCCATACTTAGCATTATATGTGTCAGACTTTATGTTTGGGGGCTCAAAAATCACTGCAGATGGTGATTGCAGCCATGAAATTAAAAGACGCTTACTCCTTGGAAGGAAAGTTATGACCAACCTAGACAGCATATTAAAAAGCAGAGACATTACTTTGCCAACAAATGTCCATCTAGTCAAGGCTCTGGTTTTTCCAGTGGTCATGTATGGATGTGAGAGTTGGACTATAAAGAAAGCTGAGCACCCAAGAGTTGATGCTTTTGAACTGTGGTGTTGGAGAAGACTCTTGAGAATCCCTTGGACTGCAAGGAGATCCAACCAGTCCATCCTAAAGGAGATCAGTCCTAGGTGTTCATTGGAAGGACTGATGCTAAAGCTGAAACTCCAATACTTTGGCCACCTGATACAAAGAGCTAACTCACTGGAAAAGACCCTGATGCTGGGAAAGATTGAAGGCAGGAGGAGAAGGGGACAACAGAAGATGAGATGGTTGGATGGCATCACCGACTCGATGGACCTGAGTTTGGGTAAACTCCGGGTGTTGGTGATGTACAGGGAGGCCTGCTGTGCTGCAGTCCATGGGGTTGCAAAGAGTCATACACAAATAAGTGACTGAACTGAACTGAGTATTATATGACCGAGCAGTGGAGAAGAAAGAGGCTCAGGTTTCCCACAATACACACTTTCATTTCACAGACTATTTTGTAATCCCTGCTCATTCAAGTCTCTATAAAGTTATATTAATAGGTTTTATACAAAATTCCTATCTTAGGAAGGCATTCAGTCCTTTGTAACCTCACATATTAGAACGTTCAAATAATTACGCTTTTACAGTGATGATAAGAAGCATATTTCACTCTATAAATTGAAGGACGCACATGTAGAATGAAGATAAAGGGTATTATGCATTTTCTGTGGGAGAAGGAAATCTTGGGGATTTGAGGCTCTGCATTCTTTTCCATGGAGAGGCAGGTGGAAATGATACTCTCCAGGCTCAGGCACTATAAAAGGGAAAATGACATTTTCCCCAAGACCAAAGGTGAAACCACTGTCTTTTCTGGGCTGTCTCGTATTTTTCTGATGTTCCTAGCTGAATTCTAGATGTTTTCTAATCTTGTTTTTACACAGTGAAGAAATGGAAACGTGACTTGTTCAGTTGTGTCCAACTCTTTACAGCCACATGGACTATAGCCCACCAGGCTCCTCTGTCCATGGGATTTCCCAGGCAAGAGTATTGGAGTGGATTGCGCTGCCTCCTCTAGGGCGTCTTCTCGACCCGGAAGACACCTGCTCCTGCACCTCTGCAGTCTCCTGCATTGGAGGCAGGTTGTTTACCACTAGTGCCACTATATACATGTGTGTGTGTGTGTGTGTGTGTGTGTATCTGTTCAGTTCAGTCACTCAGTTGTGTCTGACTCTTTGAGACCTCCTGGACTGCAGCACTCCAGGCTTCCCTGTCCATCACCAGCTCCTGGAGCTTGCTCAAATTCGTGTTCATTGAGTCTTCCCAACCCAGGGATCCAACCCGGGTCTCCCACATTGCAGGTGGATTCTTTAACAGCTGAGCCATATAGAAAGCCCAAATAGATATACACACTGCTGCTGCTGCTAAGTCACTTCAGTCGTGTCCGACTCTGTGTGACCCCACAGACGGCAGTCCACCAGGCACCCTCGTCCCTGGGATTCTCTAGGCAAGAACACTGGAGTGGGTTGCCATTTCCTTCTCCAATGTGTGAAAGTGAAAGTGAAGTCACTCAGTCATGTCTGACTTGTAGCGACTCCATGGACTGCAGCCCACCAGGCTCCTCCATCCATGGGATTTTTTAGGCAAGAGTACTGGAGTGGCTTGCCATTAGATCGCTAGTTGGAAGCTGCTGTATAGCCCAGGGAACTCGGCTCATTGCTTTGTGATGACCTAGAGGGGTGGGATGTGGTGGGAAGGGGGCCCACCAGGGAGGGGATATTTGTATGCACATGGCTGACTCACTTTGTTGTACAGCAGAAACTAACACAACATTGTAAAGCAATTATCCTCCAGGGGAGGGAAAACTAAATTTCATGATGAAAAAGAAAATAAAGCCATAGGAGAGTTTTGATAAGGAAAACAAAAATCCCTTGAAGGCTGAAGGTTGGTCATCGAAATGACCCTTAGCTCTTACACATGGGCTGGTCTGCTTTATGTCTGAATTGCGGTTTCATTTTTTAGCAAGTAGTAAGTTAACAAGGAAGCACAGTTTTCAATCGACACTGAGTGGTACCCACGTAACAGAGAAATCAAGCTGGACTTTGCTGCCAATTCTGGTCTTACTTGTAGGCTGGTGGCTGAAGTATCCTATCCTCGGGCTGATGGTCGCATGCATGAATGCTGTACATCACTAACTTGTCACTGGTCTTGCCACAGGTACTTTCTTTCTGTCTGAGGAGGCTTATTAAAAATTATGACGTAGTTACCCAAGCGTCCTTGGAATGCAAATAGGTCAGCCATTCATCTGTAGTTGTTTCAAGGACTCTGCAAATCCTCTTGAAGAGAGAAGCATATTCCATTCGAGAATGCATGAAATGGGGGCTTTCCTGCCGGTTCACTGGTAAAGAATCTGCCTGCAGGACACGCAGGTTCGATCCCTGGTCCGGGAACGTGGCACATGCCACAGAGTAACTAATCCCACAGGCCACAAATATTGACCCCATGCTCTGGAGCCCAGGAGCTGCAAATACTGAGCCCACCTGCTGCAAGCACTGATGTCCATGTGACCTGTGGCCCGTACTCTGCAGCAAGAAAAGCCGAAACACCCCAACTGGAGAGTAAGTCCCTGCCCTCCATTACTAGAGAAAGCTGGGGCAGCAATGAACACCCTGTGCAGCCAAAATAAATAAAAAATATAGTTATTTTCAAAGTGCATGATCTGGATGATTTACATGGACCATGAGTCCAATTGAGAGATTCCTTTCATGTGTTTGGAGAAATTCCATTTCACTTTCGCATATGGACACATTCTGCCTTCCAAAGTAGATGAAAGGATTGATGGGGTTGTTGACTGGAGGCCTTTGCCCAGTTGAAGATGGACTTGGATGGAGAGTGGATCAGGGAGAGCCTGGTCTCTTGTCTTTATTTCTTTTTTTAATTGATTAATTTTTGGCCACATGGAGAATGTTAGTTCCCCTACCAGAGATTGAACCCACGCCTCCTGCAGTGGAAGTGCGGCTTCTTAATCACTGGACTGCCAGGAAAGTCCCTGAACTTTGCTTAGGAATATGTGTTTGAAAAAGGGTCATTAAATCCAGGGAACACTTGGTTGGAAAATGGGATAATGTCCAGGGAAAATCAAGGACATGGAATGGTATGGTCGCACACTTACATTTTCAGATAATGTTTCAGACTATATTGTGATGTTTTCTTTAAGAACTTAAAAGCAACATTGGCCAGGTAACAGAAGGAAAATCACCATTAGTCCCACAGCCCTTGCTGGCCACCGTTCCTGAGTCATGAGCAAGATTGGAATTAGGTGAGCAGCTCACATCAATTTACTGCTCACAGAGAATGCGTCAGCCTCTTGTCTTTCCCAAGACCTGATATTTATAAAGGTAGAAGCTAAAAAAGGGTGGATACATGCTGGAGTGTTTAGAAGATGGCTTGCACATGCATTAATTTAGCTCTTTAAGATTTCCTGGAAACACAATTATAGATCCTGGTCACCGTTGGGCTCTCCTGCTTTGAAGTGACCACTTACATGACTTTCAGGAGCATTTATGGCCACTTTATGCTGTCATGATTTTGCAACCTGACCTCCTCACTTCTGAATTCTGGAAAAAAAAAAAAACAACGTTGACACAGGACCAGTCTGAGCCACTGAGCCCCAGCCTGTGAGTAGAGACCAAGATGTACTGTGTTATGGGTATGTCTTGTCTGCATTTTTTCTCGAGCCCACCTGCAGGCAGGAGGTGACCATGACATATATCTCAGGAACTCAAGAATAAGCCCTACCAGTGCTGGAAATGTTTCATCTTCTCCTCCCATAATATCGGTTCGTGTCTTCATGACCAAAGAGAGTCATGCTGTTGTTGCTCATTTGCTAAGTCGTGTCCGACTCTTTGCGACCCCATGGACTGCAGCACACCAGGCCTCCCTGTCCATCAGCAACTCCCGGAGTCCAGCCACACTCGTGTCCATCGAGTTGGTGATGCCATTGAACCATCTCATCCTCTGTCACCCCTTCTCCTCCCACCTTCAATCTTTCCCAGAATCTGGGTCTTTTCCAATGAGTCAACTCTTCGCATCAGGTGGCCAAAGTATTGGAGCTTCAGCTTCAGCATCAGTCCTTCCAGTGAGTATTCAGGACTGATCTCCTTTAGGATGGACTGGTTGGATCTCCTTGCAGTCCACGGGACTCTCAAGGGTCTTCTCCAGCACCACAATTCAAAAGCATCATTTCTATGCTTTGCATTCTCTAAAGTAGGATTCACAATTTGATGGAAGGACTGGCAAATTGTAGCCATTAGCCTCAGACTCCTAGAGCTTTGTGGGTTTGCTGAAGTCACTTGGCAAGTTTACGATATATCCGAAATAAGCAACTGATGATTCGTGAAGACTTCAAAGAAGGCAGAAGACCGTAACAGGGACTCCTGATAATTCTAGAAAATTCCATTTGTTCTGCTTGCCAAGACTTTTTATTTGTGTGTGTGTGATTATATTTTTCATCGGAGTAGCATTGCTTGACAATATTGTGTGGTTTCTGGCATACATCATCATGAATCAGCCATAAATATACACATGTCCTCTCCCTCTTAAACCTCCCTCCCATCTCCCGCCCCATCCCACCTCTCTGGGTTGTCACAGAGCTCAGGGTTGACCTCCCTGCGTCACACAGCAGCTTCCCAGTGGTTTTATCTATTTTACATATGGTAGTGTATATTTTTCCATGCTCACCTCTCCATTCGTCCAACCATCTCCTCCCCCTACTGCACCCACAAGTCTGTTCTCTACGCCTGCGTCTCCATCGCTGCCCTGTGGTGAGGTTCATCTTTCTAGATTCCATCTTTCTAGTACCATCTTTCGAGATTCCACAGCACAGGACTTTTCTTGACACAGCCCTTAAGACAAGAGTATGAGTGTTTTGTTATGAATCGCCCACTGTGCTGATTTTGATGTAATTCTATGACACACGTATCGTGCTAGTATAATCTGGTGCAATTTACTATTTCGATTGTTTTGATAGCCTCACTATCAAAAGTTGACAAGTAAAAATCCTATATATTTAGATGTAAAGCATGATAATGTGAGTTATGTATCTATTTGTAATGATGATCATTATCAAGGTAATTCATGTATTCACCACCTCACATACTTGAAATTTTTCCACGTGTGATAAAAACACTTAAGATGTACTCCATCAGCAAATTTCAAGTATACAATACAGTATTATTAATTAGATACATCAAATTGCTTCTACATGTTTTCCTTGTGTAACTGAAACTTTTTAATCCCTTGACAGATATCTGCCCATTTCTACCAGCCCCCAACCCCTGAAGGTTTAGTCACCTAGTCATGTCTGACTCTTTGCGACCCCATGGACTGTAGCCCGCCAGGCTCCTCTGTCCATGGGATTCTCCAGGCAAGAATACTGGAGTGTGTCACCATTTCCTTCTCCAGGGGATCTTCTTGACCCAGGGATTGAACCCGGGTCTCCCACATTGCAGATAGACTCTTTTCTGACTGAGCCACCAGGGAAGACCTCCCAATCCCTGGAAATGACCATTATTCTCTCTGCTTTCCTGAGTTCATTTTTTTTAAGATTCTACACGTAAGAGCCAAATCACTGGAAAACACCCTGATGCTGGGAAAAATTGAGGGCAGGAGGAGTAGGGGGTGACAGACAATGAGATGCTTGGATGGCATCGATGACTCAGTGGACATGAGTTTGAGCAAACTCCGGGAGATGGTAAAGGACAGGGAAGCCTGGCGTGCTGCAGTCCATGGGGTCAGAAAGAGTCAGACGGGACTTTTGGACTGAACAAGAAACAGCCAGTGGGAGACATTTTTTTTTTTTTTTTGCAGTATTTGCATTCTTGGGTCTGCCTTATTTCACTTAGCATGGTGTTCTCATGGCTCATCAATGTCATCATACACAGCTGAATTTACTTCTTTTTCAAGACCCGATAAAATTCCCTTGTCTGTGTGTCCATCTCTGCTATCTGTCTCTCCGTCCGGCTTTTATTTATCTATCCATCCTTCCAATCTATTATCCGTGTAGCTGTCGCTACTATCCTATCTCTCATCTTCTGTGTCTCCTATGTCTATATATCTAGCGACCTATCTCTGCTATTATCTCCTCTATCCATCTGTCTATCTGCCCATCCATCCTCCTATCTCTCTTTCCATCCTTTTCTCTCTCTTTCTCACACATCTGCTTTATCCATTCATCCATCCACAGACACATAGGTTGTTCCCGCATCTTGGCCATTCTGAATAAGACCACGATGAATATTGCCATGCAGTTGCCACTCGAGGTCCTAACTTCTTCACTTACTCCTTCTTAACCCCTTGCTCTTAGACTGTCAGTCTTGCTGGATCACACAGAACAACACTTGCATGCAGATCTGGGATATCAATGCTTTTTTCTTCAGTGGATGGTTGCCTCTAATATCTGTCCTTAAATGTTTGCCAAAACCTTTTAGAAACACTGCAATTGCTAGATGGCTTGGGAGTTCAGCGGCATATTACAGAATTAGAATTGTTAGCAAGCCAAAGCAAGCTGCTGGCAGTAGAATGAAGAATGACATAACACCAATTGTTTTTCACCAATTTTTCTAAGAAGCATTCCCAACTTCACCCACTCCCGCCACTGAAAATGACTTTCAGCATCGTTGCCTGCTTTTGTGACAACCAACGTGCATTTTCCAGGTGAGATATTTATTAATGACTAACCTTGCAGGTGGATGACAAGACATGTTATAAATGAAGACAGATAAGTGCTGCCTTTCACAGTTTTTAAATTTCACACGTGTCTCCTACAAACCCAAGAGTTAATTAGATTTTCATTTTCTCAGCAGTTTTCTTTTTCCAGAGTAGAAGTAAGCTTGAAACTAAAAAATGATGTTCTTTTTGCAACTTCTAGAAGGATGGCAGAGATTTCAAAGTCTTGCGTCTTTTCAGGACCTCTGTGTATATGAGTATGTTCGTCATGCATGAATTACAGCTGAAAAAAATATCAGCTTCAATAATAGATTTCAAAATTCAACTGAAGATACTCTAAAGGATGCATGTCTTTATGCTCTGACTACATTGGAGGAAGGTAAGTCCAGATGGGAAAAGAATATATTGTATGTAATATATAAATATTTCCAAATAACACATCCTATTATCCAAAATCAATTTGCTGAATTAATAAACGAGAAAGTGGGCCAAAGGAGTGTTATTATTATTATGCATGGTTGTTCAGTCACATCAACTCTTTGCGAACTATACAGCCTGCCAGGCTCCTCTGTCCATGGCATTCTCCAGGCAAGAATACTGGAGTGGGTTGTCATTTCCTCCTCCAGGGGATGTTCCTGACCCTGGGATCGAACCCAATTCTCTTGTGCCTCCTCCCTTAGCGGGAGATTTTTTTTTTTTTTTTTTACCACTGAGCCACCTGGGAAGTTCAAAGAAGTGTTATCTTGTGGGGAAAAAGATAATTACAGCCAAATCAGGTCATTATTGTCACCAGATACAAATCTTCCAATGTGAAAGGAATCTTAGACACTGTTTTATCCAAACGACTTAATATATAGATGAGAATGCTGAGTACAAAATTGTGTTTTATTTTTACTCTCAGTAATAAAAGAAACAATTACTGTTCAGTTATTTTTCCATTTTTTTGACTCTATTTCTCAAAGAGTTATGCCCATACTTAGTAGGGAGGAGGAAGTTCCCTTTACATAAGTATGTGGATGCTGGAAAAATAGGATCCTCTGTGCAGGCAACTTCAGTGATTTTAATATTCTCGTGTAGATTTTGCAAATCTGTAAATCTTATTAGATGCCAGAACACAGCCCCACATTTTTCTTTTAGAGAATCTCCTTAGATGCCTGTGTCAAGTCATAATATAATTTAGAAAGAGTGAAGGTCCGTTATACCCTTGCTGTTTCACTAACTTCCATGGAAATTGGTAGCTTCAAAGAGTCCATATTATTTCTCCCCCTCCAAGACTGTGTTGGTAACTGGTCTACCATGATAAATCTACAGGAAATGCTTTGTGATGTTTCCCTTTCCTGTCTCAGGTGGGCAGCCCTCTGCATGACCCTTAAGGAGAGAGAGTGCTCCTGAACTCGCTGAGAAGGCTTCAGAAATTTCACGGTGACTTCGCACACCTGTTTCGGAAGAGAATGTGTGCAGGTATGCTTAAGTCTTCCTCTTTGAAATACTCCTCTCCCTATGCAGTTAATGGAAAGAAGTCAGAGTAGGTTCCATGCTCACTTAGTCGCTCAGTCGTGTCCCTGTCTTTGCAACCCCATGGACTGCAGCCCGCCAGGCTCCTCTGTCGATGGGATTCTCCAGGCAAGAATATCGGAGTGGGTTGCCATTTCCTTCTCCAGGGGATCTTTCCAACCCAGGGATTGAACCCAGGTCTCCTGCATTGCAGGCAGATCCTTTACTCACTGAGTCATCGGGGAAGCCCTCAAATTTTCTATACATACAGAAAGCAAAGAACAGTTAATATAAAAAATAAAATTTATAGGATACCCTTAAAAAGGATATATGTGGTATTATGAAAATGTGTTTGCATTTTCTTCCTGCTCACTGAGTGTTAAAAGCACTAATTAAAAAAATAAAAATAAAAAGACAACCCAGGATGTTAAAAACAGATTTGGTTTAAAAGAGGTAAAGATGGAAAAACAATATTATAGTCAGGAAACACGCGATAAATGCCATTTCACTGCAGTGCCCAGGGCCAGTTTGGAAGGATCCCAAATCCATTTGTCAAAACTCAAATTGCCTGGAAAATTTACGGAACTAAATTTGGTTTAAAATTCTTTGAGTGGATAATATCATAGACCTTGCCTCCTTGGCTTCTGTTTCATTTGAATTACAGTGTTCATTCTTGGAAAGGAAGTTCAGGATTATTAAAAAATCCTAGTTGTCAAAATTACATTCAAAAAAGGCATTTCCGTGGCATCTTGCAATAAATAGAGCTTCTGTTTCTATTAGGTGTGGTTACAGAACTTTGGTTTTGTGAAGGAAACATTCACACAATTATTGAAATCAGATGCTTATTTATTTTTTCAGAGGGCTTCCCTCAGACATGACCCAGATGGTAAGGAGACCCAGGTTTGATCCCTGGGTCAGGAAGATCTCCTGGAGAAGGGAATGGCAACCCATTCCAGTATTCTTACATGGAAAATTCTATGAACAGAGGAGTCTGGAGGGTTACAGGCCGTAGGGTTACAAAGAATTGCATATTCTCAGAAGCCATCAGTGAATTCATTAAAACATCACTTGAAGCAGTTGCAGAGATTTATTTTTTAATTCTGTGCTTCATTTGAATCCTTTTTTCTCCTGTTATCTAAACATATATATATGTTTTTATTTCTCCTTGTTTGATTTCCGTTTCACATTGCTTTTCCTAGTAGTTCCCTTTCTGAATTTAATTAACATTTCACATTTCTTAATTTCTTTCCTGGATTTGGGTAATTTTGTCTTATTAGCACTTCAAAGTCAGACAGAGAAGCTCAAGCAGAGGCCTTAATTGCGTGAGTGGTTAATTTCCTATTATAGACGAACTCATACATAATAAGTGGTCTTTAACGTTTTAAATGTTCACAGGAAAGCTAGACTGAATGCCATACATCCATTTTTACAAATTAATGTTCTCCAAACTTCCATGAAATAAGAAGCTAAAATAATGCATACTCCTGCCATTCAAAAAAAAAAAAAAAATTCAAGATCTATTGGGTTTGCTCATATGTCACAATTTTTTAAGCATCTATTTCCCTAAGACTCGAGCTCTGAGATTTGCTGCAGTGCAATTTTTTGTTGCTTGCCCTTTTAGGAAGAAGTTTCAGCATGAATTTTTTCATTTTTAAAGCAAGATGATGCGTATTTATTTTAGCGCTTTTCTTTAGGAAAATGATGGGCAGAGTGTTAAGTGTTTTATATGCATATATATTGTATACAGATCATTTATTTGTATTGATTTATTTACCTGCACCAGGTCTTAGCTGCAGCAAACAGGATTTTTAGTTGCAGCATGTGGGATGTAGTTCCCTGACCAGGGATGAAGCCTGGGCCCCCTGCCTTGGAAGCTTGGAGTGTCAGGCACTGGACCACCAGGGAAGTCCAAGGGTTAAGTTTTCTGATGAGAATATTTATCACTATCACCTTTTATAGCTTATAAACAGGATACTTCAGCCTTCTAAATATATAGCAGTAGATTACTGCACAAACTGTTTGTACTATATGCAAATATAGTCCATGGATTACTGTGGTAATATCAAAAAGTGCGTAATAGGAAAAGGGAAATTCTTTATAATATTTATCAATTTTGGAAAATGTGAGAACATGAAAATATTATGATAAAACACCATATAATATAATAAGAGTCCCTCGGACAGTGGGGAGATTAAACCACTGCATCCTAAAGGAAATCAACCCCGAACATTGATTGGAAAGACTGATGTTGAAGCTCCAATACTTTGGTTACTTGATGTGAAGAGCCAACTCATTTGGAGAAGACTTTGATTCTGGAAACACTGAAGGCAGGAGGAGAAGGGGACGACAGAGGATGAGATGGTTGGATGGCGTCACTGACTCGATAGACATGAGTTTGAGCAAGCTCCAGGAGTTGGTCACGACAGGGAAGCCTGGAGTGCTGCAGTCCATGAGGTTGCAAAGAGTTGGACAGGACTGAACAACAAAACAGCAACGACAACACAGAATGATTGGCAGTTTATAAAGTAAAATGTTAATAGTTACCTCTCAAAAAAAAAAAAGAATGGTTATCTCTAGGTAGCAGGTAGAGGCAGGTTTTTTTTTTTTTTCCCCCCTCCTTTGGGCTTTTTGATGCAAGATAGATTTTTTTTTTGGACAATGTCTGTGTTTACATAATGGAAGAGTGAAATTGCATTGAAATATGCTTTTGGAAATGTATATTTCCACTATTTGGAGCAGCTTAGAGTAGGAAATGGCAACCCACTCCAGTGTTCTGGCTTGGACGGTCCCATGGATGGAGGAGCCTGGTGGGCGACAGTCCACGGGGTCACAAAGAGTCAGACAGGACTGAGCAACTTCACTTTCACTTTTCACTTTCAGAGTATATTTAGAGGCTCATGGGTCTAGCAACATAAGGTTGTGTGTTACAACTTAATATACAATGACAACAATATTGACTGTTCCTTGAGTATGTTCACAACCATCTGTGCCCTCCTAGTCATGGATACCTGTAGGGGGACATGACACATTGTTTGAAACCTTCCTGATTAAAGAAAGCTAAGAAAGAAAAACCAGCATCATATCAGACCTGGGATATGTCACAGAGAACAGGTAATTATTTACTCAGGCTCCACTAGAAAGCCTGTTAATGTGAAAAATCCATACCCACGATCATTTGTTCTTTGCTTTCGTGACTACTCCTTTGGGGCTTCCCAGGTGGCTCGGTGGCAAAGAACCTGCATGGCTATACCTACAGGAGACCTGAGTTCGATCCCTGGGTTGTGAAGATCCTTTGGAGAAGGAAATGGCAACCCGCTGTAGTATTCTTACCTGGAGAATCCCATGGACAGGAGAGCCTGGTGGGCTACAGTCCATGGGGTCACAAAAGAGTTGGACATGACTTAGGGACGAAACAACAGTTTGCCCTTGGACTTAGCATCTTATACTCTGTACAGGTGGCATTTAGAGCATCGTTAAATTGGCCTGAAATGGTTGCCAAGGAGTGACTGACGCTGGGTCTTATTTAGGGAAATATGGAAGACTTGGGAGAGCTTCATGTCGAGAAATTATTGGTTCAAGGACGATGGATCCCATGGACAGAGAGCCTGGCAGGCTACAGTCCACGGGGTCCCAAAGAGTCAGACACGACTGAGGGACTGCTTGTCATGGGAGACGGATCCTGTTTTCAGGGCTGCGTACTAGTCCCTCTCTGCTGGAAATTTCGGCTGCTCCAGGCTCCATCCCTTCCTGAGAACAACCCTGGACTACAAGGCATTGCCTACCCTCAAGTCTGTGCCTCCCACCAAGGAAGGGACCTTGACCCTTGATTGGTTGCTGGAGGACCATAAGCTGGAAGCCGCTTACTTCAACTTGGGAGAACTCTGGCCATTCTAGCCCTAGAGCTCCCTGCCAGGTAGGCCGAACCTATGTTGCAACTACCTCTGCAGGATCTAGGTTGCTGATCCCCTTCAAGACTCTTACGCTCCACAGAAATTCATGTTCAGCTGGAACCTCACAATGGCATGTTATTTGGAAACAGGGTCTCTGCAGATGTGATGGAGTGAAGGGTCTGAGATGAGGTCCTCCTGAATGAGGGTGGCCCTAAACCCAGGGCCAGGGTCCTTATAAGACACAGAAAAACAGAGACATGGACACAGAGGAGAAGCCACCTGAAGATAGAAGCAGAGACGGGAGGGAGGCGGCCACAAACTCAGGGATGCCTGGAGCCCCCAGGAATTGAGAGGAAGCTTGGAGCAAGACAGCTTCATTCATGCTATTGAATTCCTCCACCAGGGTCAATAGGGTCGTCTCTTTTGGAGATGTTTTAAGACCTTGGTGGCCGTTACTGAGATCCATTCATTCACAAGGGCCTGAAAAATAGGGATTCTTTCCTTATGCCCATCTCTGTTAATTTTTCACTTGAAATTCATCGATAAAGAAGAATCCCCTCCATCGGTTGTGCAGTTACTAGAAAGCAAAGCTGTCTGAGACTTCTAGGATGGTGTCAAAAACACTCAAGAGCCAGCTTGAATGGGCTCCCACTGGGTAAAGATGACACACGCTGGCCATTAATAAGGATGGTGACTTTTTTTACACAAATATAGTGTTTTTACTCACTTAGTTGTGTCTGACTCTGCAACTCCATGCACCAGAGCTCACCAGGCTCCTCTATCCCTGAGATTTTCCAGGCAAGAATCCTGGAGTGGGTTGCTGTTTCCTTCTCCAGGGCATCTCCCCAACCCAGGGATCCAACCCGGGTCTCCCACATTGCAGGCAGACGCTTTACCATCTGAGCCACCAGGGAATTCCTCTATAGGGAATCCTCTATATCCTTCCCTATATAGGGAAATCTATATATTCTGTTTATTTCCACACTTGTCCCCCACCACTCAAATTCGCTTCAAAATTAGTTGAGCGCATTTATTCGTGTCTTGTGTATTCATCTGTTGTTTGTTTGTTTTCCTCTTTCCTTTTTGTGTTTTCAAACTTTTGCAAGTATGATAACACATTTACAGGAGACTTGGACAAATACAGAGCAAAGTTGCATATAGTTCCACTATATATTACAATTAGTTTTTTAGTAGGTAAATTAAGATTTTTTGCTGGAGTTTTGATATCAGACTCTCAAAAATTGATAGAATGAGTAAGCAGAAAAGAAGAAAGGTGTATGGTAGGCTTGAAAAGCACCATGAACCAATTGAGCATAATTGAGATTTATACAGTCTTAACATAACAGTCGGAGAAGGCAATGGCACCCCACTCCACTACTTTTGCCTGGAAAATCCCATGGACGGAGGAGCCTGGTGGGCTATAGGCCATGGGCTCGTGAAGAGTCAGACACGACTGAACAACTTCACTTTCACTTTTCACTTTCATGCCCTGGACAAGGACATGGCAACCCACTCCAGTGTTCTTGCCTGGAAAATCCCAGGGATGGGGGAGCCTGGTTGGCTGCCGTCTATGCGGTCGTACAGAGTCGGAGACGACTGAAGCGACTTAGCAGCAGCAGCAACGTCACAGTAGGATCCAAGTTCTATTCAAGTTGCCATCAGTTCAGTTCAGTTCAGTTCAGTCGCTCAGTCGTGTCCAACTCTTTGCGACCCCGTGAATCACAGCACGCCAGGCCTCCCTGTCCATCACCAACTCCCGGAGTTCACTCAAACCCACCTCCATCGAGTCAGTGATGCCATCCAGCCATCTCATTCTCTGTCGTCCCCGTCTCCTCCCGCCCCCAATCCCTCCCAGCATCAGAGTCTTTTCCAGTGAGTCAACTCGTCGCATGAGGTGGCCAAAGGATTGCAGTTTCAGCTTTAGCATCACTCCTTCCAATGAACACCCAGAATGGACTGGTTGGATCTCCTTGCAGTCCAAGGGACTCTCAAGAGTCTTCTCCAGCACCACAGTTCAAAAGCATCAATTCTTCAGCGCTCAGCTTTCTTCACAGTCCAACTCTCACATCCATACGTGACCACGGGAAAAACCATAGCCTTGACTAGGTGGACCTTTGTCGGCAAAGTAATGTCTCTGCTTTTTAATTTGCTATCCAGGTTGGTCATAACTTTCCTTCCAAGCAGTAAGTGTCTTTTAATTTCATGGCTGCAATTAGCATCCGCAGTGATTTTGGAGCCCAAAAAAATAAAGTCTGCCACTGTTTCCACTGTTTTTCCATCTATTTCCGATGAAGTGATAGGACCAGATGCCATGATCTTTGTTTTCTGAATGTTGACCTTCAAGCCAACCATAGACTATATAAACTTCAAGTTGCCATAGACTATATAAACTAGGAGACCCTGAAACATAAAAGGATAGCGATTTTAATTTAGTAACACAAATTTTCAGACTTCCTGGCAGTCCAGTGGCTACCCTCTGTGCTTCCCATACGGGACACTAGAGTTTGATCCCAGATTGGGTAACTAGGATCCCACGTGCCGCGTGAGACAGCCAAACAAATGAAGAAATAAAAACGCAAATTTTTATTGCATGTGTGAGTTCATGATCATGCTCTAAATAGGCACATTGATGATCTCTAAAACATACTTGAGAATCAGGTCATGCCTTTGCAAGATATTAAATACAGGGAAAGGAACAAGCATATATCTGGCTTTGGGTGTACAAATCGTCACTCAGATCAGTCAATGGATTTTTAATTTTTAAAAGTTGAATGATTCAGTTTTTCATTGACTCACTCTGAGATACATGGGGTGTGAACATAGATCTCCAGCTTCTTATATAAATCTGTTAACCACATATATTATTCATGTTAATGTAAGCTGCTCACAATAAAATAAGAGATGACTGAAATATCACCCCCAATTTGAAGCAACCGTGATGCACTTTAACAGCAGTGTGGAACCCACTGGGTTTTTTATTTTTTTTTCAACGTGAGATGTCAAAAGCCAGTCAGAGTTGTATTTTGTGTGTCAGGAAAGCACTTTTCCTATTTTGTTGGCTGGTGGCACATAGTATACATCTTTGAGTAAAACTTTGGAAGAAATAAAGATAATTTATAGGAGCATATTCAGTTCAGTTCAGTTCAGTTCAGTCGCTCAGTTGTGTCCGACTCTCCGCGACTGTGGTGTGATTTGCTTCCAAATGATTCCAGTGGCCTAATAGGAGGTAAATAAAGCCCAGCAAACTAAGGGTGAGATGAAAGAATCCAGTGAATGATGACAAAATGAGATAAATATGAAGTAAATTATAACCACCCTCTTAAAAATACAAATGGAATCATGTCAGATTGCATGACTTAACTTCCAGCCGCATTGATTATATGTCATGCATCGGTTCGTAAATTTACTCAGAAGCAAAATGAGCCATCGTGGTGATTCCAACTCCTGCCAGAGTTTAAAGAAATTGTACTTTACCACGAATGGGCTTCCCAGTTGGTGCTGGTGGTAAAGAAGCTGCAGGCCAATGCAGAAGACATGAGGCATGGGTTCGATCCCTGGATTGGGAAGATCCCCTGGAGAAGGAAATGGCAACCCACTCCAGTATTCTTGCCTGGAGAATCCCATGGGCAGAAGAGCCTGACGGGCTACTGTCCATAGGTCACAAAGAGTTGGACACCACTGAAGTGACTTAGCACACACATTTTAAATAAAAGGGAAAAAGACTCAAAGGTGGAAGCTTGGGACAATCACTAGAACACAAAATGCTCTGAGGCTCTGAAGTCCCACAGGTTGTAAATCAATGAAGAGGACAAGGATAATTTAATAATATTCCAGGCATTGTTCCCAGACTTCTCCTTTTTTTTTTTTTTCCCCTGCTCTCACTGGAAACACATCCAAGGAAAAAAATATATCAGGCGACAGAAGCACAGAGTATTTTGCAGAACGGAGGCTAATTAATCTCCTTGTCACCATCGTTGTGTAAGACATTACTGTTGGCTGTTGAGAAAAGAGATTTGGACTTTGAAACACATATACTTTTCAAGAGCCGTTTAGTTTTATCACTTAACGTGCAACCTCTACTAATAAGGTTGGAAAAATGTACATCTGAACAAGCGGTGGGGTTGAACAGAAGCAAGAAGACCATTGATTCCTTAGAGCTGGCTTGTGAGTTCCTCATATTTGGAGATGGTGGTTAGACTATAAAGGAATATTGTTGTTACTGCTGTTGTGGGCTTCCCAGGTGGCGCTGGTGGTAAAGAACCAGCCTGCCAATGCAGGAGACATGAGAGACACAGGTTTGATCCCTGGGTGGGGAAGATCCCCTGGAGAAGGGCATGACAACCCTCTCCAGTATTCTTGCCTGGAGAATCACATGGATGGAGGAGCCTGGCGGGCTACAGTCCACAGGTTGCAAAGAGTCGGACAGAACTGGAATGACTTGGCATGCACGCAACACTTGCTAAGGCATGTCTGACTCTGCAACTGCATACGCTGTGGTCTTCCAGGCTCCTCTGTCCATGGGATTCTCCAGGCAAGAATACTGGAATGGGTTGCCATTTCCTTCTCCAGGGGATCTTCCTGACCCAGGGATCGAACCTGCGTCTACTGTGTTGGCAGGCAGGTTCTCTACCACTGAGCCACCAGGCAAGCCCAGGAATACATTTTCATATAAATTATTTTTGTTATCTCTCCAAAGAACAAGCTATGAATTATAATCCCCCAGACTTAACAGTCAGATAGTCTTGGATTCCAAGTCTAATATTGGCCCTTCTTAGTTCTATATTCTTGGCAAGTGGACTAACCATGTATTTTGGGGGGCTTTAGTGAGAATTCGAGTTAATGAAGCGAAAATGCTTGGCACAACATAGCGATTCAATAGACTGTAGCTATTACTCTGCGGCCAACGCACGGGGCTGGCAAAGATTTGAACATGCCTCCCTGAGCAGAAGTTTTTAAAGGGCCCTCCACTGCCATATCCTCTTTTAACCATTCATTTGCTTATTTGCACATTTATATAACGGACTTTAAGCCCTGCACCCTAGCTGAGCATAAAGATACATGATAGATGCATACACCTTTTTTTCTTTTCTTTTTTTAAATTGAAGTATAGTTGATTTACAATGTTGTGTTAATTACTACTGTAAAGTTAGGTGACTCAGCTACCCACATATGCTTGCATGCTCAGTCATGTCGGACTCTTTGCAACCCCATGGACTGTAGCCTGCCAGGCTTCTCTGTCCATGGGATTCTCCAGGCAAGAATGCTGGAGTGGGTCACCATTTCCATTATCCGGGGATCTTCCTGACCCAGGGATCGAACCCAGGTCTACTGCATTGGCAGGCAGAGTCTGTACCACTGAGCTTCCTGGAAAGCCTATTTAAATATATATATATATATCTTTTTTTTTTTTTCATATTCTTTTCCATTATAGCTTACTCCAAGCTGGTGAAGGAAATGGCAACCCACTCCATTATTCTTGCTTGGAGAATCCCACAGACGGATGAGCCTGGTGGGCTACAGTCCACGGGTTTGCAAAGAGACACAATTGATTCACACTTACTCCAAGTCATTGAATAGAGTTCCCTGGGCCCTACAGTATTACCTTGTTGACCCATCCTACAGTCCTACAATAATAGTTGGCATCTGCTAATCCCAAACTCCCAGGCTATCCCTCCGACTCCCAGCTTCCCCTTGGCAACCCCAAATACCGTTCTCTGTGGTAACTCATTTTGCTTGGATTTTATTCTCTTTAATCAGAGGTTTGATGACCATTTCAGCTCCACAGCAGTTGTGAAGACCGGTAAGTTTCATGGTAAGCATGTCTCATTGGATGTGGGTGCCTTTGTACCTGATTTCAACGATGAAGTAATTTTTCTAGACTTGACATCTGGGCGACAGGACCCAGACCCATCCCCAAAAGTAAGATGACCATTTATTACACTTTATTTACACACTGCCTGGTGGAGAAGGAAATGGCAACCCACTCCAGTATTCTTGTCTGGAGACTCCTGTGGAGAGAGGAGCCTGGCGGGGTACCGTCCATGGGGTCACAAAAGAGTCAGACTCAACTGAGCAAATGGCACACACAGCTTGATTGAAATGCCAACCACACTCAGTAACACTCCATAAGTGCAACATCCATCCAGAAGTAGTTATAGCAAAACCTGATTGAAGAACCCAAGTTGCTTTCAGCTACTAGGAGGTTATAAGTCCCCTGTTGAAATCAAAATATTGATTATCTTGGGAAGACGTCCTAAAAGTTGAGCAGTTCATTCCCTGGTTGGTTTTTTTCTTTCCATTCTAAGGGAATATACATCTTTCCACATCATCTGGGTCTGATCCTTCTGTCAATTCCTCTAAATCTTTCTTTTTTTTCCTGCAACCCTGTGACATCACATTTTGTACATTCCTGCTGCTATGAAATTTTTCTGGAGTAGCTCATCCTAGCAGTGACATGCCATAATTCAACATTTTTATAGCTAGACTTCTGAGAGAAGCCAGGTCATTCACACAGAGACACAAGCAACTTGATTCTCATCATTTCAAAAAATGATCAAATTAGAAGCAATTTTATTTCTTCGTTGGCCTCAACGCTTTCATAAGAAGAGTCTATCTCTCGGGACTTCCTTGGAAATCTGGTGGTTAAGACTCCCCTGCTTTCAACACAGGGGGCAAGGGTTCAATCTCTGGTTGGGGAACTTATACCCACATGCTGTGCGGTGAGGCAAAAAAAAATATTTTTTTAAACCAAAGTCTGTCTCTCACTGGAAAGGTCTCTTTGGAAAATACCTTGATACTGGCAAAGTTTGAAGGCAGAAGAGGAAGAGGGTGGCAGAGGATGAGATGGTTAGATAGCATCATAGACTCACGGATATGAATTTGAGCAAAGTCTGGGAGATAGTGAAGGACAGGGAAGCCTGGCATGCTGCAGTTCATGGGCTTGCAGAGAGTTGGAAATGACTTTGTGACTAAAGAGCAACAACAATCTCTCACTTGAGAGTCCTTGTATAGTTGACCTTTTTCTTTTCTAACCTTGAAAAACAGTCATACAAAATAGGTCCAATTTTAGTTATTTAATAAGATGAAAGTGTTTCTGCCAATATGTTTTCACTTAAGAGCGGGGGGAAATTTTGGCTTTTGTGTTTGCGTGCATGCATGTGTGCTTGGTTGCCCAGTCACGTCCGACTGCTTGCAAACCCATGGACTGTAGCCCGCCAGGCTCCTCTGTCCATGGGATTCCCCAGGCGAGAATACAGGAGTGGGTTGCCATGCCCTCCTCCAGGGCTTCTTCCCGACCCAGGGATCAAACCTGAGTCTCCTGCGTTGGCAGGTGGATCCTCTACCTGCAGAGCCACCTGGGAAGCCCCACGTATATGTTTAATTTTAATATATTTTATATTGTACATTTCACATATATTTTAAAATTAGAATGTTGGCTTAGAAATGAACATTATTACAAATTATCGGGAGTGATTTACCCAAACTCCCTTTCATATAAAAAAAGTCTGCATTCTATTGTGTATTTCCCAAGCCACACAAGAAAAAAACAGGACATCATACTGTTCTGGCCAGCTGTTGTCCGTGAGTCTCAAGAGGTACTCTTTGCTTTATTTCTTTGTGTTTCTGATTTATCTATCATGGAGAAAAATGGAAAATCATCTCACTACCTAAATGCGTAAAAATATGGCACAGAGTCATGAATAATTCAAGCAGACCAAAGCCACGGTCCCTCTCCTCTAGGGAACCTGGAACATATACTCTGTATAATATTAAAGCCTGTCCCCTCCCTGCTCTTAAGAATTGCAAGATTAAATTAATGTCCCAAGAAGGGCAGCATATAATCAGTCCCTTTCATTCCACTTAACGAGAACAAAATAAATCCTCCCTTCAATTATGTTAATGGAATCCCACGGGGATCAAACTTCCAGAGTTTGCAAAGAAACCTCGTCAACAGCAGTCACTTCCTGCAGGCCCATCAGCTCCATCCGAATTTCCCAGCAGCGGGTTCATTAATTCTGCGGCTGGGACATAGTCCTTGGCAAAACAGTTTCCAGCTGCTAAAAAGAAAATGCACAACGCTGAGAGTTGCGAGTTAAGTTTTTTTCGGGGGCAAACTGAGGACGATAGCCTGGGAGACAGCACCTCAGATAGCTTGGAGAGACTGCTCCATAGAGGCAAAGAGGAAGGTCATTGTACATGTGATTTTGCTGAAGGGGGATGCATGCAATCAGGCACATATATATATATATATATATATATATTTTTTTTTTTTTGCAGAAGTGTTCACTAATCACGAGGAACAGTCTTCACCATGAAGGGATTTAGTGCTTTTCTACATAGGAAGAGATACAAAAATTGGGCTCATAAAATCAGCTCCTAGGAAGATAACTGTCTGAAAACATGTTCTGACAGTTTCTCCCTAAGCTTGGAAGCCTCGGGTCTGCTCTCCACCCTGAACTCCTTTCAGGGGGCTGTTGAAGGTGAGCAGCTGCAGCAACATCTGATTTAATCCTTGTAAACGTGGATAGCAAGTGTCCGTGGCATGTGCCGATGTGTAATTGACACCTAGGCTACCACCACATTGCTGTCTATATTCGAAAGCCCCTCACTGAGTGGAAACAGAAGTTCATGAGTTTGAAAGAACTGCGACCTTTCCATTTATTTGAAACTGATGGAAAACACGGTGCCCTTTCTGAATTAGTTGTCCATGCGGGCAGCTCAATGTGTAGAGGGGACTTTTGTCAGCCTCCCAGATTGCCTTCACAGGGTCATCAAACATAATCGTCGGCTGCCATGAGCATTGGCTGTTGACTGCACACAACTTCATTCTTCTCTGGAAGAATGTCCTTGGAGAGTTTTTTCCAACTCGGCTTCTATTGACGTCTGAGGCTGGATCTTTCCCGGCTGTGGGGGCTGCTGGGTGCTTTATGGGCTCTTGACAATCATCTCCATTCTTCACACCGCAGAGCCCCCTCTAGGATAAACTCTCCAGCTGAAGCCTTTCTTGTTTAGTCACTAACTCGCGTCCGACTCTTTGTGACCTTTTGGACTGTAGCCCGCCAGGCTCCTCTGTCCGTGGGGTTCTCCAGGCAAGAATACTAGAGTGGGTTGCCATTTCTACCTCCAGGGGATCTTCCTGACCCAGGGATCAAAACCACATCAACTGCATTGAGAGGCAGATTATTCCCCAATTTCACCAGCAAAGCCCCCACCCGAAGCAAAGTTTTGCTTGACTCCTTCTTTTTTTTTTATTTTTATTTTTTTTCTGGTTTTATTTATTTATATTTATATATTTATACTTTTAATTAATTTATTTTATTTTTATTTTTAATTTTTTTGATTTCATTTTTTGATTTTATTTTATTTTTTTTTTATTTTACAATATTATATTGGTTGGTTTTGCCATACATTGACATGAATCCGCCCCAGGTGTATATGAGTTCCCCCTCCTGAACCCCCCTCTCACCTCCCTCCTCCCTTTATCCTCCCTCTGGGTCATCCCCACACACCAGCCCCGAGTATCCTGTAACATGCATCGACCCTGAACTGCTGATTCGTTTCACATATGACAACATACATGTTCTTCTGTTCCTTTTTCCTTCCATCACTTCCTTACCAGTTTATATGAATATGTCATTTATATCAGGGGCTTTCTCTTAGGATTGCTTGCTTGCTTGCTTGCTAAGTCACTTCAGTCGTGTCCGACTCTGTGTGACCCCATAGACAGAAGCCCACCAGGCTCCCCTGTCCCCGGGATTCTCCAAGCAAGAACACTGGAGTGGGTTGCCATTTCCTTCTCCAATGCATGAAAGTGAAAAGTGAAAGTGAAGTCGCTCAGTCGTGTCCGACCCTCAGCGACCCCATGGACTGCAGCCTTCCAGGCTCCTCCGTAGTCCCCAAACTCTGGGATCTAATGCCTGATAATCTGAGGTGGAGCTGATGGGCTAATAAAAGAAATAAAGTGCACAGTTGGTCCTGTGGACTTGAATCATCCAGAAATGATCCCCCTCCATGGTCAGTGAAAGAGATGGTCTTCCATGAAACTGGTGCCTGGTGGTCCAAAGGTAGGAATTCTGCCCGAGAGAACAATGTATTTCAATATCTTTCTTCCTTCTCTTCATCATCATTTAATAGGCGCTGTCATCAAGTATGGGCTTCCCAGGTGGTAAAGAACCCACCTGCCGTGCAGGAGACATGGGTTCGATCCCTGGTTTGAAAAGATCCCCTGGACAAGGGAGTGGCAACCCACTGCAGTATTCTTGCCTGGGAAATCTAATAGAGAGAGGAGCCTGGTGCGTGCCAGTCCATAGGGTCAGAAACAAACACACCTGACTGAGCACACACAAAAGAATTATACTATTTCCCACAAATAAGTAATGATCTTGATCACCTCTTCCTATTAAATTCAAACACTATGAAAAGATTATTTCTAAAGGCAAATACTTATTTCTGGATAGAAGGACAGTTGGTTAGATGTATATCATGTGTGTCAACTGAAAAAAAAGAAAAAGTAGCAGAACCTAAAAGTTGAGACTTGTGTTTGATTCAGTGGACAGAGCTGAAGACTTAAGCCCAGTACACAGCATCTCAGGGAACTCTGAGGGGCTGTTCTGATGAGACAAGGGGAAAGCCAGGATGTATAGGAGTTTTTGCAGCAAAGGCTAGGTACTCACATCATCAGAAGATTCAGTTCAGTCGCTCAGTCATGTCCGACTCTTTGTGACTCCATGGACTGCAGCACACCAGGCCTCCCTGTCCATCAGCAACTCCCGGAATTTGTTCAAAATCATGTCCATCACGTCAGTGATGCCATCCAACCATCTCGTCCTCTGTCATCCCCTTCTTCTGTTAACTTAAAGAAAATCAGACGTCTCGCAGAATTGATGGTTTTAAATTGTGCTACTGGAGAAGACTCTTGAGAGTTCCTTGATAGCAAGGAGACCAAAGGAAATCAACCCTGAATATTTCCATCCTAAAGGAAATCAACCCTGAATATTCACTGAAAGGACTGGTGCTGAAGCTCCAATCCTTTGGCCACCTGATGCGAAGAAATGACTCACTTGAAAAGACCCTGATGCTGGGAAGATTGAAGGCAGGAGGAGAAGGGGACGAGAGAGGATGAGAAGGTTGGATGGCATCACCGACTCGATGGACATGACTTTACATCAACTCCGGGAAATACTGGAGGACAGGGAAGCCTGGCGTGCTGCAGTCCATGGGGTCGCAAAGAGTTGGTCAGACATGATTTAGTGAATCAACAACAGACATCTCGAGTTAAGGAATTTATCGCTTTTCTGGGTATGAGAAGATGCAAAAGTCTGGGCTCCCTGAAATCATTCCTTTCATCTGCCCCTCAGCTGTTTGGTACTGTTTTTCAGGTTTCCCTTAGTTGGTAAAGAATCCACCTGCAATGTGGGAGACCTGGGTTCGATCACTGGGTTGGGAGAATACCCCAGAGAAATCCGTGGACATCCACTCCAATATTCTGGCCTGGAGAATTCCATGGACTGTATAGTCCCATGGGGTCGCAAAGCGTCGGACATGACTGAGCAACTTTAACTTTCACTTTCTTTACATGTTTCTTTACAGCCTGAGCCACCATGTTTCTTTCACATGTTTCTTTACAGCCTGAGCCACCATGGAGTTTTGTTTCTCTCCTGAGTCCGCTCAGGGCTCAATGTCGGGCAGCTGTAATGTGATGGCTTGCTGTCTGCAGCATCCTTTATTTACCAGTATGGCAGGCAATATTTTCCTTCACGTATAATATATGGATTACCGTGCGTGTGTGTGTTCTCATGAAATGGGCTAAAAATTGCAGGAAGGAGCATACAGTCACGCGTGAGAACAGGTGAGTATCCCCAGGTCTGACATCTGTGCCTGGTTTTTTTTTTCACATTCAGAAACTCCAGGGTCTTGTCTGCAGAGAGGCAACTCAGTAATTAGTTTTAGGGTCTGAGGTGAAATGTTTGCTTGCCTACAGGCAAGAGGTCTCCAGATCCACAATACATCATTCCCTGTAGGCCCCCAGCCCCCTGATTTAATTCCCCGATGCCTAAGTTATCTCTAATGGGAAACTGGACAAGAGGTGAAGTCATCTTTGTTCCTGATTTGATGTCCAGGGCCACGTCCTCCTTAAAGATCCACAAACATCTGGAGTGATCGCCCGGCTAAATTTGTGTGCCAAGCAAGCCCTTTGTATTTATAAATTCTAAGCAACCTCTTGTGCTCATTTGTCAATGTCCCTGGACCAGCATATTTCTGTCTGTCCTCTGCCATGTTTGATCTGATACCACTATATCTTTATTTGGAAAAAGAAGTTTTGTTTCTTTCCTTATTTATTTATTTTTGTAATTGGGAGATAATTGCCTTACAGTGTTGTGCCAGTTTCTGCCAAACCTCATCATGAGTCGGCCATAGGTATACATGGGTCCCCTCCCTGTTGATCACCCCCTCCCACTTCCCTCCCCATCCCCCCTAGGTTGTCACAGAGCCCCCGATCGAGCTCCTTGAGTCACACAGCAAATTCCCACTAGCTGAGAGTTGGACTATAAAGAAATCTGAGTGCCGAAGAATTGATGCTTTGGAACTGTGGTGTTGGAGAAGACTCTTGAGAATCCCTTGGACTGCAAGGAGTTCCAACCAGTCCATCCTAAAAGAGATTAGTCCTGGGTATTCATTGGAAGGACTGATGTTGAAGCTGAAACTCCAATCCTTTGGCCACCTGATGCGAAGCACTGACTCACTGGAAAAGATCCTGGTGCTGGGAAAGATTGAATGCGGGAGGAGAAGGGGACGACAGAGGATGAGATGGCTGGATGGCATCACCGACTGGATGGACATGAGTTTGAGCAAGCTCCGGGAGTTGGTGATGGACAGGGAAGCCTGGCGTGCTGCAGTCCGTGGGGTTGCAAAGAGTTGGACATGACTGAGCCATTAAACTGAACTGAGCTGATCTTTTTACAGACAGTGATGGGTATGTTTCCCTGCTGCTCTCTCAGTTCATCCCACCCTCTCCCTCCGATGCTGTGTCCACAAGGCTGCTGTCGCTGTCTGCATCTCCACTGCTGCCCTGCAAATACGTACGATGGGTACCACCTCATGGGTGCAGCCTCTCTAGAGGCTATACACGTGCATTGAGTCAGTCCTCGTGAGGTGTGTGAACCTAGGCTCTCCTGGACAGTTTGAAATCAACCACAAAGAGAGGTTTTATTTCTAACAACAAGAGGCAGAGTTATAACATCAAGTCTTGTCAGCTAGGCCATTATTTCAACAGGACAGTATAGGTTCCCATTTTCAAATCTGGAATATAATTCCTCATGGTCAAAATTGGAGAGAAGTCTGCCAGCCTCCAGAGAGCCACCGATCCTGCAAGGAATATACTCTGCGAGCCTCTGGTGGCTGTCAGTCCTGCGAGGTAAGAGGCAATCAAAGCTGCATTTTATTTACTGAGTAGTGGGGCTGTGCTAGTGTGACCTGGGAACATCATTTACTGCCTCCTCATAAATTCAGCTGCCAATTTCCCCAAGGCAGCCGCGGTGTAGGGAGGCCATGAAGAGGAGCCAGCCCTGCAAATCAGAGCTTTATTCCCAGTTGAGACCCTGCAATGCACTTCCCCTGGAAGATCCCCTGGAGGAGGGCATGGCAACCCACTCCAGGGTTCTTGCCTGGAGAATCCCCATGGACAGAGGAGCCTGGCAGGCTGCAGTCCACGGGGCTGCAGAGTCAGACAGGGCTGAAGCACAGCATAGCACGTACAAACAGAAAAACTCCTGCCTGACTTTTCTCTGCCCTGGGTCTTCCAATGGGTGCATTTCTCCTGACCGGAAAGTGGACTCTCCTCTCTTTGTGTCCGTCCAGATTGCAAAGGCCGTTGAGTTCTGAGGGGCCCTAAGGAAGCCTCAGATGGCTTCTGGTGTTTCGTGTTCCCCGTCGTTTGGGTCAGAATATTAACAAACACTTCAGGTTTTGCAGAAGTCTTTCCTGGGACACTCGCCTGCTGTACAAATAGACAATCATTCTGAGAGTGAATTTTGTTTGGATAGCTGATGTGTATGCATATGGCTTTTAAAGGATGAATGGATGCATGATAGATACACAGAGACACAGAGAAGATGGAGCATTGGGTGGATACATGGATACCTGGTGCTCAGTCACTTCAGTTGTGTCCGACTCTTTGTGACCCCATAGAATGGACGCAGCCAGGCTCCTCTGTCCGTGGGATCTTTCAGGCAGGAATGCTAGAGTGGGTTGCCATTTCCGTCTCCAGGAGATTCCCCCAACTCAGGGAAAGAACCCTCTCCTCTTGCATCTCCTGAACTGGCAGGTGGATCCTTAGCACTGTGCCACCTGGAATAGATACATACACAAGCAGATAGATGGATCGACATAAATAGATGGATTGATAGATTATAGATAGATGGACTGATAGAGAAGAATTTCTAGATAGGTGATACAGAATATAGATAAGATAGATAAATATAAAAGATGGCTGTATAGACAAGCGATAAATAATGTATATAATTATAGCATCATAATGTATACAATTATATATATAATTAAATGTAGCATGCTTATTTTACTGTTTGGAGTATCAAAGATCAAAAAGGCATGTAGTCAGGTAGAATTAATAAATGATAGAATTATAATCTGGATTCAATTTTAAACTTAACCTTTCATGCAACAAAAAGATGTTAGGTGTTTATTTTTATTTTTATTTTTTTTTTTATTTTTTCAAAAACAATTTTAGGAATCTTTACTTAAAAACAACCTTATCTTAAAATGGCATAACTTTGGTTTTACGAGCAACAAGCAAAGTACAGAAGCAAAAATGCATTACAGGAGCATTAAATTCTACATTAGGTCACAGCGTCTAATCCGAAATCACACCCATAATATCACTTTTCAGGATATCTGGGAAATAGTTATTTCCCAGGATGTTTATTAATGAAAATCTTCTGTAGTTTTTCAGACTTACAGAAAACGTTACTTCTCTATGGCAATGGCGTTAGGAGTGTGGAGTCAATGTATTTATTATACATAAAGTTGTATGAAAATAATATATATGTGAGCAAAGACAATTTATCTAGGTATACATGGCATGTATACATTGTGAGTGTATGTATATTTATATACATTGTTTCTAGATATATTCATGTTATGGACTGAATGTGTCTCCCCAAATTCATATTGTTGAGGCCCTAACCCTCCATGTGATGTTATTTCAATGTAGAAGGGATGATTAGATTTAAACAAAGTCATGGTAGGGGTCCCCTACAATGGGATTAGTATCCTGATTAGAATAAATGTATGTGAGCATAAGTGATAATTTTCCCCTTCTATCCACTCAGGTGGATCAAACCAGTCCATCATGAAGGACATCAACCCTGAATATTCATTGGAAGGACTGATGCTTAAACTGAAGCTCCAGTACTTCAGCCACCTGATGCGAAGAGCTGACTCATTGGAAAAGACCCTGATGCTGGGAAAGATTGAAGGCGGGAGGAGAAGGGGACGACAGAGGATGAGATGGTTGGATGGCATCACCTACTTGATGGATGTGACTTTGAGCAAGCTCCGGGAGATAGTGAAGAACGGGGAAGCCTGGCGTGCTGCAGCCCATGGGGCTGCAAAGAGTCAGACACAACTTGGCGACCGAACACCAACAACAATCCACTCAGGTAATGCGTGAGTTGGTAGCCCTCTGAAATCAGCGCTTCTCCCACCATAGAACTGAAAGCACACTGTAATTGCTTTCTAACTTGCTGTCTTTCCAAATACAATTGGGAAAGGGTCAGTTGAAATTTTAGTCACCTATTGCATTTATGGAACTCAATGAAGCACGTGGCAACTCATTAGAGAAACTCATTAGAATTTTTCTGAATGAAGAGTGGTTGAGCTGGAAGGTTCTAGGTCAGATTTCAGTACCTGCACTCTTTTTCTGGTTTAGCTGAGATATAAATTGACATATCCCATCATATTTGCTATAGGTGTACACCATCATGGTTTGCCCCATTATTCACGGGATAGACTCTGCAGATTTGGAAAAATCAGGGAACCTACCCTAGGTCTGTTGACAAGCCTGAGGTCCTGAGCAAGGCAAACAGTGGGTGATTCTATCTTAACATAAGTGATGTGGGCCTATTTCCATGGTGTGGGAGAGGTGCTTGGTGGGATTACAGCAGATGAGACTTTTGATGGAGATGGGATTGTAGGGGAGTAAACATTTGCAGGTTGCGTTGGTTGGGCGGTTTACCCCAGATTCTGTGTGCGTCTCTGGGCATATAGCCTAATATTTGTATGTGTGTGTGTATGCTAAGTCCCTTCAGTCACCTCCTACTCTTTGCAGCCCCACAGACTGTAGCCTGCCAGGCTCCTCTGTCCCTGGTATTCTCTAGGCAAGAATACTGGAGTGGGTTGCCATGCCCTCCCCCAGGGGATCTTCCCGACCCAGGGATCGAACCTGTGTCTCTCATGTCTCCTGCATTGGCAGGCTGGTTCTTTACCACTAGCGCCAACTGGGAATCCCAAGTGTTGGTCATTCAGTAGTGTCTGACTCTTTGCAACCTCATGGACTGTAGCCCACCAGGCTCCTTTGTCCATGGAGTTCTCCAGGAAAGAATACAGCGGTGGGTTGCTTTTTCCTTCTCCAGGGGATCTTCCTGACCCAGGGATCAAAACTGCATCTCCTGCATTGCAGGCAGATTCTTTACCATCTGAGCCACCTATTTGCATATGTACATCTAAATCTGTATCTATTCACAAGTTGCCACGAAATTCCCAAGAACATACCATCATTAATTTTAAGGAGAGGAATGCTGGGTGAGAAGCAGAAATGTAGAACAAAGGCAACTATTTCCATATGACTGAGGGAAACTCGGACGAAAAGCAAGGAAACTTGCTGAAAACTCATTAGGCGTGACATCCCAACATTTTCCCAGACAAGGGAGGCTGATTAGAAAAGGACTTGGTTGGTCAGAGAGGACCACGTGCCGCAGAGTTCTCTTACAGGTCATCTCAGTATTAATTTAATATATTTTTTTAACTTTTTATTGTAGATAGTTGGTGATGGACGGGGAAGCCTGGCGGGCTACAGTCCACGGGGTCACAAAGAGTCGGACCTGCGACTGAACTGAACTGATGGTTGAGTTAGTTTCAGGAGTAGAGCAAAGTGATACAGTCATAGGTGTCTCTCTTCTTTTTCAAATTCTTTCCCCAAGATTGTTACATCGTATTGAGCACAGTTCTCAGTGTTATCCTCAGGTCATCTCAGTGTTCATCAACGTTGACTACATCACAGCGCATTGCTGGTGGAGTAAAACGATTTAGAAGGAACCCATACCCACCCATTTTCTCCAGACACCCATGTCTATTACACATGCTGGATTGGGAGGATGCATGAAAAATTAAGAGTTTCCTTTAGTTTTCCCTGATCTGAGCATCACACGTTTGGCAGAATTCCAGCATGGAATCCTGAAAATCTTGGCTGCTTCCAGGAGGCTGCATTAAATTAAACCTCCCCCAGGGCCCAGGAAAGCTGGCCGCATCTTGGAAGGAAGGCCAGGCAGGATCATTACTTCCCCTGTAAGAGACTGCAGTTGTTTGATTCCAAAGAGCCTGGGAGGCTGTTTGTATGCGGTCATCATTATATGAAGGGCCTACACTTTTTATCAACAGTGAAAACGCGTCTCATCTCAGCTGCCCACCCCCACGACTTATCTCTGACTCCTGACAGCGAGTCACCAAGTCCCACGGAATGGCCTGCAATGAAACAATTTATATTCCTCAAAGGATGCAGAAGCGTTTGATGGTATCTGCACCCTTAGACAGAGGCTTAAAAATGAAGTCTGGGTCCCATTATAAACCTGCCTTGTTGTTGTCCAGTCACCAAACTATGTTCGACTCTGTGCAACCCCATGGACTGCAGCACACCAGGCTTTCCTGTCCTTCACCGTCTCCCGGAATGTGCTCAAACTCCTGTCCATCGAGTCAGTGATGCCATCCAACCATCTCATCCTCTGTCGTCCCCTTCTCCTCCCGCCTTCAATCTTTCCCAGCATCAGAGTCTTTTCAAATGAGTCAGTTCTTCTCATCAGGTGACCAAAGGATTGGAGTTTTAGCTTCAGCATCAGTCCTTCCAATGAATATTCAGGGTTGGTTTCCTTAGCTGTGTTCTCTTCATCAGCTTTCAATGATTATTATTTTTTTTTAATGATCCTAGGTTATGCCGAGAATGACCTCAGTCTGAGTAGTCAGTTTTTCTGTTCATCTGCCAACGGCAGGCGTGAGAACTTAAAAATTCAACAAACACACATTTAAATGACCTCTGTCCTGAAATGTCATGAATGAACACAAATAGCAGAGAAATCATTTCTGCAGGGACTTTTTCTCCTTGACAAATCTGAAATGGCATTTTCTGCCCTTGAAATGCATAGCCCTTTTATAGCGAATAAAAGAAGGTTTCAAATTGGGTAGAAAGCACTACCTCTAAGGCACGTTTTTGTAGAAGAAAAGACCTCTTTTGAACTCTGTCATGGAGATTTGCATACTGAAGTAGGAAGATGAGCCAGTGAAAATTCCACAATCTGTACATAAATAGATAATGACACGGGATATGAAATTACGCAGACAGAGAGCCGTAATGGAACCGTTTGTCCGGCAGTCCTTTTGCCTCCTAAGGCAATGGATTTGATGGTGCTTTTCGAAATGATGAGCAAGGAAAAGAGCCTGTATATCCACAGTTTTGTTTATTTTTCAGTTTGTGTCAGCAGTAAGAATTTGTGTGTGTGTGTGTTTACCATGCTAACGTTTCAGAGCTAAATCACATTATGTCTGATCTATCTGGTTTTATAAAAGCATATTTATATGTCAAAGCACACACTTAGATATTTATGTATTCAGAATCAACAATGATAAAATGCTCATATTGGAAGTTTTGTTTTGTTTCTTTCCTGGGGGAGTTGGGGAAAGCCCTGCTATTTCTTGCAGACGTTTCTTAAGTAATATTTGTATATTTTAAAAGAAAGTAGAGCGTTCCCTGGTGGTCCAGAGACTAAGGCTCTGAAGTCCCAATGCAGGAGGCTTGGGTTTTGCCTCTGGTCGGACAAATAGATCCCCTGTGCCGCAGGTAAGACCCAGTGGAGCCAAACACATAAATAAGGTTAAAGAAGAAAAGAAAATATTTTTTCGGCTGTTAAAAAAGTGGGTCACCACAAAGATATGTGACCTAGGAATCCTCTCTCGCGGTCAGGAACTGAGACTCAGGAACCAACGATTGCTGCGGAAGTTGAAACGAGAAAGGAAGGAAAAAGACGTGAAGGGTAGATGGACAGAATCCGATAATTTCACATCTTTTTACTTCTCTCTGAGTCATCAGTCAAGAGCAGCGCAGTGAGTGAAGCAAGTCTTTCATTAGAGTTTGGTTCAAGCGGGGGAGAGTGTTATACTGAGAAAGTGAAAGTTGCTCAGTCGTGTTCGACTCTTCGCGACCCCACGAATATCCATTCCGTGGAATTCACCAGGCCAGAATACTGGTGTGCGTAGCCTTTCCCTTCTCCAGGGGATCTTCCCAACCCAAGGATCGAATCCAAGTCTCCCACATTGCAGGTGGATTCTTTACCAGCTGAGCCACCAGGGAAGCCCACATACAGGAAAACTCGGGTTTTTCAAAAGAATTATTTTGTTGAAGCATAGCTGATTTGCAGTTCAGTTCAGTTCAGTCGCTCAGTCGTGTCCGACTCTCCGCGACCCCATGAATCACAGCACGCCAGGCCTCCCTGTCCATCACCAACTCCCGGAGTACACTCAAACTCATCTCCATCGAGTCCATGATGCCATCCAGCCGTCTCATTCTCTGTCGTCCCCTTCTCCTCCCGCCCCCAATCCTTCCCAGCATCAGAGTCTTTTCCAGCGAGTCAACTCGTCGCATGAGGTGGCCAAACTATTGGAGTTTCAGCTTTGGAATCCTGTTTGACCACTTCCAATTTGCCTTCTTTCATGGACCTAACATTCCAGGTTGCTATGCAGTATTGCTGTTTACAGCATCGGGCCTTGCTTCTATCACCAGTCACATCCACAGTACTGTGTAAATTTCTGCTCTACAGCAGAGTGCTTGTTAAAGGATATCTAAGTTGGATCACAATAAACTGTGGAACATTCTGAAAGAGATGGGAATCCCAGACCACCTGACCTGCCTCTTGAGAAACCTGTATGCAGGTCAGGAAGCAACAGTTAGAACCGGTCATGGAACAACAGACTGGTTCCAAATAGGAAAAGGAGTGCGTCAAGGTTGTATATTGTCACCTTGCTTATTTAACTTATATGCAGAGTACATCATGAGGAACGCTGGGCTGGAAGAAGCACAAGCTGGAATCAAGATTGCTGGGAGAAATATCAATAACCTCAGATATGCAGATGACACTACCCTTATGGCAGAAAGTGAAGAGGAACTCAAAAGCCTCTTGATGAAAGTGAAAGAGGAGAGTGAAAAGGTTGGCTTGAAGCTCAACATTCAGAAAACAAAGATCATGGCATCTGGTCCCATCACTTCATGGGAAATAGATGGAAAAACAGTGGAAACAGTGTCAGACTTTGTTTTTTTGGGCTCCAAAATCACTGCAGATGCTGATTGCAGCCATGAAATTAAAAGACGCTTGCTCCTTGGCAGGAAAGTTATGACCAACCTTGATAGTATATTAAAAAGCAGAGACATTACTTTGCCGACCAAGGTCCGTCTAGTCAAGGCAATGGTTTTTCCCGTGGTCATGTATGGATGTGAGAGTTGGACTGTGAAGAAAGCTGATCGCCGAAGAATTGATGCTTTTGAACTGTGGTGTTGGAGAAGACTCTTGAGAGTCCCTTATACTGCAAGGAGATCCAACCAGTCCATTCTAAAGGAGATCAATCCTGGATGTTCATTGGAGGGACTGATGCTAAAGCTGAAACTCCAATACTTTGGCCACCTCATGAGACGAGTTGACTCACTGGAAAAGACTCTGATGCTGGGAAAGGTTGGGGGCGGGAGGAGAAGGGGACGACGGAGAATGAGATGGCTGGATGGCATCACCGACTCTGTGGACATGAGTTTGAGTGTACTCCGGGAGTTGGTGATGGACAGGGAGGCCTGGCGTGCTGTGATTCATGGGGTCGCGGAGAGTCGGACACGACTGAGCGACTGAACTGAACTGAACTGAACTGAAGTTCTTCTTTGTATTCTTTTTTTCATTGTGACTTATCCCAGGATATTGAATCTAGTTCCCTGTGCTGTATGGTGAATCCTTATTGCTTATCTGTTTTACATACAGCGGCACGTATCCCACCTATCTTATACACAGTGGTGTGCATCTGTTAATCACGTACTCTTATCCCCTCTCCGATTCCCACTGGGTAAGCCTAACTTTGTTTTCTGTGTGTGTGAGTCTGTTTCTGTTTGGTAGATAAGTTCATTTGTATTCCTTTTCTAGATTCCACATTTAAGTGATATATAGTTAACTTTTTAAGTTTTTAATGGAAGTGTAGTTGATTTACAATTTTGTACCGATCTCTGCTTTCCATGGTGGCTCAGAGGGTAAAGCGTCTGCCTGCAATGCAGGATACCCGGGTTCAATCCCTGGGTCAGGAAGATCCCCTGGAGAAGGAAATGGCAACCTACTCCAGTACTCTTGCCTGGAAAATCCCATGGAGAGAAGAGCCTGATAGACTATAGTCCACGGGATTCCAAAGAGTCGGACACGACTGAGCGACTTCACTTTCACTTTCACCGATCTGTAGAGTACAGCGAATGATTGTCACGTGTGTGTGTGTATTCTTGTTAAAATTCTTTTCTCATATGCTTTATCACAGGATAATGAATGTCATTTACTATGCTCTACAGTACGACCTTGTTGTTTATCCATCCTATGGAGAGTTGTTTCTTTCTGCGAATCCCAAACTCCTAGTCCGTCCCTGCCTCTCTCCCTGGCAACCACAAGGCTGTTCTCTATGTAAGTCTGTTTCTCTTTTCCAGAGAGGTTCATTGGTACCATATTTCAAGTTCCACCCACATTTGGGCTTCCCCGGTGGCTCAGATGGTAATGAATCCGCCTGCAGTGCGGGAGACCAGGGTTCGATCCCTGGGTCGGGAAGATTCCCCTGGAGGAGGTCATGGCTACCCACTCCAGTATTCTTGCCTGGAGAATCCCATGGACAGAGGAGCCTGGTGGGCTGCAGTCTCTGGGGTTGCTGAGAGTTGGATAAGGCTGAGTGACTTTCACTTTTCAGATTCACGTCTGAGTGATGTCATATGATATTTGTCTTTCTCTGACTTACTCCAGTTAGTATGATAATCTCTGGGTCGATCCATGTTGCTGCAAATGGCATTCTTTTGTTCTTTTTTCCTAATGGCTTAGTAGTGTGTGTGTGTGCTGGTGGTTTAATAATTCAGTCGTGTCCGACTCTTGCAACTCTATTGACTGTAGCCCACCAAGCTCCTCTGTCCGTGGGATATAGTTTCCCAGCTGGCACTAGTGGTAAAGAACCTGCCTGCCAATGCAGGAGACTTAAGAGACACAGGTTTTTTCCCTAGGTCGGGGAAGATCTCCTGGAGGACAGCACATCACCCTTTTCCAGTATTCTTGCCCAGAGAATCCCATGGACAGATCTTTATCCATTCATCTGTCAGTAGACAGTTAGCTTTCTTCCATGTCCTGGCTATTATAAATATTGCTGCTGTGAACATCGGGGTGCATATGTCTTTCTGATTGAAGATTTTGTCCAGGTATATACTCAGGAGTGGGATTAGAGGATAGTATTGTAGCTCTGTCTTTAGTGAAGTAAAAATCGCTCAGTCATGTCTGACTCTGTGATCCAATGGTCTGTGTAGTCCATGGAATTCTCCAGGTCACAATACAGCAGTGGGTCAGTCAGTTCAGTTCAGTTCAGTCGCTCAGTCATGACCGACTCTTTGCGACCCCATGAATCACAGCACACCAGGCCTCCCTGTCCATCACCAACTCCCGGAGCTCACTCAAACTCATGTCCATCGAGTCGGTGATGCCATCCAGCCATCTCATTCTCAGTCGTCCCCTTCTACTCCCGCCCCCAACCTTTCCCAGCATCAGTCTTTTCCAGTGAGTCAACTCGTCGCATGAGGTGGCCAAAGTATTGGAGTTTCAGCTTTAGCATCAGTCCTTTCAGTGAACACCCAGGATTGATCTCCTTTAGAATGGACTGGTTGGATCTCCTTGCAGTCTGAGGGACTCTCAAGAGTCTTCTCCAACACCACAGTTCAAAAGCATCAATTCTTCAGCAATCAGCCTTCTTCACAGTCCAGCTCACCTCCATACATGACCACGGGAAAAACCATTGCCTTCACTAGATGGACCTTGGTTGGCAAAGTAATGTCTCTGCTTTTTAATATATTATCAAGGTTGGTCATAACTTTCCTTCCAAGTGGTAAGCGTCTTTTAATTTCATGGCTGCAATCAGCATCTGCAGTGATTTTGGAGCCCAAAAAAATAAAGTCTGCCACTGTTTCCAGTGTTTCCCCATCTATTTCCCATGAAGTGATGGGACCAGATGCCATGATCTTTGTTTTCTGAATGTTGACCTTCAAGCCAAATTTTTCACTCTCCTCTTTTACTTTCATCAAGTAAGTTAAATAGGCAGGGTGACAATATACAGCTTTGACGTACTCCTTTTCCTATTTGGAACCAGTCTGTTGTTCCATGTCCAGTTCTGACTGTTGCTTCCTGACCTGCATACAGGTTTCTCAAGAGGCAGGTCAGGTGGTCTGATATTCCCATCTCTTTCAGAATGTTCCACCATTTATTGTGATCCACACAGTCAAAGGCTTTGGCATAGTCAATGAAGCAGAAGTAGATGTTTTTCTGGAACTCTCTTGCTTTCTCCATGATCCAGCGGATGTTGGCAACTTGATCTCTGGTGCCTCTGCCTTTTCTAAAACCTGCTTGAACATCTGGGAGTTCATGGTTTACATACTGCTGAAGCCTGGCTTGGAGAATTTTGAGCATGACTTTACTAGCGTGTGAGATGAGTGCAATTGTGCGGTAGTTTGAGCATTCTTTGGCATTGCCTTTCTTTGGGATTGGAATGAAGACTGACCTTTTCCAGTCCTGTGGCCACTGCTGCGTTTTCCAAATTTGCTGGCATATTGAGTGCAGCACTTTCACAGCATCATCTTTCAGGATTTGAAATAGCTCAATTGGAATTCCATCACCTCCACTAGCTTTGTTCGTAGTGATGCTTTTTAAGGCCCATTTGACTTCACATTCCAAGATGTCTGGCTGTAGGTCAGTGATCACGTTATCGTGACTATCTTGGCAGTGAAGATCTTTTCTGTACAGTTCTTCTGTGTATTCTTACCACCTCTTCTTAATATCTTCTGCTTCTGTTAGGTCCATACCATTTCTGTCCTTTATCGAGCCCATCTTTGCATGAAATGTTCCCTTGGAATCTCTAATTTTCTTGAAGAGACCTCTTGTTTTTCCTATTCTGTTGTTTTCCTCTATTTCTTTGCATTGATCGCTGAGAAAGGCTTTCTTATCTCTCCTTGCTATTCTTTGGAACTCTGCATTCAGATGCTTATATCTTTCCTTTTCTCCTTTGCTTTTCGCTTCTCTTTTTTTCACAGCTATTTGTAAGGCTTCCTCAGACAGCCATTTTGCTTTTTTGCATTTCTTTTCCATGGGGATGGTCTTGGTCCCCATCTCCATGAACAGTATCAAAAGGCAAAATGACAGGATACTGAATGAGGAATTCCCCAGGTCAGTAGGTGCCCAGTATGCTACTGGAGCTCAGTGGAGAAATAACTCCAGAAGGAATGAAGGGATGGAGCACAAGCAAAACCAATACCCAGTTGTGGATGTGACCGGTGATAGAAGCAAGGTCCGGTGCTGTAAAGAGCAATATTGCATAGGAACCTGGAATGTTAGGTCCATGAATCAAGGCAAATTGGAAGTGGCCAAACAGGAGATGGCAAGAGTGAACATAGACATTCTAGGAATCAGTGAACTAAAATGGACTGGAATGGGTGAATTTAACTCAGATGACCATTATATCTACTACTGTAGGCAGGAATCCCTTAGAAGAAATGGAGTAGCCATCATGGTCAACAAAAGAGTCCGAAATGCAGTACTTGGATGCAATCTCAAAAACAACGGAATGATTTCTGTTGATTTCCAAGGCAAACCATTCAATATTACAGTAATCCAAGCCTATGACCCAACCAGTAAAGCTGAAGTAGCCGAAGTTAATCGGTTCTATGAAGACCTACAAGACCTTTTAGAACTAACACCCAAAAAAGATGTCCTTTTCATTATAGGGGACTGGAATGCAAAAGTAGGAAGTCAAGAAACACCTGGAGTAACTGGCAAATTTGGCCTTGGAGCACGGAATGAAGCAGGGCAAAGGCTAATAGAGTTTTGCCAAGAGAACACACTGGTCATAGCAAACACCTCCAACAACACAAGAGAAGACTCTACACATGGACATCATCAGATGGTCAACACCGAAATCAGATTGATTATATTCTTTGCAGCCAAAGATGGAGAAGCTCTATACAGTCAGCAAAAAACAAGACGAGGAGCTGACTGTGGCTCAGATCATGAACACCTTATTGCCAAATTCAGACTTAAGTTGAAGAAAGTAGGGAAAACCACTAGACCATTCAGATATGACCTAAATCAAATCCCTTATGATTATACAGTAGAAGTGAGAAATAGATTTAAGGGACTAGATCCGATAGATAGAATGCCTGATGAACTCTGGACGGAGGTTCGTGAAATTGCACAGTAGACAGGAGTGGGTAGCCTTTCCATTCTCTAGAGGATCTTCCCCACCCAGGGATCGAATCGGGGTCTCCTGCATTGCAGGTGGATTCTTTACCAGCTGAGCCACCAGGGAGGCCCAAGAATCCTGAAGTGGGTAGCCTATCCCTTCTCCAGAGGATCTTCCCAACCCAGGAATCAAACCAGGGTCTCCTGCATTGCAGGCAGATTCTTTACCAACTGAGCTATGAGGGAAGCCCAGATTTTCTCAAAAATCCATATGTCTTTCCATACTAGCTCTACCATTGCTCCCAGCAGTATAGGAGGATTCTCTTCTCCACACCCTCTCCAGTATTTGTTATTTGTGGACTTTTTGATGATGGCCATTCTGACCGGTGTGGGGTAACGTCTTACTATAGCTTTGATTTGCATTTCTCTCATAATTAGGGATGTTGAGCATCCTTCATGCGCCTCTTGGCCATCTGCCTGTCTTCCTTAGAGAAATGTCCGTTTAAGTCTTACTCCAATTTTTTTTGTTGTTGAGTTATGTGAGCCTGTTTGTGTATTCTGGATATCAGTCCCTACTGGGTCACATAATTTGCTAATGTTTTATCCCAGTTCGTAGATTGTCTTTTCGCTTTGTTTGTGGTTTCCTCTGCTGTGCCAAAGCTTGAAAGCTTGATTAGGTCCCTTTTGTTTTTTTTTATTTCGTTTCCATCATGCACATTTTCTTTTTTGGCACAAGGCAATACTAATTTCTAAGGAAAATGACCTTTGGTGTGAACCCACATTGCTGGCAATTCCATCAGATAAACCCAGGAGGGGGCAAAGTGTTAAAAATTCTAGTAGAGTTGTTTTGCTTCTTGAGATGAATTCATCTGATGACATAATTATTTTCTACCTCTTTATATTATTGATTTTCCACCCTTCCTTCCTTTAATTCTTGAGAAAGTACTAGCTTTGTCTCTGCCGCATGAATATTTCAAAATATATATAATTTAATCTGTTTTAATTATGTATTTAGATGAGGAAATATTTAGATGTCTCTTGAAAAAGATAGCGTTCCTTTTGTTGTTGTCGTTTCCTATTTCAACTCAAAATATTGAAATCCTCCAAGGTTAAGGTTATACCTAAACATCTCCAAAAAGAATTTATTTGACTTAAAATTCAATTCATCGAACACTCGAGACTCTGCTGTGTGGAAAGTTTTGTGTTTAGCAGACAAGTGGAGAGCGATCCTGTGTACTTTCTTCCTCTGATTGGCCCATGTACAGGGAGGGTGTCGTATATAAATGATGAGTTCAAGCCAATTATACAAATAGACATCTTACGGACTTCCCTGGGAGTCCAGTGGCTAAGACGCTGTGCTTCTACTGCAGGGGACACGGGTTCGATGCCTGGTTGGGAGAACCAAGATCCCGAGATGTCGTTCAGAGTGCCCAAAGAATAGAAAGAGAAATAGACATACTAGATACCCTAAAGGAAAAAGGAAGTGATGAGTTAACCCTTGGAGGATGTGAGTATAGATTCTTTGGGGTGTGGGTAATTCATCTGAAGTTGACAGGCAAGTGAAGGTTTCAATTTAAAAAAATGAGTCAAAGTGGTTCCAATCTGTGATAATGGCCTGACTCACGGCATCAAACATGGAAATTAAAAGTTTGCACATAGAACTTTCCATTAGGTTTTATGCTTGAGGTGCAAAGTCACACCTGACTGAGCTGCTCAAAAGGTCTTTACTGGTGTAATCACGTACCCTTATTCTGTAATACAAGGTGATAATCACTATGGTAATTACAGTGATTAATTGCTAAAAAATATGATAGGCTCATCAAAAAAAAAAAAAAAGAATTAATATAGAAGAAGGCAGAGTTAAACCGAGATGATGTTGTTTTCCAGTCGCTCAGTCGTGTCCAACTCTTTGTGATCCCATGGATGGTATTAATAAATCTGAAAGGGAGCCAAACAGATATCTCGGGAAGAAAAGCTACAGATCTTATTTTTTTAAAATATATACTTTAATTAGAATTAAACATAATCAGAATTAAACATAGTTTGGAAGTGTCTAAGAAAGAATCTGGAAATTGGAAGAGAACAGTTAAAAAAAATAGTAGAACGTGAAGGGATTCACAGAGAATGGAGGACGGAGATGCAAACAGTCCAAGTGTCAAACAGAAGGGTAGAAGCAAAGTAGGTGAATACAGATGGTACAAAATGCATCTTTTTGGACCCTCACAGAATGGGTAGCAATGTACAAAGAGCTAATAGGAAACGTGAGTGTTCTGTGCAAAACTGTTCCCAGTGCTATCACGTTCAAAAGTTCAGAAGTCTTTCTAACCCACCCTGGGCTGTTTGAAGGATTAACCCTAAGGACTAACAGCGTTTCCCCAAATGATTCCCACCTGGTTATCCAAAGAATAGAAAACATTCAACAAGGTCACCAGGAGTGTCTAGACACAGGAGAGAATTAACTACCTTTGGTCAAAGCTAGCCATGAAGTGAAATGTTAGTTGCTCACTCATGTCTGACTCTTTGCAACCCCATGGACAGACCTGGTTGGATTTATGTTACTCTTAGCAAAATCTTCTTCTCAATATCAGATTCTAAGATACCTGGACATTTCTCAGGTGGGGTATCAAGGCAGTTCTAAGGGTTGTTGATCAGTCCCTCAGTTGTGTCTGACACTTTGCAACCCCTATCAGCTGCAGCACACCAGGCTTCTGTGTCCTTCACCATCTCCCTGAGTTCATGCAAACTCATGTCTACTGACTCGGTGATGCCATCCAACCATCTCATCCTCTGTCACCCCCTTCTCTTCCTGCCCTCAATCTTCCCAGCATCAGGGTGTTTTCAAATGAACCAGCTCTTCACATCAGGTGGCCAAAGTACTGGAGTTTCAGCTTCAGCATCAGTCCTTCCAATGAACACTCAGGACTGATCTCCTTTAGGGTGGACTGGTTGGACCTCCTTGCAGTCCAAGGGACTCTCAAGAGTCTTCTCCAACACCACAGTTCAAAAGCATCAATTCTTCGGCGCTCAGCTTTCTTCACAGTCCAACTCTCACATCCATACGTGACCACTGGAAAAACCATAGCCTTGACTAGACGGACCTTGGTTGGCAAAGTCATGTCTCTGCTTTTTAATACACTGTCCAGGTTTGTCATAACTTTCCTTCCAAGAAGCAAGCGTGTTTTCATTTCATGGCTGCAGTCACCATCCATGGTGATTTTGGAGCCTAAGAAAACAAAACCTGCCACTGTTTCCATTTATTCTCCATCTGTCTAAAAGGAGGACTTCCCTTGTGGCTCAGCTGTTAAAGAATCCACCTGCAATGTGGGAGACCTGGGTTCGATCCCTGGGTTGGGAAGATACCCTGGAGGAAGGAAGGGCTACCCACTCCAGTATTCTGGCCTGGAGAATTCCATGGACTATATAATCCATGGGGTCGCAAAGAGTTGGACATGACTTTCACTTTCACTGTCTAAAAGGAAAGGGGATTTATTTGTTCTTTGTTGAGACCAGTAGACTACTGGTGCAAAAGATTGCATGCCCACTCATGTCCGACTCTTTACGGCCTCATGGACTGTAGCCCGTCAGGCTCCTCTGTCCATGGGATTCTCCAGCCAAGAATACTGGGGTAGGTAGCCGTCTCCTTCTCCAGGGAATCTTCATGACCCAGGGGTTGAAACCACGTCTCCTGCATCTCTTGCATTGGCAGGTGGATTCTTTACCACTGAGCCACCTGGGAAGCCAGAACATCTTTAACCACAAGAAATAGAACCGTCTGACAGAGGCTCAATGATACAGGAAACTTTTCCATGTCTCACCTGTGTAGCCAAAATATCAGCTAACTTGACAAATGCAATCACCTCTTTTGTATTATCTGTTTCCTCTTACTTTTCAAAGCTTGTCTCTCTCTCTTTTTATTTTTAACCACAACATACACAGGTGACAGCAGTTTCCTGCTTACAGTTTATTCATTATTGAAGACTAGGTCATACATTTTTGATTAGTGATTTCCCTTCTTTTTTTCCTTGCCCCACTCTCCTTCTGAGCTGTGGTTTTCTTCATCACATTAGTCATTTTCTGATATTTCCCCTGAGACTAAAACTTCATTTTCCAATGCTTTTTTTTTTCTTTTGCCTAGGATTTCATTTTCTGCTGGTTTAGCTTCCCTGAACCCATAGAATAAAATTTAATTTTTAAAACCTGACCTGTTTCTATGACTGCTTTCTTCCCACTGGCTTAGTTATAGGCTGTCTTCCAAAAATCCACCCTTGGGCTGGAATCCACAGGGGCGACCTGGATAATGAGGAAGTATAGTCACTTCTGGGCTTCCATGGTGATGCTAGTGGTAAAGAACCCCCCTGGCAGTGCAGGAGACTCAAGAGACTCAGATCCGATCGCTGAGTCGGGAAGATCCCCTGGAGAAGGGCATGGCAACCCACTCCACTGTTCTTGCCTGGATAATTCCATGGACAGAGGAGCCGGGCCGGCTGCAGTCCATGGGGTCGCACAGAGTTGGACCACTCTGAAGCGACTTAGCGTGCACACACACACACATAGTCAAATAATCAAATAGCAATATTTAAAGCATGCTATTTACGTGAGATAAGAATTGCAACTTACACAAGCTGCTCAACACAGTAAAAAAAAAAAAAAGGTTAAATGTTTCTGGATCTATCCAGTGAACATATTCCAAGGCATGCTGCTGCTAAGTTGCTTCAGTCGTGTCTGACTCTGTGTGACCCCATAGACAGCAGTCCACCAGGCTCCGCCGTCCCTGGGATTCTCCAGGCAAGAACACTGGAGTGGGTTGCCATTTCCTTCTTGAATGCATGAGAGTGAAAAGTGAAAGTGAAGTCGCTCAGTCGTGTCCGACTCTTCCCAACCCCATGGACTGTAGCCCAGCAGGCTCCTCCGCCCAGGGGATTTTCCAGGCAAGAGTACTGGAGTGGGGTGCCATTGCTTCTCCCATTCCAAGGCATAGCAATAGATTTATCACCGTGCACATGGATTTCAGTCTTTACATTCAGCCTCTTTACTTGTGGTGATCATGGACACTGACCCAGGAGGTCAGTGATGCTTATCTAGGGTCAGCAGCTGTTGACCGTGGCTTTCATCATCACTTTACACCCAAGTTTCATGGTCCTCCAGATTTGATGCTGTTCCGTCACTAAGGCATGTCCAACTGTTTGAACCCCACGGACTGCAGCATGCCAAGGCTTCCCTGTCCTTCACCATCTCCCGGAGTTCACTCAAACTCATGTCCATTGAGTCAGTGATGCCATCCAACCATCTCATCCTCTGTCATCCCCTTCTCCTCCCGCCCTCCATCTTTCCCAGCATCAGGGTCTTTTCCAAAGAGTCAGTTCTTCCCATCAGGTGGCCAGAGTATTGGAGCTTCAGCTTCAGCATCAGTCCTTCCAATGGGCGTTCAGGGTTGATTTCCTTTAGGATGGACCGGCTGATCAATGATGTGGCATATATTCATGTCATATAAGGACATGAGGTTCATACAATCCATGACATATGCCCCCTCCCTCTTGAGCCTCCCTCCCGCCATCCCCCTTCCCTGCCAGCCCTCTAGGTCATCCCAGAGCCCCGAGCTGAGCTCCCTGTGTTATGCAGCAGCTTCCCAGTCGCTGACCGTTTGACACGTGGTCGTGTCTGTGTGTGAGTGCTGCTGTCTCAGTGCCTGCCACCCGCTCCTTCTGCTCGTCCGTCCACACGCCCATTCTCTCTGTCTGCATCTGTGCTCCTGCGAACAGGCCCGTCTGTACCACTGAGACTGACCTTCTCTCTCGGGATAACCCTGCACCACTGATGGCGTCCTGCACCCTCGTGCACCGAGCCTCCTGGAATCTATGCGCTCGCCCTGGATACGGGGAAGCAGAGACAGGTAGGAGATACCAGGGGTTAAGGACCGCCCCCGTCCTCCTCGGGAAGGTTGGAGATATTTTCACAGTTTGTTCTTTTCATTAATCGGCCTCTTACTGTGGTGGCTGCTTTCATCTGAAGCTTCAGTTCAGTTCAGTCGCTCAGTCGTGTCTGACTCTTTGCGACCCCGTGGACTGCAGCACGCCAAGGCTTCCCGGTCCTTCACCATCTCTGGGAGCTTGCTCAAACTCATGTCCGTTGACTTGGTGCTGCCATCCAACCATCTCATCCTCTGTCATCCCCTTCTCCTCCCGCCTTCAGCCTTTCCCAGCATCAGGGTCTTTTCCAGTGAGTCAGTTCTTCGCATCAGGTGGCCAAAGGATTGGAGCTTCAGCTTCAGCATTGTTGCTTCCAGTGAATATTCAGGGTTGATTTCCTTTAGGATGCACTGGTTTCATCTCTTTGCAGTGCAAGGGGCTCTCTCCCTTCTTAGGTGGCATCTATCACAGAGGTTGACCAGCTACACACACAAGCCCCAAGACCTGTTTTTGTAAAGTTTTAGTGAAACCCAGATAACCTCTCTCTTTTGAATGTGGCCAATATCTGTGTGTTGTATGTGTGAGTGGTTAAGTTGCATCCAACTCTCTGTGACCCCATGGACTGTAGACAGCCAGGCTCCTCTGTCCATGGGATTCTCCAGCAAGAATACTGGAGTGGGTTGCCATTTCCTCCTCCAGGAGATCTTCCCGACCCAGGGATAGAACCCACGTAGCCTGCATTTACAGGTAGATTCTTTACCACTGTGCCACCTGGGAAGTGGCCAATGTCTGCTTATATTGTTATCAATTCAGAATTGACTATATGGCCCCCAGAGCCAGAAACACTGATTATCTGTCCCCTTGTAGAAAAATGTGACCATCATTTTTCTAAGTTGTACAATGAAGCCAGAGTTTTCTGTGAACCAAAACTTGTATAGATTTTGTTAGTTTTTTTTCCCCTTCAGTTCAGTTCAGTTCAGTCGCTCAGTCATGTCCGTCTCTTTGCAACCCCATGAATCACAGCACGCCAGGCCTCCCTGTCCATCACCAACTCCCAGAGTTTACCCAAACTCGTGTCCATCGAGTCGGAGATGCCATCCAGCCATCTCATCCTCTGTCGTCCCCTTCTCCTCCTGCCCTCGGTCTTTCCCAGCATCAGGGTCTTTTCCAATGAGTCAACTCTTTGCATGAGGTGGTCAAAGGATTGCAGTTTCAGCTTCAGCATCAGTCCTTCCAATGAACACCCAGGACTGATCTCCTTTAGGATGGACTGGTTGGATCTCCAAAGACTAATTGTTTTAATTCATATTCTGGATTCTTCCCAGGCTGGTTGGCACCAGGTTCTCTGTCTTTGTTTTTGTAAATGTTACTGGCATCTCTCTTGCCTTCTCACTGTATACCTTCTCAGCATAACATCAGAAGAGACAAAGTCTTTGTGGTGTCTTGCAAAAGAGTATATCCTGAATGAAGGGTGTATATGATAGAGACATTTTCTGTTCAATTAACACTTGTAATTTCCTGGTAAGATGGCTTGTACTCTACGTTAGATATTCTCAAGCACCCAGAAACAGGAATAGAAGAGGCCATCTTGCAAAATACAATGAATATCAAGGACGTGCTCTATAGCACAAGGAACTCTGCTCAGTATTATGTAATAACTTCCATGGGAAAAGAATCTTAAAAAGAATAGATATATGTATGTGTGCGGCTGATTCACTTTGATGTCCACTTGGGATTCACATATACATGCCCATGGACGGAGGAGCCTGGTAGGCTGCAGTCCATGGGGTCGCGAAGAATCAGACACGACTCAGCGCCTTCACTTTCACGTTTCAGTTTCATGCATTGGAGAAGGAAATGGCAACCCACTCCAGTGTTCTTGCCTGGAGAATCCCAGGACGGGGAGCCTGGTGGGCTTCCGTCTATGGGGTTGCACAGAGTCGGACACGACTGAAGTGACTTAGCAGCAGCAGCAGCAGTGTGTAAAATGGACAGCCAACAGGAGCTAGTATATAACACAAGGAACTCTGGTCAATATTATGTAGCAACCTACATGGGAGAATATTTTGAAAGATAGTACATACATGTATATGTATAACTGAATCACTTTGTTGTATACCTGCAGCCAATGTAACATTGTTAATTAACTACGTGAGTGAAGACTGAAAGTCTCTCAGTCGTGTCAGACTCTTTGTGACCCCCACGGACTATACAGTCCATGGGATTCTCCAGGCCAGAATACTGGAGTGGGTGGCCTTTCCCTTCTCCAGGGGATCTTCCCAACCCAGGGATCAAACCCAGGTCTCCTGCATTGCAGGTGGATTCTTTACCAGCTGAGCCACCAGGGAAGCCCATACTCCCGTATAAATTAAAAGAAATTAAATGCCACATTAAAAAAATACAGTGATATTACTGACAGAAAAGTGTTTAGGTAAAAAATGCACAGGTTGTAAATACATTATAATATTATATACAGTATTATAGGTTATTATACTATAATATATAACATTGTACAGCAGTATATAATATTATATACAATATTAAGATTATAGATACATGTATAATAAAGCAGTTATTAATTCACACAGAATATTCTATCGTTAGCTCAAAACAGTCCTTGATTTTTTTGTGGAAGTATAACTTAATATTTTTAAAGAATTCAAGAAGTGTGCATTAGTGCCAAGAGATCATAATATGACAAAAATCCTGTAGCTGCCAGATGAAGACAGTGTGTAAAGTGGGGGGGAGGGAATAGATCTTTTGTTTTAAAAGGTAAATCAAAAGTGGAACACTTTTGAAATGTAGAAAACATGAAGGAAAAAAATAGCATTATCCAATCACCATGGAAATAACTAATGTTAAGTACACAGTTTCACATTTCAACGCCTTGTCTCTTTCCCTTTTGCCGAATGATTGATATTTTAATTGCCGTGATGGCTCAAAGTGAAGATAAGAGAAAAGGGGGAGCATTGAAGTGACTTCATTGGCTTCCTTGGTGGTCCAGTGCTTAAGAATCTGCCTTCTAAGGCAGGGGACCTGGGTTTGACCCCTGGTCGGGGCGAGATCCCACATGCTACGGGGTAACTATGGCCCACCTGCCACAACCAGAGAGTCTGCTCACCACAAGGTGAGGGCTCGTGTGCCAAAACTAAGACCCATTTCAGCCAAAAAAACAGAGAGAGAGAGACTTAGAGCTCTGGTGAAAGGGTGTCTAAACTGAAACTCAGACATAATTTAAAATTAGCTTAATCGCCAGCGATCTGCATGCCTACCCATGTATCCGTCCACATCTGAATCCTACAATGAAAATTCAGTATAATGCCACTGCCCCAAGAAATTCAGGAATCATTTAAATAGGAAATTCAACACAACATATTTTTCCTTTGTTAGATCATTTTGAGGACAAATTATAGATAAACAATTTAGCCCAAGAGATGCCCTTTAGGAAAATCTTATTCGCTTGTTGAAACATTACAAAGTATTGAACATGATTAAATTTAATCATTCTCTCAAAAGGGCAGTTACTTAAAAAAAAAAAAAACCCAAAGCTGTACTTTGCAAATAATCATTATTTGGAAAACAGTGATTTTTTTTGCTTTTTATTTTAATACATAACAACTGCTGTGAGTTTATTGCCGAATCATGTATACGCATTATTTGTTTTTTTTGTATATAAATGGTGATACTTTCTTCTGTGATGGAATTTTTTTTCCCCTTTGGGAGGACTATATCCATAGTAAAAATTTAAAAATAAAAAGGGTTTCTATTATTCGATATAATAGGGACTCAAATTGCATCCAGCAAGAATAACCACTTGTAACAAGTATGAGTCCATTGGGTTCAATATTATCTCTCTTATCTCCTTTAAAGATCTCAAAGAATCCTCTGCGACTCAATGGCAGGAATTAATCTCTTTCCATGTAGCCGTTTTTTTTGTTTTTTGTCCCTGAGAAAACTGACAAATGATGAAAACTCTCTGTCAGGATTTCCTCTATGAAATAATAAACAAGATATGTGTTAAGTCTCTTTGGATGTTCCTGATTCACAGATCAAACCTGGGTCTCCTGCTTTAGAGGCAGATTCTTTACCATCTGGGCCACCAGGGAAACCCAAAAGGAGTTTTGTGTGTTTAAAATACAGTCAAAGAATTCAAGGTGTATTATGCTCTGGGTGTTCATTGGAAGGATTGATGCTAAAGCTGAAACTGCAATACTTTGGCCACCTCATGCGAAGAGTTGACTCACTGGAAAAGATTCTGATGCTGGGAGCGATTGGGGGTGAGAGGAGAAGGGGACGACCGAGAATGAGTTGGCTGGATGGCATCACTGACTCTGTGGACATGAGTTTGAGTGAACTCCGGGAGTTGGTGATGGACAGGGAGGCCTGGCGTGCTGTGATTCATGGGATCACAAAGAGTCGGACACGACTGAGCGACTGAACTGAGCTGAACTGAACATCTTAAGAAAAGTCCTGTCATCCCTTCCCTTTTAATATGTGAGGAAACTGAGCCCCAGAAACTTCAAATTGTCCAAAACTGTCCAAAGTCTTGAGGGTAGTCAACAGAAGCGTTGAGATGAAAACATGGCTTTGATATTCCATCGCTTTCACGTTTAAACGGCTACATAGTTATGTAACAACATAGGATTGCCTACTTGACTCTGATTCAAAAAGATACATACCTCCCAGTGTTCACAGCAGCACTGTTTATGGTACTCAGGGCATGAAAAGAACTTGAATGTCCATCGAGAGAAGAAGGGATAAAGATGTGGTACGTACCTACAATGGAATATTACTCAGTCATAAAGAATGAAATAATGCCATTTGCAGCAACGTGGATGGACCTAGAGGTGACTGAAGCTAGTGAAGTCTGGCGGACAGAGGAAGAGAGAGATCATATGGTATCCCTTCTATGTGGGAGCTAAAAAATGATACAAATGAATTTATTTGTAAAACTGAAACAAACTCACAGAGAAAATAAACTTAGGGCTACCAAAGGGAGAGACAGGGCAGGATAAAATTCAGTTCAGTTCAGTCGCTCAGTCGTGTCCGACTCTCTGCGACCCCATGAATCACAGCGCGCCAGGCCTCCCTGTCCATCACCAACTCCCGGAGTTCACTCAAACTCATGTCCATCGAGTCGGTGATGCCATCCAGCCATCTCATTCTCCGTCGTCCCCTTCTCCTCCCGCCCCCAACCTTTCCCAGCATCAGAGACTTTTCCAGTGAGTCAACTCGTCGCATGAGGTGGCCAAAGTATTGGAGTTTCAGCTTTAGCATTAGTCCCTCCAATGAACACCCAGGATTGATCTCCTTTAGAATGGACTGGTTGGATCTCCTTGCAGTCCAAGGGACTCTCAAGAGTCTTCTCCAACACCACAGTTCAAAAGCATCAATTCTTCGGCGATCAGCTTTCTTCACAGTCCAACTCTCACATCCGTACATGACCATGGGAAAAACCATAGCCTTGACTAAATGGACCTTGGTTGGCAAAGTAATGTCTCTGCTTTTTAATATGCTAAAATTAGGAGTTTAGAATTACCAGATGCACGCCACTGTATTTAAAATAAACCCGGTGCTACTGTATAGCAGAGGGAGCTATATTATATATTTTATAATAAACTATAATGGAAAACAAGCTGGAAAAGAATAATATATATAAAATAACATATGTAAGTTTGTATATTAATATATAGATAATACATAGAATATATAGAAGTATATATAATACATACATAAATATATTTTAAAAACTGAGTCAGTTTATGCATACTTATATATATATTTATTTGTGTGTGTGCGTTTATTCCCGCAGTCATGTCTGACTCTTTGGGACCCAATGGACTGTAGCCCACCAGGCTCCTCTGTCTCTGGAATTCTCCAGTCAAGAATACCAGAGTGAGTTGCCTTGCCCTCCTCCAGGGGATCTTCCTAATGCAGGGATCGAATCCAGTTCTCCTGAATTGCAGGCAGATTCTCTACCATCTGAGCCACCAGGGAAGCCCCATATATCAAACTGAAGCACTTTGCTGTAATAGCAGTCAGTAACACAACATGATGTGAGACGGTTGGATGGCATCGCCGACTCTGTGGACATGAGTTTGAGTATACTCCGGGAGTTGGTGATGGACAGGGAGGCCTGGCGTGCTGTGATTCATGGGGTCGCGGAGACTCGGACACGACTGAGCGACTGAACTGAACTGAAAGAAAAAAATTTAACTTTTTGGTCATGCTGCGTGACATGCGGGATCTTAGTTCCCTGACTGGGAATTGAACCCACACCTGTGCTGTGGAAGTGTGCTGCTTTAACCACTGGACCACCAGGGAAGTCCTGTATCTTTTTTTTTTTTTTTAAAGCCAAGAAAGTGATTGCTTCAGTCCGACTCTTTACGACCCCATGGACTGCAGCACGCCAGGCCTCCCTGTCCATCACCAACTCCCGGAGTTCGCTAAAACTCATGCCCTCCTCAGTCCAGGCTCTTTCCAGGATGTCACCTTCTTTCTGTAGAAAAGCATGTATATATTCCATACGTGGTCCTTCCCGACTCTGCACGTGGTAACATGAGACAGTACCCCAGGGCTATACTAGGGTTTCAGGCACTGAGTGATCTGCCTACTGCTCTTTAGGAGCAAGAAACATGCACGGGTAAAAAGGCTGAGCAGGAAGATGCCTCTGGAGCAAATATAATACGCATTGATGGCAGTGGGAGGCGTTTCTTGAGCTGATCTCATTTTTTTGCCTCGTCACCTTTTCATGGATTGGGTCCTACCAGCGCTTAACGATGGTCCCTTCCTCCCATCAAGCGGGAAAAAAAAAAGCATGATTCCAAAGCGCTACATTTTCAAACAAAATCCTGATTCAAAATTGAACACGTGGCAGGCTGGCTTCATGTGCGTCAATGCTCGGTTGCTCAGTCATGCTTGATTCTCTGTGACTTAATGGACCGCAGCCCGCCAGGCTCCTCTGCCCATGGGATTCTCCAGGCAAGAATACTGGAGTGGGTCGCCCTTCTCTTCTCCAGGGGATTTTCCCATCCCCAAGAATTGAACCCGCATCTCCTGCAACGGCAGGCAGATTTTTTTTTTTTTTTGTACCACCGAGCCGTCTGTGAAGAAGCCCTTACTTTGTGTAGAATTATTCATAAATTTCTCCTAGCAAACCAGGAAGGATGCTTTTGGCCATATTCAGAAGTGCATCATGGGTCATTTGATTGTCAGTGTAAAGAGAAGAAGCGGGACTTCAAGGTAGGAATGTGGCATCCGTCAGAAGGGATTTCCTAAGTCATTGGCAAAAGGTTGCTGTTCACGAAACATTTGCACTTCACACGTCAGAGGATCGGCTGAGGCAGACGGTGAGGACCCTGTGCCTCTGGCGGGGAACCGCATATTCGTTGCTGTGATAAAAACACGTTACACCGAGTAAGTTTAGAAGGATGGATCACATGCATGCAAAGGCAAATAGTCCCCAGAAAGGAAGATGTAGCTGCTTTCTTCAATCTGACTTGAGTGATGTATCTTGATTAGTAGGAAACGACACTTGGGGACTTTCCTCATGGTCCAGTGGTTCACTTCGCCTTCCAATGTAGTTGGGGGAGAGAAGGTGCACATTTCCATCCTTGGTCAGGAAGCTAAGACCCCACAATGTTACTCAGTCACCTAGTCGTGTCCGACTCTTTGGGACCCCATGGACTGCAGCCCGCCAGGCTCCTCTGTCCATGGGATTCTCCAGGCAAGAATACTGGAGTGGGTTCCCCTTTCCTTCTCCAGGGGATATTCCTGACCCCGGGATCGAACCCGGGTCTTGTGCATTGCAGGCGGATTCTTTACCATCTAAGCCACTAGGGAAGCCCCAATATACAAAATGGCATTATATGAACACCTATATCTAATATATTGACATTTCTTAGTGCAGTGTCCAGGTCCCATTGAATTCTCCATAAATCACAGAACTTTTCAGCATTCATTTCAAACCTATTGTTTTATTAGTGAAGATATTAGAATTTTAGGGTTGAGAATATATTTTTAGGAGCAGCTGAATGCCCACAGTCACGCAATCACCTCACAGCACATCCATAACAAAAATCAGATTTTCTCTTCCTAATACCCTTCTTTAAAAAAAAAAAAAATCACTGAAAAGATACATTATTTTATGTCTATGCTTTATTATACAGTCTTCATATTTTTAAAATTGCATTATCTTTATATGGTTTTTCCCTTTCTTTTTTTTTTTGTGGCTCCTCTCAGTATGGGAAACTTCCTCAATTAGAGAATAAATATCATGCCCCCTGCAGTGGAAGAGGACAGTCTTAACCACTTGACCACTGGGAAAGTGCTGGCTTATTGTTTTGAGGAAAAGAGAAAGATGTTGCTTACTGAACATGGAGTCATATCATGTCAAACCACGATCCACTGCTAAGCTGTTAAACTTGAGTGCAATTACTTCCTTTCCGAGAACAGACATTTATGAAGGGAGCTGTGAGATGACCTTGTAAATAACAACCATTTTCATCATTGGTGATTACGAAATAGAAAAATTGAAGGTGGGAGGAGAAGGGGACGACAGGGGATGAGATGGTTGGATGGCATCACCGACTCAATGGACCTGAGTTTGAGCAAGCTCTGGGAGTTGGTGATGGACAGGGAGGCCTGGCGCACTGCATTCCACGGGGCCACAAAAAGTCAGACAAGACTGAGCAAGTGAACTGAACTGATATTTTGTGGAACTAGGTAATGTCTGAATAGTACTTTCTCCTACTGTATATTATTTTACCATGCACAAAATCTCCCTCTGTGCTCTTTCTGCCTTGCACATTATTCTCCGGAGACAGCCTGCCTGCAATTAGAAACCATCTAGTGGCTCTGAGAAGCTATTTAATATTTGCCGAGCGAGCGCCTGCAGCCAGGCGAAAAGAGATCCATCACTCCCAAGGTCCACTGACCTTTGGCTCTGGGGAGAGCGATACCTTTGTGGCCGGATAATGATATCTTGTTTGATAGAAAGACCCAGACATGCTTTATCTTCATCAAAAGCTGTAATCACGGCCAGGGAGGTGGCCCCGGGGAGGCAGGGGGTGGGTGGGACTGAATTACCTTGCAGTTTGCGAAGGCGTTAGGAGAAAGGCTTAGATGGAACTTGGGTTGTCAAGCTGTGATTATGCGGCTTGGGTTAAAATAATGGGGCAGCTGTTTGCCTGCTGCCTGCTGCACGCACCTCACCAAGGATACAGGCATGCATCCACCTCCATCCATCTCTGCACACCCAGAGGATGCTTGTCAGTGAATAGGTGTTAGTCGCTCGGTCCTGCCCGACTCTTTGCGACTCCATGGACTGCAGCCCACCACGATCTTCTGTCTTTGGGATTCTGCAGGCCACAGTACTGGAGTGGGGGATATATGTATGTATACTTATCGCTAATCCACTTCATTGTACTGCAGAAACCAAGACAGCATTGTTAAGCTGTTATCCTCCAATGTAAAATAGATAATTAAAAATATAAAGAGATGAATGGGAAAAAAAAAACTGCAACCAAGAATACTCAGACCCATGAGACTCTCCATCAGATTTGAAGGAGAAATGAAATCTTTACAGATATGTGCATACACATGGCTTTTTTCACTTCTCTGTACAGCAGCAATCGACACAACCTTGTAAAGGAACAATACCCCAGTTCAAAAAGAAGAAAAAAAAAAAAAAGGAAATTGTCACAAACTTAGCTCCTTGAAACAGCACTTGTTTGTCATCTTGTCATGCTGGAGGTCAGAAGTCCAACATGGGGTTTCGCTGGGCTTACATCTAGGGAGTCCATATAGCCGTGTTCCTCTTGGGGGTTTTAGCGGAGAATCCATATTCTCCTTTTGTCGAGTGTCTGGTTAGTGAAAATGTCACTTCTCAGTCGTGTCTGATTCTGGGCGATCCCATGGACTGTAACCCGCCGGGCTCCTCTGTCGACGGGATTCTCCAGGCAAGAATATTGGAGTGGGTAGCCTTTCCCTTCTCCAGGGAATCTTCCCAACCCAGGGATCGAACCCGGGTCTCCTGTAGTGCAGGCAGATTCTTTACCTTCTGAGCCACCAGGTCGTCTCGAGGTGCCTGTAATGCTGGGCTCCTGTCCCCGGCCTGAGCTGACCCTGCCATCACTGTGACCTCATAGACCCTGACCCTTCTCTTAGAAAGATGCTCCTGATGACATCAGACCTGCCTGGATACTCCAACATCATTTCAGCATCTCATGGTCCTTCAGCAGACCTGCAAAGTCTCTTCTGCCGAGCAAGGTCAGCCTTTCCCCGTTTCCAGGGATGAGGGTATGGATGTCTTTGAGGGTTGCCATTCTACCCTGAACAGAGCTGTTCTCGATTCTGATTCTAAACTTGTGTTTTTTTTTGACGTATGTGTGGTTTTCTCTATTATGTCAGTTTCAAACCTACAGTAAACTTCCTGTGCTGTGCTAAGTTGCCTCAGTCGTGTCCAACTCTCTGCGACCCCGTGGATTGCAGCCTGCCAGACTCCTCTGTCCCTGGGATTTCCCAGGCAAGAATGCTGGAGTGGGTTGCCATTTCATTTTCTGGGGAACTTCCCGACCCAGGAATTGAACTGGGAAGCCCAGTATGAGAAAGTGAGTCATGTACACACACACACACATGCATGCCCTGTACAGCAAAGTGAGTCAGATATATGTGTGTACACACATACACACACACACTTCATCGGTAGCTCAGATGCTAAAGAATCTGTCTGCAATGCAGGAGACCCCAGTTAAATTCCTGGGTTGGGAAGATCCCCTGGAAAAGTGATAGGCTGCCCACTCCAGTATTGTTGGGCTTCCCTGGTGGCTCAGCTGGTAAAGACTCTGCCTGCAGTGCAGGAGATCTGGGTTCCATCCCTGGGTTAGGACGATCCCTGGAGAAGGGAAAGGCTACCCACTCCAGTATTCTGGCCTGGAGAATCCCGTGGACAGAGGAGCCTGGCAGGCCACAGTCCATGCGGTCGCAGAGAATCAGATGTGACTGAATGACTAAACACAGCACACACACATATATAGACAGAGCTCCATACAGGTCTATCTCATATTCTTTTCCATTAAGGGCTTCCCTGATAGGTCAGCTGGTAAAGAATCCACCTGCAATGCGGGAGACCCTGGTTCAGTTCCTGGCTCGGAAAGATCCCCTGGTGAAGGGAAAGTCTACCCACTCCAGTATTCTGGCCTGGAGAATCCCATGGGCAGTCCCTTGGGGTCACAAAGAGTCGGACACAACTGAGCGACTTTCACAGTCACTTTCAGTTTTCCATTGTAGGTTATTACAAGATATCAAATATAATTCCCTATATTCGAGTCTAGGACCACGAAAGGAGTCTAGGACCACTTATTTATCCATCTGCATATACTAGTCTGCATTCTGTAATCTCAAACTCTCAGTCTAACCCTCCCCCAGCTCCTCTGGGCAGCCACCAGTCTGTTTTCTATGTCTGTGATTCTGTTCCTGTTTCATAGATAAGTTCATTTATATCATATTTTAGATTCCACCTACAAGCGGTTTAATATCATATTTCTCTAATTTCACTGAGTACGATCATCTCTAGGTCCATCCATGTCTCTGCAAATGGCACTTGTCATTCCTTTATATGACTAATATTCCATTATATATATATATATACATATGTTTATATTTGTATAACTCACATCTTTTTCTATAGTGATTTTGTTTAAAAAAATCTCTTGGGGTGTAGTTGATTTACAGTGTTGTGTTAGTTTCTGGTAAACAGCAGTGTGAATCAGTTATCAGTTCAGTTCAGTTGCTCAGTACTGTCTGACTCTTTGCGACCCATGAACTGCAGCACACCAGGCCTCCCTGTCCATCACCAACTCCAGGAGTCCACCCAAACCCATGTCCATTGAGTCGGTGATGCCATCCAACTATCTCGTCTGTCAAAGGATGAGACAGGGGATAGAATCTGTTACACATACACATATATCTACTTTGTTTTAGATTCTTTTCCCATGTAGATTATTACAGAGGATTGAGCAGAGTTCCCTGTGCTGTCCAACAGGTCCTTGCTGGTTCTCCATGTTAAACACAGTGGTGTGTCCATGTCCATCCCAGACTCCCTAACTATCCCTTCCCCCATCCTTCTCCCTGCGAACCATAAGGTTATTACAGAGGACTGAGCAGAGTCCCCTGTGCTGTCCAGCAGGTCCTTGCTGCTTCTCCATGTTAAATACAGCAGTGTGTCCATGTCCATCCCAGACTCCCTAACTATCCCTCCTCCCATCCGTCCCACTGAAAACCATAAGGTTATTACAGAGCATTGAGCAGAGCTCCCTGTGCTGTCCAGCAGGTCCTTGTTGGTTATCCGTTTTAAATACAGCAGTGTGCCCATGTCCATCCCAGACTCCCTGACTATCCCTTCCCCAACCCTTCCCCCTGGGAACCATAAGGTTATTACAGAGCATTGAGCAGAGTCCCCTGTGCTGTCCAGTGGGTCCTTGCGGGTTCTCCATGTTAAACACAGCAGTGTGTCCACGTCCATCCCAGACTCCCTGCCTCTCCCTTCCCCCTTGCCTCCCGGTAACCATAAGTTTACTTTCTACATCTATAGTTCTGGTTTTTGTTTTGTAAATAAGTTCACCTCTGTCATATTTAGATTTCACTGAGAAGTGATATTACATGATCCCTCTCTCTGTCTGGCTTACCTCACTTACTATGATCATCTCTGGCTCCATCCATGTTGCTGCAGATGGCATTATTTCATCTGTTTTTATGGCTTAGTAATGACGGAAGTGACTTAGCACAGCACAGCGTTCCATTGTGTATACAATGCTATTGTTCACTCACTCGTGTCTGCCTCTTTGCGACCCCACGGACTGCAGCACGCCAGGCTTCCCTGTCCTTCACCATCTCCCGGAATTTGCTCAAACTCTTGTTTATTGAGTCGGTGATGCCATCCAACCAGCTCATACTCTGCTGTCCCCTCTTCCTTCTGCCCTCAGTCTTTCCCAGCATCAATGTCTGTATGTGTGTGTGTGTCTCTGTGTGTATGTGTATGTCTGTGTGTCTGTGTATGTCTGTGAGTCTGTATGTATGTGTATGTGTGTCTGTGTGTGTCTGCCTGTGTGTGTGTCTCTGTGTGTCTGTGTATGTCTGTGTATGTGTGTCTGTGTGTGTGTCTCTGTGTGTCTGTGTATGTCTGTGTGTCTGTGTATGTGTGTCTGTGTGTGTGTGTCTCTGTGTGTCTGTTTGTGTGTCTGTGTATGTGTGTCTGTGTGTGTCTCTGTGTGTATGTGTATGTCTGTGTATGTGTGTCTGTGTGTGTGTGTCTCTGTGTGTCTGTGTATGTCTGTGTGTCTGTGTATGTGTGTCTGTGTGTGTGTGTCTCTGTGTGTCTGTGTGTGTCTGTGTGTATGTGTCTGTGTGTCTATGTGTGTGTGTCTCTGTGTGTCTGTGTATGTGTGTCTGTGTGTGTCTGTGTATGTGTGTCTGTGTGTGTCTGTGTATGTCTGTGTGTCTGTGTGTGTGTGTCTCTCTGTGTCTGTGTATGTCTGTGTGTCTGTGTCTCTGTGTGTCTGTGTGTCTGTGTATGTGTGTCTATGTGTGTGTGTCTCTGTGTGTCTGTGTATGTCTGTGTGTCTGTGTGTGTGTCTATGTGTGTGTGTCTCTGTGTGTCTATGTGTGTGTGTCTGTATGTGTGTGTCTCTGTGTATGTCTGTGTGTCTGTGTGTCTGTGTATGTGTGTCTATGTGTGTGTGTGTTTGTCTGTGTGTCTGTGTGTGTGTCTGTGTCTGTGTGTCTGTGTTTGTGTGTTTCTGTGTGTCTGTGTGTGTGTGTCTGTCTGTGTGTCTCTGTGTGTGTCTCTGTGTGTGTGTCTGTGTGTGTCTGTGTGTCTGTTTGTGTGTCTGTGTATGTGTGTCTATGTGTGTGTGTCTGTGTGTGTGTCTCTGTGTGTCTGTGTATGTCTGTGTGTCTGTGTGTGTGTGTCTGTGTGTATGTGTCTCTGTGTGTCTGTGTGTGTGTGTCTGTGTGTGTGTGTCTGTGTGTGTGTGTCTGTGTGTCTGTGTTTGTGTGTCTGTGTGTGTGTGTCTATGTGTTTGTGTGTCTGTGTGTGTGTCTGTGTGTGTCTGTGTATGTCTGTGTGTCTGTATGTGTGTGTGTCTGTGTGCATCTGTCTCTGTGTCTCTGTGTGTCTGTTTGTGTGTGTCTGTGTATGTGTGTCTATGTGTGTGTGTCTCTGTGTATCTGTGTATGTCTGTGTGTCTGTGTGTGTGTGTGTCTGTGTATGTGTGTCAATGTGTGTGTGTGTCTGTGTATGTCTGTGTGTCTGTGTGTGTGTGTCTCTGTGTGTCTGTGTGTCTGTGTGTGTGTGTCTGTGTATGTATGTCTATGTGTGTGTGTCTGTGTATGTGTGTCTCTGTCTGTGTGTCTGTGTATGTGTGTCTGTGTGTGTGTCTGTCTGTGTATGTCTCTGTGTGTCTGTGTATGTGTGTCTGTGTGTGTGTGTCTCTGTGTGTGTGTCTCTGTGTGTCTGTGTATGTCTGTGTGTCTGTGTGTGTGTCTCTGTGTGTCTGTGTATGTCTGCGTGTCTGTGTGTGTGTCTCTGTGTGTGTGTGTGTCTGTGTCTTTGTGTGTGCGCCCATGTGCATATGTGCTGAGTCACTTCAGTCATGTCCACCTCTTTGCGACCCCATGGGCTGTAGTCCGCTAGGCTCTTCTATCCATGGAATTCTCCAGGCAAAACTACTGCAGTAGGTTGCCGTGTCCTTCAAGGGATCTTCCCCACCCAGGGCTTGAACCCAGGTCTCTCATGTCTCCTGCTTTAGCGAGTGGGTTCTTTAGCACTGGCGCCACCTGGAAATCGTTCTGCTGAATATATATTTGCTCAGTCGTGTCTGACTCTTTGTGACCCCGTGGACTGTAGCCCACCACGTTCTTCTGTCCATGGGATTCTCCAGGCAAGAATACTGGAGTGGGTTGCCATTCCAAGAGATCCAAGAGATCTTCCCAACCCTGGAATCGAACCCAGGTCTCCTGCATTGCAAACAGATTCTTTACCATCTGAGCCACCGCAGAAGCCGTACACACACACACACACACACAAACACACACCCCACATCTTTATCCATTCCTTCTCTCGATGGACATTTAGGTTGCTCCCATGTCTTGGCTATTGTAAATAGTGCTGCAGTGAACACTGGGGCACACGTCTTTTTGAATTAGTCTTTTCTGTCATTCCCAGTTCTTAGCTCAATATCCGTTAAGCTGCCAAGGCGGGCACCTGGTGGCTCCCAATTGACAGAGTGAATAAGAGCCGTGAAGACTGCTTGGCTGAGTGGAAACAGCCAATTAGACTTCTCACTTCACTTTATTTAACTGTGTTGGAGAGATTTAACTATTGGGAATATTGCTCTATGAACTCATATGAGCCAGGGCTATAAATTTTCAACGGTGATGGGATTTCATTTTCATAGATATTGGGAAGGTGAACTGTGTTTGCATTTAAAATGGTGTGTGGATGAATTAAGAAAAAAAATACATGATTGATGGATGGGATTATTAGAAGCAATATTCAAGGGGCGATTGCTTTCATAAATGATCATTCAGCTCTCTGGGCGTGGAAAATGGATGATATCTTACTCATTGTGTGCAGTAAAGGCCCTGCGATGGAACCTATTTATAAATACGTTCCTAACTGCTTGATGAATTTTAGAAATAAGAAAGCCACATCGATCAATTTTGAAGAACGGTTTTAAGACTATTTTAGGAAGGAGAGGGTTCAAGTGAGATTTAAAATGCCATAATCAGTTATTCAAAACATTATGGCCTCGAATGGTTTTGTAAGTTTGTTAGTGCATTCCTCCTGCCCCCCACTTTGATTCTTTTACCAGTTTCTGTGCAAATAAAGAGAAAATGGTTCTATTGTTCCTTAGTGGTAGAAATTGACCTAGTCCCTTATTGAGCTTCTAGACACATAGATTTATTCAGAAATGCTTGGGGAAGGTCTTCCCTGGTGGTGCATAGATGTCTCTTTCCAATGAAGGGGGTATGGGTTTGATCCCACATGGCTGGCTCAACAGTGGCAAAGTATAACAAGTCCTATTCTGAGGTGTGCAGAGAATTTAGTATGATTGCAGTTTGTGAGGTGGTATGACAGATACTTGGCAGAAATGGCAAGGAAGCAAAATTAACAGGGAGGGAAGGGACAAATCTTTTGTTTTTCAAAAAAGTCACTTATTTATTTGGCTATGCTGGATGTTAGTTGCATGTAGGATCTTTAGTTGTGGCATATGAGCTATTACATACAGCATATGGGATCTAGTTCCTTTTCACGGGATTGAACCTGGGTCCCCCTGCATTGGGAGCACAGAGTCTTAGCCACTGGACCACCAGGGAAGTCCAAGGAAGGGGCAAATCTTGAAAGAGCTTCTTGCTAAAGAATTTTTTAGGGGGTGAGGGCACCGAGATACTTTTGATCCGGTGAATACCTTGATCAGAGTTGCCTTTAGAGTTTGTGTGGCTGCCCTGCAGAAGAATTGATGGGATTAAAAACTTGACCAAAGGATACATTCAGGAACACTCACCAAGGATGTGATGGTTGATTGAGATGGCTATGTGGCATCGCTGACTTAATGGACATGACTTTGAGCAAGCTCCGGGAGTTGGTGATGGACAGGGAAGCCTGACATGCTGCAGTCCATGGAGTCGCAAAGAGTCGAACACGACTGAGCGACTGAACAACACTTAACAACATCCAGAGATGGAAGGTGAGGTAATGAGGACCTGCATCAAAACAGCAAGGGTGGAGATGAGCCAAGAGATTCAAAATACAGGGGAACAGGAAGTTGACTTGGAGAGACACGATGGCCATCAGAATGTTGGAAGATGGAGAAGGAAAAGTAGATGGATAACTCGTAGTGGCACTGGGCAGCTTTGTGGCCAGTGAGGCCGTTCACCAGGGATAAGGCGATTCAAGAGCACCAACTTTGAAGAGCTCATGGGAATTTCATTTTCAGATCACGAGAGGTCTAGGTGTCTGTAGAACCTAAAGAAACAACAGCTGTGTGTGTTGGTACCTTGGAGAGCGCAGCAGCTGTGTGTGTTGGTACCTTGGAGAGCGCATCTCCTTAGACACACACGTTGGGGGCATCATCAAACATCAGTCCCTTTGGAGTCATAGAAATGAGTGTGGTTATCCCAGGGGAGAATTTAGAGGAAAGGAAAGAGAAAGGAGGGTCAAAGACAGACTCCAGAGATAATCATCTTGACGGGTCTCGTTCGGAGCCATCTTTGGAAGAGAGAAGGCCAGTGGAATGAGAGGCAAACATCTCCCCATGGGTTTTGTCAGCTGGAGCAAAGGGAGCTCCATCCTCGAAACAGAATAGCATAGTGGTCAAGCCCCCTGGCTCTAGAGTCAGCTTTCCAGAGTTTTTCACTCACTTTGTGACCTGGAACACATTATTCAATGTCTAAGGGTCTCAGTTTCCTCATCTGTAAAAATTGTGTTTCTATCCACCTATTAGAGATACAATGACCACAACATAGTAAGGCATGTTATTAGTAGTTGCCTTATTGATTATCAACGGTATTATGTTAGGATTGCAGTTTCAGTAGGAGCCAAGTCCTTTAAAAAAAAAAAATGAAGTATAATCGCTTTACGATGTTGTGTTAGCTTCTGCTGTACAGTATGGTGAATCGCCTACAAGTACACATATATTCCCTCCCTCTCAAGTCTCGGTCACGGCCCACCTCCATCCCAGCCCTCTAGGTCGTTACAGAGCCCCAGGCTGAGCTCCCAGTGCTATACAGTGATTCCCACGACCTGTTTACACACAGTCATGTCTAATTCCACTGTATAGCACAAGCTTCTTTATCCGTCCATGTGTTGACAGACACCTAGGTTCATTTTGTGTCCTGGCTATTGTAAATAGTGCTGCAGTGAACACTGGGATCCACGTGTCTTTTTGAATCATGGTTTCCTTAAGGTATGTGTTCAGTAGTGGGGTTGCTGGCTCATTTAGTAGTTTGATTCCTAGCCTTTCAAGGAATCGCCACACTGTTCTCCATAGTGGCTGCATCAATTTACATTCCCACCAACAGTGCAAGAAGCCTCCCTTTTCTCCACATCCTGTCCAGCATTTGTTATCTGTAGACATTTTGATGATAGCCCTTCTGACAGGTGTGAGTTGGTATATCATTGTAGTTTTGATTTGTATTTTACTAATAATTAGCATTGTTGAGCATCTTTTCATGTGTTTGTTGGCCATCTGTACGTCTTTGGAGAAATATCTGATTAGGTCCTTTATTTTTTAAGAGGATGGATGACATTTAGACTCCCTGGAGGCTCAGACAGTAAAGTATTCATTGGTGTATAGTTGTTTTGGACATTCCAGATGGCAGTGCTAAAGAAGCCACATGCCAATTCAGGAGACACAGGTTTGAACCCCTGGGTTGGGAAGGTCCCTTGGAGAAGGACATGTCTACTCCTCCAGTATTCCTGCCTGGAGAATTCCATGTTCAGAGGAGGATCCTGGTGGGCTACAGTACACAGGGTCACAAAGATTCGGACATGACTGGGTGACTATCCCTTTAGGGAAGTACCATTGTTTCTGAGCTGTCAACACTCGGCAGCATCAGCAACTTCATGGTTACCTCCACTGTCAAGAGTCGTCTTAGCAAGGTGTGCTCCTTCCCAGGGAGGGGGCCTGAGAGCCTGACCACCCATCCCTGCCTCCCCAAGTCCTCTCCACGGGGTCTCGGGGACCCCACAGCTCACTTGGATTGACTGACACATTGTTACACTGTCTCCCAGTTCCCTTTCCCTCCTGCCAAGTCTTGCTTCCTCGGCCTTAACTCCCAAATGCCTTCCTCAGCCTGCATCTCCAGATCTCCAAGGTAACAGCTCGGGATGCCACAGCAGTGATGTCATGAGGCTGTCACAAAGGCAGTCGTCATCTCAGAGGATCCTGAATGTGGGGGCGGGGAGCAAGCATTCAGTGAGATGGTTCTTATCATTTATGGACTCTGCAGATGGTAGCATGCTAGTATTGGGAAAAAGTAATACCTATCTGAATATTAAAAAAAAATTTTTTTCAGTGTTAGTTTGTATATATGTTCAAATTAAATTTTTCTTAATTTTTTGCAGTTTATATATGTTTGTATAATAGTTTGTATATCTGTTCAAATATCTTTTTCCTTAATTCTCACTGGAGTCCAGTCGCTTTATGTTGTGTTAGCTTCTGTTGTTTTTATTGGAGTCTAAGGAAGGCCTGGCGTGCTGTGATTTATGGGGTCGCGGAGAGTCGGACACGACTGAGCGACTGAACTGAATTGTTTTTTATTGGAGTATTCTTTTGGTTTATTTATTTTTTTTTTTGGAGTATCTTTACTTCCTTGGTATTTCAGATGGTAAGGAATCTGCTCACAATGCAGGAGACCCAGGTTCAATCCTTGGGTCGTGATGATCCCCTGGAGAAAGAAATGGCAACCCATTCTATTATTCTGGCCTGGAGTATTCCACGGACAGAGAAGCCTGGTGGGCTTTAGTCCATAGTGTTGCCAAGAGTCAGACAGGGCTGAGCAATTAACTCTTCACTTCATAGTTGCTTTATGTGGTATTAGGTTCTTCTGTACAGCAAAGTGAATCAGCCATATATATATATATTCTCTCTTTTCTGGATTTCCTTCCAAAGAAAACCGCAGTTCCAAAAAATACACGTATGCTAGTGTTGCAGCACTGTTCAGAATAGCCAAAACATAGAAGCAAAATAAATGTCCATCAGCAGTGGTGGTGGTGGTTTAGTCGCTAAGTGGTGTCCGACTCTTGCGACCCCATGAACTGTGGCCCACCAGGCTCCTCTGTCCATGAGATTTTCCAGGTAAGAATACTGGTGGAGTGGATTGCCATTTCCTTCTCCAGGGGATCTTCCCGACCCAGGAATCGAACCCAGGTCTCCTGCATTGCAGGCAGATTCTTTACCAACTGAGCTATGAGGGAAGTCCATCCATCAGCAGAGGAGTGGATAAAGACATTGTTGTATCTATGCGTGTAATAGTACTGAGCCAACGGCTTTCCTGGTGGCTCAGCCGGTGAAGAGTCTGCCTGCAATGCGGGAGACTTTGGTTCAATCCCTGGGTCAGAAAGGTCCCCTGGAGAAGAGAATGGCAACCCACTCCAGTATTCTTGCCTGGAGAATCCCCATGGACCGAGGAGCCTGGCGGGCTACAATGCATGGGGTCGCAAAGAGTCGGACATGACTTGGCAAAATCCTCCTGCTTTTAAGATCAAGTGATTTAGTTGCATCATCAAAGCTTTTAAAAACGTTTTATTTATTTATTTTTGGCCATGCTGTGTCTTCATGGCGGTGCGTGGGCTTTCTCTAGCTGTGGTAAGTGGTGGAGACTACTCTCTCGTTGTGGAGTGAGGTCTTCTCATTGCAGTAATTTCTCTTATTGTAGAGCACAGGCTCTAGGACATATAGACTTTAGTAGTTGTGGCGTGTGGGCCTAGCTGACCCATGGTACGTGGGATCTTCCCAGACCAGGGATCAAACCCATGTCCCCTGCATTCCCAACCAGTGGACCACCAAGGACGTCCCAAAGTTTATTTTTGCAATGGAACATAACGTATTCACCAGCAGATCTTTCCGACCCAGGAATCGAACCAGGGTTTCCTGCACTGCAGGTGGATTCTTTACCCACCGAGCTATCAGGGTAAGTCCAACATCTTCTCAGGTTCTTGGATTAGAAAGGTTCATTTTGGGGGTGTCCATGTTGCCCGTTAAAATGCACAGGGCCTGCACACAAGAGAGTAGCTGGATTAAAGGGAACCACAAAGAAGCTGCAAGTAGTCGCAACAGTGGAGATCTTACTGCTCAGAAGCCCATCAAGAGAAGAAGACAAGTTACCCAAACCTAAAGGAGATGGTCCTATGGAGAAGGAACATCGGGATAAGAATGATCTTAGTTTGAGAGACCCCACCATCCTGTGAAGCATCACAGGGAGAAAGCCAAGAAAATAAATACCCTCAAATCCTGTGCCCTTCACCGCCACCCTCTGATCTCCTGGCGGGGCACCCCATTGGCCAAATCTGAGCAGGACCACAGAGTCGGGAACCCCACTGGTGGAATCCATCCAGCTGAGTCTTTCGGGGCAGGCAGACGGTTGACCGTGTCAAGCACATCTACAAAGTGTGACTAGAAGATTTGTCAGTGGGACTCCCCTGGTGGTCCGGTGGCTAAGACTCTGCCTGCCAGTTGCAGGGGACATGGGTTCCATCCCTGGTCCAGGAAAAGCGCATGTGCCATGGAGCGACTCAGCCCATGAGCTGCATCTCCTGAGTCTGTAGGTGAGTCCTACTGAGCCCACAGCAAGAGAATACACTGCAGTGGGAAGCCTACACACCACAGCTAGCAGGCAGTCCTGTGCACAGTAATGAAGCCCCTGTGCTTAGTCACTCAGTCGTGTCCGACTCTTTGTGACCCCATGGACTGTGGCCCGCCAGCCTCCTCCATCCATGGGAGTCTCCAGGCAAGAATGCTGGAATGGGTCACCATGCCTTCCTCCAGGGGATCTTCCCCACCCAGGGATCAAACCCAGGTCTCCCACACTGCAGACAGATCCTTGGCCATCTGACCCACCCTGGAAGCCCATTGAAGACCCAGCAGAGTAAAAAAAAAGAGAGAGAGAATTTTTGCAGCATCACGCACCATCCACACCCCTCAAGACACATCCTCTTCCTTCATTTGGGACAAGATTCTGACCTTAACATTCCATCAACCTTTGTACCACTGGGAATGGATACCTATCTGTCCATAGTCTACCCATAATCTTGAATGTCAGCCACCTCCCTGTCCTTGACCTAAAAGATAAACCAGAGTATAAGTTCCCCTGCATCTGTTTTTTAGCTTGTAAGTGATGTCATATGATAGTTGAGTGTCTCCATCTTTCATCACTTGGTTTGATAATCACTAGGTCCATCCATATTGCAAGTGAAGTCGCTTAGTCATGTCCAACTTTTTGTGACCCCATGGACTGCAACCCACCAGGCTCCTCTGTCCGTGGGATTCTCCAGGCAAGAACACTGGAGTGGGTTGCCATTTCCTCCTCCAGGGGATCTTTCCTACCCAGGGATCGAACCTGGGTCTCCCACATTGCAGGCAGACGCTTTACCCTCTGAGCCACCAGGGAAGCTCCATCCATGTTGTAAATATATGTATAACTAAAGAACTTTGTTGCTCGCCTGAAACTAACACAACTAAATCAGCTATTACCTTAGTTTAGCTTGGTCTCTCAGTCATGTCCGACTCTTTGCAACCCCGTGGACTGTAGCCCACCAGGCTCCTCTGTCCATGAAATTTCCCAGGCAAGAATACTGAGGTGGGTGGCCATTTTCTTCTCCTGGAGATCTTCATGACCTAGAGATCGAACCCGCGACTCTGAAGTCTCCTGCATTGCAGGCAGATTCTTTACCCACTGAACCCTCATGGAAGGCCAAAAAATCAGCTACCCTTCTGTTAAAAAAAAATCGCTTTTTTTGGAAAAAAATGGAAATTCAAAGAGAGAAGCAAGTGTCATATAGGCTGTGGTCAGCTTCTCTGTATGTCAGAAGAAGACTTGGTTGGCGATGATATTGGATCTTCATCAGCATTGAAACACGTATGTTGTCATATGTGAAATGAATCACTAGTTCAGGGTCAATGCATGTTATAGGATGCTCGGAGCATTGTCCATTTTCACCTGCATCTTCCAATAGCCCAACTTTGGCTGGGGGCAAAACCAATAGGATTGAGCGTATTATTGTTTTTTAAGCTTCCATTTGTACCTGCTAGTCACTCAGGTAGAAAGGCATGTGTTCATTGTTCTGAGGTCCTTGCACCCTGAAGTAGAGAGAACAAGCTGATTTTTAAGGTCGTTTTTCTCGCTTCACTTCCGATGTGTCCTTTGTCTCATAAAAAAACAAACTGGCAGGCGTGCTCAGAGCTTGGCAATGTCGGCAGCGGGTCACTAAGGGGAGATGAGAGATAAGTGCGTTGGTCGTAATTTAAATGAAATATTGATTACACTCTTGTTTTAACGCGGCGCGTTGAGTGTGTGTGTGTAAGTCTGAAAATTTTAAGAAGCTCTTCTGTTCTACCCCTCAAAACAAGAGCAAAGGAATAAATGCAGACGGATTAAGGGTGTGGTGGTAGGGAGAATGTTATAGGCTGCTGTGTTTTAACTGCTAAAATAGAGGGTTGGTTTTGTTTTGTTTTTCTTTTTTAGCATGGTAAAATTCAGATAAAAGTGGACCACTGACTATTGGAGAGTGTACAATTCAGCGGCCCTTGGTAAAGTCATAATGTGTTACAACTATTACTACTAACTACTTCCAAAGCATTTTCATCGTCCCCAAAGGACATGCCATGCCTTTGAAGGAGGCTCTTTTCACTATACCGACCCCTTAGCCACTAGCATGCCCACGTGTGCGTGTGTGTGTGTGTAATGCTATATATTGTCACATAGGCATAAAAGCAAATTATCTCACTTACCGTGCTTTATCTTCACGTGCTAGTCCTGAAAACAGTCAATGCCACCCTTATCGTTCATGCTCTTTTCTGAACAGGAGAAAAATCCAAGTTTCATGGCACGTGTACGTGGAAGAGACCCAGAGAACGGACTTAACTCTTTCACAGATTTTTAAAACCGAGTTTCACTTATGCATACATTCTTGGCTGCGCCGTGTCTTCATCGCTGTACACGGGCTTTCTCTGGTTGCGATGAGTGGGGGCTACTCTCCACCTGAGGTGTGCGGGCTTCTCCTTGCGGTGGCTGCTCTTTTGTGGCGTGCGGGCTCTAGGCACACAGGCTTCACTAGTTGTAGCGCAGAGGCTAACGTGCCCCAAGGCTTGTGGGATCTTCACAGACTAGGGATGGAACCTGTGTCCCCTGCAGTGGTAGGTGAATCCTTAACCACTGGACCACCAGGGAAATCCTGGAAGGAGGTAACTTACGGGGTTGAACCACTTAGACCAGAGGATTATTAGTTCCCTCTGCTTTGTCCCAAAACCTGTATCTGACCTTCCTAGGCAAATACCTCAATTTGGGGGCTAGGAGGGAGAGATTTTTCACTATTTGCCTTTGCGTTACCTTTTCCACACTCCTCTGAAACTTTAGAACTGGGGTGTTGGAGAAGACTCTTGAGTAGACCCTCAGACTGCAAGGAGATCCAACCAGTCCATTCTAAAGGAGATCAGTCCTGAGTGTTCATTGGAAGGACTGATGTTGAAGCTGAAACTCCAATCCTTTGGCCACCTGATGCAAAGAGCTGACTCATTGGAAAAGACTCTGATGCTGGGAAAGATTGAAGGCGGGAGCAGAAGGGGACGACAGAGGATGAGACGGTTGTTGGATGGTATCACTGACTCAATGGACATGAGTTTGGGTAGACTCCGGGAGTTGGTGATGGACAGGGAGGCCTGGCGTGCTGCAGTCCATGGGGTCGCAAAGAGTCAGACACGACTGAGCAACTGGACTGAACTGAACTGAAACTAATGGATGCTGTGACGGAGAGATAATTAATCACTGGCTGTGAACTGAGAGAAGGAATGAATTTTTTATGTGTTAGTAATTCACCCCTTCCTCCTGGGCAGACTTGCTTACATAAAGACACTAGCATATAACTGGGATGAGGAACCCTGATGCCCCAGGGTGAGGGACCTTGGGAGACAAATTGCTCCCGTTTACTGTCATGTCTCCCGTGTAAATTTTGTACTCTCTGCCACACTTCGGGTATGACCACAGATAGCTTCTTTGAAGGTCTCCTTGTGCTTTTTAGTGCGTTGAACATAGAGGCATGGTGAGAACTAGATGTTTTTCAATCCTTTGCGTAAAAAAATAAATGATATTAAAAATATCAGCAAAAATCTACCTTCCCGTGCTCAGAATATCTTTTGGTTATGTTTGAATGTATGATACCCACATTTGTACCTGTCATGAATGTGATCCTGAAAATCCTTCACTGATTAAAATGAGATGTTTTAATCATTCAGTTCTGTTCCGTCGCTCAGTCATGTCCAACTCTTTGTGATGCCACGGACTGCAGCACGCCAGGCCTCCTTGTCCATCACCAACTCCCAGAGTCTACTCAAACTCATGTCCATCGAGTCGGTGATGCCATCCAATCATCTCATCCTCTGTTGTCCCCTTCTCCTCCTGCCTTCAATCTTTCCCAGCATCAGGGTCTTTACAAATGAGTCAGCTCTTTGCATCAGGTGGCCAAAGTATTGGAGCTTCAGCTTCAGCATCTGTCCCTCCAATGAATATTCAGGACTGATCTCCTTTAGGATGGACTGGTTCGATCTCCTTGCAGTCCAAGGGACTCTCAAGAGTCTTCTCCAATGCCACAGTTCAAAAACATCCATTTTTCGGTGCTCAGCTTTCTTTACAGTCCAACTCTCACATCCATACATGACATGTTCTAGATGTATCTCTTCTGTGCAACAAGAGGAAGCAAAGATACTCATAAATATTATAACTATGAGACTGTACTGTATTTACAGAGGATAGCATCTCTCTTTTGACCCAAGCAAAGCAGTGAATCTACACACTAGGAAATAACTCCCTGGGTTTAGCTCTTTTCTGAACAGGAAGCAACAAACACATTGCAAGTTGCATACCTGAGACATATTGTAGTGCACAAATCAAAACCATTTCCTCCTAATGCAAGTGAAAGTGTTAGCCATTTAGTCATGTCTGTCACTCCGTCATGTCTGACTCTTTGCAACCCCATGGACAGTAGCCCACCAGGCTTCTAATGAAACAGTTGAGCAATCTGGGTTTCAGTATGTGTACCCAGCAATGCAGCTTCAGCTCGCAAACCACAGCAGAATTTTCCAGAGCGTGTGTCCAGAGCGGTGTGTTCCATACGCGTGGGGCAAGGGGGTGGCTGAGAGGCGGGCCGCTTAGGAATAACTGAGAGTCTGCACCAATTTCTTTGTATCTGGCTGTCACAAAATAGGACACGGGTTCTTGCCAGGATACCCAGGTTTTCCTGGTAAGTGATGCCAGTCGCACTTCGAGAATGTGTGTTGACAAAGCAACGCAAGTGTTGATCTGCGGCTTGTGAAGTGGTGACTGTGATGTGTCCACTCTCTCTCCTCTTTTTCATTTGTTTAATTTACCCTTGGCTGCAATGGGGCTTTACTGCTATGTGGACATTCTCTAGTTGCAGAGCAGGGGCTTCCCTTGTTTCAGAGCCCTGGCTCCAAGCACGTGGGCTTTAGTAGTTGCAATAGGTAGGCTCATTAATTGTGGTGCAGGGACTTAGCTGCTCTGCAGAATGTGGGATCTTCCTGGACCAGGGATGGAACCCATGTCCCCTGCATTGGCAGACAGGTTCTCCATCCCTGGACCAGGAGAGAAGTCCCTCTCCCCACTTATTTCTACCCTATTTACTCAGGAAACCAAAGTGATTGTTACCGTTTTCTTGAGTAGAATCCTCTATACAGCCATGAAATTAAAAGACGCTTGCTCATTGGAAGAAAAGCTATGACCAACCTAGACAGCATATTAAAAAGCAGAGACATTATTTTGCCAACAAAGGTTGATCTAGTCAAAGTTATATTTTATCCAGTAGTCATGTATGGATGTGAGAGTTTGACTATAAAGAAAACTGACCGCTGAAGAATTGATGCTTTTGAACTGTGGTGTTGGAGAAGACTCTTGAGGGTCCCTTGGATCGCAAGGAGATCCAACCAGTCCATCCTAAAGGAAATCAGTCCTGGGTGTTCATTGGAAGGACTGATGCTAAAGCTGAAACTCCAATACTTTGGCCACCTCATGCGACGCGTTGACTCACTGGAAAAGACTCTGATGCTGGGAGGGATTGGGGGCAGGAGGAAACGGGGACCACAGAGAATGAGATGGTTGGATGGCCTCACCGACTCGATGGACATGAGTTTGAGTAGACTCTGGGAGTTGGTGATGGACAGGGAGGCCTGGCGTGCTGCAGTCCTTGGGATCACAAAGAGTCAGACTCGACTGAGCAACTGAACTGAACTGTGGCAGGCCAACTCACTTGAGTCCTGTCTGACTCTTTGGGACTCTATGGGCTGTAGCCCACCAGGCTCCTCTGTCCATGGGATTCTCCAGGCAAGAATACTGGAGTGGGTCGCCATGCCTTCCTCCAAGGGATTTTCCTGACCCAGGGTTGGAACCCCAGGCTCTTGTGTCTCCTGCACTGGCAAATGGGTTCTTTACCAGTAGTAACACCTTCCAACCAATCTGAAAGTTACCATCATCAACTTCACTTTGCACCGAAGAGGGGACTGCAAGACTTTGAGGGTCTTTGGCTGGATCCTCTGGCTCCACTGTGGTGTGTTTTTCCCACCTGGCTCCCTGCGGACTTTTGCAATCGTGACCTCAGTGAGGTCCCTTCCACAGCATACCTTTCATGCACTTTGGGATGTGGATGATCCTTCAGGTATCTGTGAAACACAGCATCCAGCGTCACCCACCTTTTCCTAACGTCAATCAAAGGAGAACAGCAATATAGGCTCTTCACTGATCTCTTGGATCCCTTCACCTTCACTTATTTTACTTGGATGTTTTCAAAGCTTCTCGCATGCCTGCCGTAAAACAACACACTTTAATTCAGAAGATAGCCTCTGGAGAAGGAAATGGTGACCCACCCCGGTAATATTCTTGCCTGGGAAATCCCATGGAAGAGGAGCCTGGTGGGCTACAGGCCACAGGGTCGCCAAACAGTGGGACAGGGCTTAACGACTCGACAATAACAACAACAATTTAAAAGTGATGAGAAGCCCTTAACTGTGTGGACAAATACCTGTGACAACATATATGGTTCCCTGTTGCTCTCAATTATAGTTGCCTTAAACAGTAATGAAAATACACAGAAAGTAATTTTGCAGAAGTAAAAGGCAAAAGCAAACAATCCTGGAGATAGTAATCATTACAGTTGTTTATGCTAAATTTCAGACCTTATACATTACATATTTTGAAAGCAAAAAAACACCTGTAAGGAGAGGTGGCCTTTAATTTGTAAGTGTGTTACATCGTAATCCCTATATGCTACGTCAACTGAACATTAAGTTTAGGAAAGCTTCTGTTATTCTAAAATACTGACTGCACACAGTATGTTCATTGTGGATCGTAAAATGCCAGTAATTCAGCATTCTGAATATGAAAGCAGAGCAGTTTGAAAATTCTCTCTCTTTTTTTTTTTTGGTTCTCATTACACAAATGTGTAATTACATGAAGCTGGAATTAGCAAGGAGCTCACTGCGTTAAGCTTTTTAGGTAGGAGTCTATTAATCGTTGAAGCTGAGTTTCCACAGCTTTTATTTCTGGAGTGGAGAGCGGGCAAGAATTCCTCCATCTGATGATTGCTTCTCAGGATTAAACGCCAGCAGTGAGCATCCGGTAGACAGGTTGAGACCTGGGACCCTTGGCTATAGTGCTGGCACCTGGACAAACGTCTCCTGGGACAACAGATACAAAGAGACTGGAAGGGGCTGAAATTACCTGCCTGCTTGCACAGGTGTGGCACATTTAGAATATTAAGCTACACAAGGGGCTACAAACCAGCTCCTCTTGCTTAGGTGCCGGGAGCAAAAGCAGGTCCTAAGCGAGCACCTTGCACAAGGCACTGGTCAGACCCCAACCTCAACCGCTTTAAGAAGCAACCCGCCCACCTCAGGGATGAGCAAGCTACTTGCTATCACTTCCACGGGTTCCCATTGATGCCTTGTGTGAGATGCTAGTCTCACCGCCAGGACATCTATTGAGTAAAGAGACCAGCAGACCCAAGGGCAGCACCAAGCATTGTGGTTCCCGACACGGGATGCCTGTGGGGGTCTTTTGCTTCCCCCTCGGGGAGAGGGCCCAGGCACCTCTGGGAAGACCAAACACAGCTTCCCCGGTCCCTGGGTGACGAGTAGCCGCCAGAGCCTCTTGTTTTCAGCATCACCACTTTGGTAAGTCTGCACTCGTCTCCCTGAGGGTGTTAGGACCCGGGTTCAGGCAATGCTTCTTCCCTTACCTTTGCCCTTTAGGGGCTATTCAGTCGCTCAGTCTTGTCAACTATTTGCGACCCCATGGACCGCAGCACGCCAGGCCTCGCTGTCCATCACCAATTCGCAGAGCTTGCTCAAACTCAGGTCTATCGAGTAGGTGAAGCCATGCAACCACCTCATCCTCTGTCATCCCCGATTCCTCCTGCCCCCAATCCTTCCCAGCATCAGAGTCTTTTCCAGTGAGTCAACTCGTCACATGAGGTGGCCAAAGTATTCCAGTTTCAGCTTTAGCATCAGTCCTTCCAATGAACACCCAGGACTGATCTCCTTTAGAATGGACTGGTTGGATCTCCTTGCGGTACAAGGGACTCTTAAGAGTCTTCTCCAACACCACAGTTCAAAAGCATCAATTCTTCGGCGATCAGCTTTCTTCACAGTCCAGCTCACATCCATACATGACCACGGGAAAAACCATAGCCTTGACCAGATGGACCTTTGTTGGCAAAGTAATATCTTTGCTTTTTATATAGTATCTAGGTTGGTCATAACTTTCCTTCCAAGGAGTAAGCGTCTTTTAATTTCATGGCTGCAATCAGCATCTGCAGTGATTTTGGAGCCCAAAAAAATAAAGTCTGACACTGTTTCCACTGTTTCCCTATCTATTTCCCATGAAGTGATGGGACCAGATGCCATGATCTTAGTTTTCTGAATGTTGAGCTTCAAGCCAACATTTTCACTCTCCTCTTTCACTTTCATCAAGAGGCTCTTTAGTTCCTCCTCACTTTCTGCCATAAGGGTGGTGTCATCTGCATATCTGAGGTTATTGATATTTCTCCTGGCAATCTTGATTCCAGCTTGTGCTTCTTCCAGCCCAGCGTTCCTCATGATATACTCTGCATAGAAGTTAAATAAGCAGGGTGACAATATTAGCCTTGACCTACTCCTTTTCCTATCTGGAACCAGTCTGTTGTTCCATGGCCAGTTCAAACTGTTGCTTCCTGTCCTGCATACAGGTTTCTCAAGAGGCAGGTCAGGTTGTCTGGGATTCCCATCTCTTTCAGAATCTTCCACAGCTTATTGTGATCCACATAGTCAAAAGCTTTGGCATAGTCAATGAAGCAGAAATAGATGTTTTTCTGGAACTCTCTTGCTTTCTCCATGATCCAGCGGATGTTGGCAATTTGATCTCTGGTGCCTCTGCCTTTTCTAAAACCTGCTTGAACATCTGGAAGTTCACGGTTCACATATTGCTGAAGCCTGGCTTGGAGAATTTTGAGCATGACTTTACTAGCATGTGAGATGAGTGCAATTGTGCGGTAGTTTGAGCATTCTTTGGCATTGCCTTTCTTTGGGATTGGAATGAAGACTGACCTTTTCCAGTCCTGTGGCCACCGCTGAGTTTTCCAAATTTGCTGGCATATTGAGTGCAGCACTTTCACAGCATCATCTTTCAGGATTTTCAGATTAAGACAGCTTAATTGGCTCATCTATGTTGAATATCAACAACATTTGTGCAATATCTTTTTTTCCTGTTTGTAAATGAGTTCGTGGCAAATGCTTTTATTGATGCGCTATCAGACCCTAGCACTTTGAAACTGGATTAGAATACGGCGTTTTGCTTAAAAGTATTTTATATTATCGACCTACGGAAAAGCACACTACAAATTGGCTTTCTGAATTAGAACGGTTATCAAGAACTGCCCTCCATTAGAAACATGACACCCAATTTTTAAGACGTTTATGTAGAATTCAGCATGATCTTAACTTGAAACCAAATGGCTAGATCTTAAGCACATTGTATCACGAGGAAGGCCTGGGGAACAGGCTCCGCCCACATAAGACAGAGTTCAGGGCAGCCCAAAGACCTCTGTGCACCCTGACTTCACAAACAGTACATGTCAGTCCTTCCAGAAACACAGAGAAGCCACCTCAACAGTCCCTGTTGATACCTAGCGACTCTGTGACAATGGGCTTCCCTGGTGGCTCAGATGGTCAAGAATCTACCTGCAATGTGGGAGACCCCAGTTCGATTCCTGGGTGAGGAAGATGCCCTGGAGAAGGGATAAGCTACCCACTCCAGTATTCTTGGGCTTCCCTAGTGGCTCAACTGGTAAAGAATCCACCTGTAGTGCAGGAGACCTGGGTTCGATCCCTGGGTTGGGAAGATCCCCTGGAGAAGGGAACGGCTACCTATTCCAGTATTCTGACCTGGACAATTCCACGGACTGTATAGTCCATGAAGTCTCATCTAATATAGATGCACAGGGACTTTTATCTCACCCTAGATATATTTTAAATTGCTTAAAAATAAAGTATTCTGCAAAAAATATAGTTTAAATGTTTTGCATTAATTTGATAACAACTTTACAACTAAACTATGCAAAAGTTCTTAATCCAAATAGCTTATAATGATCGCTTATATTCTTAGAATATAGTCCACACTCCATCTTATTAGGTGAAAACATATAAGAAAATGAAAGAGGAGTCTTTGCAACAAGGTACAATCAAACATTTCACCAAGATTAAATACCTTTTCCTCTTGAGGTCAAAATACCATAACACAGGTATTATGAGGATGCACCTTTTGTTGTCCAATATTTTGTCCTATATAAAGCCTCAGCGATTGAAAAAAAATCTTAGTTTTCTTTTTGAAAGAACTTTATAATCACTCTAAAAGGGATTTATTTTAAGTAATTAAAAATGATCACAGTTGCTGAAATTTCCTAAAAGTCATTGAAACCTGCAATTTAAATGGATGAATTTTAAACTTTTTAAATGATAACTCAATGGAGATGTTTGAAGAGCACCGCCAATTTTATTGACCAGCTGATTTGAGTAGAGGAAATGGCAACCCACTCCAGTACGCTTGCCTGGAAATCCCATGGACGGAGAAGCATGGTATGCTACAATCCATGGGGTCGCAAAGAGTCAGACAGGACTGAGCGACTTCACTTTCTTTATAATCTCTAAGGGGTAAACTCAAAATCAAGTTTCTGATTCCAAAAAAAAAAAAATAATTCTATTTACAACTTAGTATTCAGGTATTGGGCTTCCCAAATGCAGCAATGAAGCTGACCCAAGAGACGTAGGTTCGGACCCTGACTCGGGAAGATCTCCTGGAGGAGGGCGTGGCAACCCACTCCAGTATTCTTGCCTGGAGAATCCCAGGGACAGAGGAGCCTGGCGGGCTGCAGTCCACAGGGTCACACAAAAATCGAACATGACTGAGCACACAGACATGCCTCATTGGGGAATCGGTAAAAAGTCGCCTAATTCATTTGTAGCTGAGAGAGCAGATGCTGCTTTGTCTTCTCAATCGTGCATATTTTTCTGTCTAAGATCTGCAGCACCTCCTCTTAGCATCCTCGCTAATATCCATGTCTCATGGGGCTGGTGAGGGCGGGGTGTCATTTCCACGGCATTGACCCTTAATATAAGCTTCAGAAAATCATTTCTTCCCGCATATCTCACCTGTCAGGTTTAAGCATTGTGTCGTCGTTAGCACTGTTCTTTCAGAGCTTTGGGCTCTTTCTCCAACATGGTATATAAAATTTCAACCATTTCTTGCTTACTATCTTAGGAATCAAGCCATATCTTAAAAAAAAAAAAAAAAAAAAAAAAAATGCCCATCTCGTTCTATATGTTTACGGCTGTGCTGGGTCTTTATTACTGCTTGGGACTTTTCTCTAGTTGCAGAGGGTCGGCTCTACCCTCTCATTGCGGTGCACGGGCTAGTCATCGCGGGGGCTTCTCTTGTTGTGGGGCACAGACTCCAGCACGTGTGGGCTTCTGTCATTGTGGCTCCGGGCGGGAGAACACAGGCTCTATAGCTGTGGCTTAATTTATATATAAGCACAGGCTTAATTTCACCAAGGCATATGGCATCTTCCCAGTTCAGGGACTGAACTGGCGTCTCCTGCATTGCCGGGCGGATTCTTTAGCACTGAGCCATCGCTGAAGCCCTGGACAGTTTGAGAATTGCTGGTGATGAATTGTCATTAAGTCGAGTCGGACTCTCTGCGACCCCAGGGACTGCAACATGCCAGGCTTCCGTGTCCATCGCCATCTCCCAGAGTTTTCTCTGACTCATGTCCATCGAGTCAGCGATGCCATCCGACCATCTCATCCTCTATCGTCCCCTTCTCCTCCCGCCTTCAATTTTTCCCAGCAAGAGGGTCTTTTCGAATGAGTTGACTCTTTGCGTCAGGTGACCTAAGTATTGGAGCTTCAGCATCAGTGTATTTTCTAGCTACTATTCTGTTCATGGAACTATACACACGCATATTATTTCTAATTTGTACAGCCCAGCAAATTTGACTCTCAAGAGGTGAAAAGTTAGAATATTGTAAACCATTGAATAAAAACTAATGCAATAAATAGTGGAGCAGGCAATGGCAAGCCACTCCAGTACTCTTGCCTAGAAAATCCCATGGATGGAGGAGCATAGTAGGCTGCAGTCCGTGGGGTCGCTAAGGGTCGGACACGACTGAGCGACTTCACTTTCACTTTTCACTTTCACACATTGGAGAAGGAAATGGCAACCCACTCCAGTGTTCTTGCCTGGAGAATCCCAGGGACGGGGGAGCCTGGTGGGCTTCCGTCTATGGGGTCACACAGAGTCGGACACGACTGAAGTGACTTAGCAGCAGCAGCAGCAGCAGTAAGTAGACACAGAAGGCCAATAATAGAGCTACAAAGAAATACTGGAATAGACCCAATCCAAAGAATAAAAGGTATGACAAGTTAGAAACAAATAGCAAGATGGTAGACATGTCTGTCTTGTAATGTTTATAATTGCCTTAAAGTAAATAGACTCTTCCAAGACTATTTACAGAGAAATGTATGGTGAGCCAAAACTCTGAGCCACATGTATAATTTAAAATATTCTACCAGCAGCCATCATTCAAAAAGTAAATTGAAATGGGTGAAATTTTTTTTTTCCGTTTGTTTTTATTTATGTCTCCCCTGTCACCTTTTACGTCTGTGGAGTGTATTACAGTCATTCGTACTCATTTCCCTCAGACTTTTAAAAGAATTTATTTTTAACTGGAGGATAATTGCCTTACAGTATAATATTGTGTTGGTTTTTGCCATACATCAGCGTGAATCAGTCACAGGTATACGAATGTCCCCACCAGTCCATCCTAAAGGAGACAAGTCCTAGATCATTGGAAGGACTGAGGCTAAAGCTGAAACTCCAATACTTTGGCCACCTCATGTGACGAGTTGACTCGCTGGAAAAGACTCTGATACTGGGAGGGATTGGGCGCAGGAGGAGAAGGGGACAACAGAGGATGAGGTGGCTGGATGGCATCACCAACTTGATGGACATGAGTTTGAGTGAACTCCGGGAGTTGGTGATGGACAGGGAGGCCTGGCGTGCTGTGGTTCATGGTGTCGCAAACAGTCAGACATGACTGAGCAATTGAACTGAACTGAAGTTCAGTTGGTAAAGAATCCACCTGCAATGCAGGAGACCTGGGTTTGATCCCTCGGTTGGGAAGACACCCTGGAGAAGGGAAAGACTACCCACTCCAGTATTCTGGCTTGGAGAATCCCATGGACTACAGTCCATGGGGTTGCAAAGTGTCAGACACGACTGAGTAGCTTTTACTTTCAGGACATGGAAGCAACCTAGATGTCCATTGACAGATGAATGGATAAGAAAGTAGTGGCACATATATGCTGTGGAGTATTATACAGCTATGTAAAGGAACACATACGAGTCAGTATATTCTGGGCTGCCTTAGTCACTTTAAGGAATAATTTACTTAATTTTCTGTTGAAGTGTAGCTGATGTGCAATACTGTCAGCTGTACAGCAAAGTGATTCAGTTGTATATCTTTTCTATTATATTCAGTGGGTTATTGCATGGTCTTGAGTATAGCTCCTTGGGCTCTACATGATATCATTGTTTATCTGCTTTATAATATTAGTCTGTGCCTATTAACTCCAAACTCCTAACTTATCCTTCCTTTCTTTCCCCTTTGATAATTACAAGTCCATTTCTTGTGATGTGAGTCTGTTTCTGTTCTATGAGTCCATTTGTATTTTTAAATTCCACATGTAAGTGACATCACATGATATTTGTCTTTATCTGTCCGACTGACTTTGCTTAGTGTGATCATCTCTAGGTCCATCCATGTGTCTGCAAATGACATGATTTCCTCCATTTTTATGGCTGAGTAGTATCCCTTCATCTGAGATAACCATTTAGGTTGCATCTGTGTCTTGCCTATTGTAAATAGAGGTGCAGTGAACACTGGGGTACATGTATCTTTTCAAATTATAGTTTTTTTTTTTGTGGATTTATGCACAGGCGTGGGATTGCAGGATCAAATGGTAGTTGCTATTTTTCATTTTTTAAGGAGCCTCCATACTGTTCTCCATAGTGGCTGCACCTATTTTCCCTTCCCACCAATAGTGTAGGAGGATTCCCTTTTCTCCACACCTTCTCCAGCATTTATTGTCTGTAGACTTTTTGGATGACGGCCATCCTGACTGCTGTGAGGTGATACCACACTGTAGTTTTGACTTGCGTTTCTCTAGTGATTAGTGATGTTGAGAATCTTTTCATGTGTTTCTTGCCCATCCGTATGTCTTCTTTGGAGAAAGGTGTATTTGGGTTTTCTGCCAGCTTTCCTGTTGGGTCCTTTTTTTGTTTCTTGTTGAGCTCTACGTTTCTTTGCTGTTGTTGAGTTGTATGTCTGTGTATTTTGGAGATTAATCCTTTGCTGCTGCTGCTGCTAAGTCACTTCAGTCGTGTCCGACTCTGTGCGACCCCATAGACGGAAGCCCACCAGGCTCCCCTGTCCCTGGGATTCTCCAGGCAAGAACACTGGAGTGGGTTGCCATTTCCTCCTCCAATGTGTGAAAGTGAAAAGTGAAAGTGAAGTCGCTCAGTCGTGTCCGACCCTTAGCAACCCCACGGACTACAGCCAACCAGGCTCCTCCGTCCATGGGATTTTCTAGGCAATAGTACTGGAGTGGCTTGCCATTGCCTTCTCCGAATCCTTTGCTAGTTGCTTCATTTGCAAATATTTTCTCCTGTTTGCGGGGGGTTGCCTTTTTCATCTTGTTTAGGGTTTCCTTTGCTGTGCAAAAGCTATTAAGTTTAATTAGGTCCACACTGTACTTTTTCTGTGGTCCCTTTGTCTGGTTTTAACCAGGATGTACGTGAAGGGTCCTTCCATGGTTAGCTGGACCCTGACCTGACAAGTAGAGCATCCCACAGTCGGGAGATCAAATACTTTGAGTTGGAAGGTGTTATTTTGTAGCTGGTATATGGGGTGGGCGAGGAGGGGAGAAAAGAGGAAGGAGAAGATAAAAAAAAAAGTGAATTTAGGATGGATTTTTATAGCAAGGAATTTGCCAATACAAAGGAATCACACAAAACCTTGAACCGTTTTTACATTAGGAGCAATGGCTAGAGACAAAGGCTAACACATTACCTTAAAACAAAGTCATTTAATCTCAGAGCTGCATTTCTCATGCTTGGTGGAGTCATTTCTAGAATTTATGTTGCAGAGAACCCCATGGATATCGATAATTGCTCCTGTATCGCTGAGTCTTACCTAAGTCTTAAGGCTCCACTTTTATTGGTTCTGACCAACTCTTCTTTGAAGAAGACCTCTTAGAATTAGGCCAAGGCTCCCTGTGACTGAATGTGTAGAACCTGCCAATCTCATCCCGTCTTACCACCTTTTTGTGACTTCAGAAGACTTTTATGGAGCTATCATTTCAGTAACACATTTTCACAGGGCTCCACTAGATCTCAGAAGACAATATTCAAAATGTCCTGTGAACCCACAATCCCATTAAAGAAAAAACAAAAGTATGTTCAACACATGGAAGTATATCTAGGGGTAGCCAAATAAGACGGCTTCCCTGGTGGCTCAATGGTAAAGAACCCGCCTGCCAATGCAGGAGACGTGGGTTCAATCCCTGGGTCGGAAAGATCCCCTGGAGGAGGGCATGGCAACCCACTCCAGTGTTCTCGAGCTTCCCTGGTGACTCAGCTGGTAAAGAATTTGCTTGTAATGCGGGAGACCTGGGTTCCATCCCTGGGTTGGGAAGATCCCCTGGAGAGGGAAATGGCTACCCACTCCGGTATTCTTGCCTGGAGAATCCCATGGACAGAGGAGCCTGGAGGGCTACAGTCCCTGGGGTCACAAAGAGTCGGGCACGACTTAGCAAGTCAACAACAACACCACCCAGATAAGAGGGAAAGTCTGCTGAATAGTAAGATATCTAGGTAAGGCACAATGGTTTCAAAATATACTCTGTTCTATTTTCCATTGTAGCTTCTACAATTCATCTTAAAAAAAAAAATCTTAGTATCACCAGCTGTCTCTACCATTTATTGTTAATCCTATCATATCCATTTCTGGGAATACAAAATGTGTCAGACTCCGGAAAAAAAAAATTGTGAAGGAGAAAGAGCATATTTTATTTTTGTTCTTTATTCCTCTTGAAATGAGGTCAGCTTGAGACACCTTCAATTCATCAGAAATATATACATCCGAAGCAGTTCTCCTCATTAATAATGTATCTTGTGTTTCCCCCCTCCCCGCCGCCCAACCCGTATTTCTTCTAAAAACATGGGCAGAAATCAGCAAGCATCTAAACTGACACGGCTTTGCCTGGTTTTACTTTTAAATCAGAAACCTGCGCGTTCAATGCATAGCTGTGCAGAATGGACGTTCTCAAGGAACTGACTTCTTTCTATTTTGTTTTCCATTATTTCCGTGAAACTATGGAAAATGACTCATTGAGTTGAGCTTTTGGAAACGGTAACATTTTTCTTGTTGTATCATCTCAACCTTTCTCCGTCAAAGCTTGAGTTGTTCTTGTGTTCTTCAGCTGTTTACTCAATCTGTATATGTGTCTTTTTAGTCATGTCCAAATTCTTTGCAAGTACATGGGCTGTAGCCCACCAGGCTCCTCTGTCCGTGGCATCCTCCAGGCAAGAATACTGGAGTGGGCAGCCATTTCCCTCTCCAGGGGATCTTCGTGACCCAGGAGTCTAACCCACCTCTCTTGTGTCTCCTGCATTGGCAGGCGTATTCTTTACCATTGAGCCACCTGGGAAGCCCATTACAATTTATGCTATTTGCAAAGGTCTAAAGCTGATCGCCGAAGAATTGATGCTTTTGAACTGTGGTGCTGGAGAAGACTCTTGAGAGTCCCTTGGACTGCAAGGAGATCCAACCAGTCCATTCTAAAGGAGATCAATCCTGGGTGTTCATTGGAAGGACTGATGATAAAGCTGAAACTCCAATACTTTGGCCACCTCATGTGAAGAGTTGACTCACTGGAAAAGAGTCTGATGCTAGGAAGAATTTGGGATGGGAGGAGACAGGGACGACCGAGAATGAGATGGCTGGATGGCATCACTGACTCTATGGACATGAGTTTGAGGGAACTCCGGGAGTTGGTGATGGACAGGGAGGCCTGGCGTGCTGTGATTCATGGGGTTGCAGAGAGTCAGACACGACTGAGCGACTGAACTGAACTGAACTGAAACAGATGTTTCATTCCTGTTACATTAAGAATCATGTTTTTCTACGAAGGTTTGATTTTTTTTTTCTCTGAAATTGTTCACATTATCATTTCTTATTTTTACCTTGCCTGGTAAAATCCCTTAATCATTCGTTAATGGAATTCTGAGAACGGGAACATTGATCAATTTGAACCAGGTGCATTATTCAGTCTTTAGAATTATTTCATGTGCATCTGCCAGTTTTGAACTGATGACACATCATGTTTTATTTTAAAAAAAATGTAAGTATGGACAATAATGGGATTCCCAGGGTTTGCTAGTGGTGAAGAACCTGCCTGCCACTCCAGAAGACTTAAGAGATGCGGTTTTGATCCCTTTCAGACCACTTGGAGGAAGGCATGGCAACCCACTCTAGTATTCTCGCCTGGAGAATCCCGTGGACAGAAGAGCCTGGCAGGCTACAGTCCTTGGGGTTGCAGAGTCGAACATGACTGACAGCATAGCACACACGCATGCATGGGCAATGATGAAATTATTACCTGTCACTTGCTCATGAATGTTTCTATCGGTGTTTTTGTCATGAATTCCACTCCTACAAAAAGCAAACTACATTTTTTTCGTCTTTTTTATTCTGTGGCAAATTCAGTTCTGGTCATTTTACCCCCATGGCTGTAAATTCTTAGAGTCAATGGTATTAAGCCATGAGTAGCATAAATCAAACTTGCATTGGCTTTCCAATTTCTATTTCATTTATTTGGGTCACAAAATTCCATCTTAACTGGAAACTGTGTTAAGACACATTCTTTCTCGAAAACTGCACAGATGACTAAGCAAGGGGAGAGCACTTCCCCGTGGTATTAGTTAAACCATTTCTTTGTTGATGCCTTTTGAGGGCACGTGGTGACAAATACCAGAGGGAAAGAAGAAAAGTCAGCCTCCAACACCCACCTTCCTGGAGATGCAGGAGAAAGAGGGACACATTTTGTTATGTTTAAAATAACATGGTGTTGAAGATACGCTTCATATATATGGTGCCTGTTTTCCCCACATAAATACAGATGATGTTCTTTACATTTGCACAATTATGGAAATACCTGTGTTAAACTTCAGTACCTTTGTTATTGCCTTTTTTAATGATTTCCTTTATGATGTGGACCATGTTTTAAATTATCATTTATTTATTTTCGGCCTTGCTGGATCTTTGTTGCTGTGTGCAGGCTTTTTTTCTAGCGGTGACGAGCAGGGGCTACTCTCCAGCAGGTGGGCTTCTCCCTGAGGTGGCCGCTCTCGCTGCAGAGCACAGACTTTAGGTGCACAGGCTTCAGTAGTTGCAACACGTGGGCTTCAGCAGTGGCCTTTCCTGGGCTCTGGAGGACAAGCTGAATAGCTGTGGCACTTCAGTTCAGTCTCTCAGTCTTGTCCGACTTTTTGTGACCCCTGTGGACTGCAGCACGGCAGGCTTCCCTGTCCATCACCAACTCCCAGACTTACTCAAACTCATGTCCATTGAGTCAGTGATGCCATCCAACCGTCTCATCCTCTGTGGTCCCCTTCTCCTCCCGCCTTCAATCTTTCCCAGCATCAGGGTCTTTTCCAATGAGTTGACTCTTTGTATCCGGTGGCCAAAGTATTGGAGCTTCAGCATCAGTGTATATTCGAGCTATTACACTCTTCTTGGAACTATATACATGCATATTCTTTCTGATTCATACAACCCAGGAAATTTGTCATTAGCATCATCGTTTTATAGATGTTGAAATTAGATTTCAAAAAGCTTTTTAAAAAATGTATGTTTCAGTGTGTATCTGCACCAAAGTATGGGCATTTCAGAAAAACTGAGGTCAGTAAGGCAGGTCAAACTGACCAATGTCTGTCCCATAAATGGGCTTCCCTGGTGACTCAGACCGTAAAGTGTCTGCTTGCAATGAGGGAGACCTGCATTCAATCAAGATAAAGTGAAACTAAAAGTGGATCAGTTGTGTCCGACTCTTTGCAACCGCATGGACTATGCAGTCCAGGGAATTCTCCAGGCCAGAATACTGGAGTGGGTAGCCTTTCCCTTCTCCAGGGGGATCTTCCCAACCCAGGGATCGAACCCAGGTCTCCGGCAATTGCAGGCAGATTCTTTACCAGCTGAGCCACCAGGGAAGCCCTTGTTTAGATACCCCATGCTTAATACACATATGAGTAGGAAATCATGGACTGGCCAGAAAGTTCATTTGGATTTCTCCATAACCTCGTACAGAAAAACCCCAACCGACTGTCTGGCCACCCTGGTATATCTTAACATTCTCTCCAAATGGACATCACATATAATGAATCTCTTTCTTTTCTGCTGGGGTTTTTCCTTAAATGAAAAAAAAAAAACTTTATTCAATGCCTTTCATCCCTTGTAGCGATTTCAGATATGTGATGGTGATAGTTGTAGGTTTATTTATTTATTTTTTTTATTGGAGGCTAATTACTTTACAATATTATATTGGTGGGTTTTGTCATACATTGACATGCATCCGTAACGGGTGTGGATACAAGAATTTACGTTTGTTCTTGAAAATAGCTCTCAAGTCATCATGCTCCGTTGTGTCTGATTCTTTGTGACCCCGTGAACTGTAGCCTGCCAAGCTCCTCTGTCCATGGGGTTCTCCAGGCAGGAAGACCGGAGTGGGTTGCCATTCCCTTCTCCAGGATATCTTCCTGACCCCGAGATCAAACCCAGGTCTCCCACATTGCAGGCAGATTCTTTACCACCTGAGCCATGAGGGAAGTTCTTACAGAACCCATCCTAATCCTTTTTTTATTAACTTTTATCCTCATGTACCTTTAAAATCTTTTAATTTTTATTAATTTCCCTCTAATTCCTGCAGCATCTGTGTATTTTTGGCTCTGGTTGCATTTTGCTTTTTGCTTGGAAAATGCAATATGTGGTTACAAAACTTCCCTCAAGCTTCAGTATCATTCAGCAGGCTGAACTAGTGTCTGGAATAATATAACTCAGTTATTCAGTGTAATTCTTTATGGTTCCAACACTCCTGGCTGCAGCGCTCAGAAATTTTTCTATTTAAAATTTCATGCCCACTAGGCATAGACCGTATCACAAAATATATCCAAAATGAATATGAGAAGATAGCATGAATTTCTGCCAGCAACCACACCAGAAGACTTTAAAATATACTTTGGGAATTTAGCCACGGTATTGTTTTCCAAAAAAATGGGAAGGAGTCAGTGATGTTTAGTGGAAAACATTTAAGTTTTAAAATTTTCCCATCAACTGAAGCCTATTTAGTGAAAAGTGCTAATCTGTTATTTCTTCTTTCTCCTTTTTTGTTTGAATTACTCACTATTTGACTTAGGAATTTCCAAGCATATGCACAATGATAAGAACTCCAGAGTGTTTCAAATAAAGCTTTTTTGTTGTCAGATTTGAAGTAAAAATGGTTCATTCCATGAACCCAAAACATGTATTTTACTCCAATTTTTTGGCGTTGTCACACAGTTTTCTTTGTTGGTGTCGATAAGCTCAGTGGTAAATTTGGCCACTTAAAAGTGGCTCAGTGGTAAAGACTATGCCTGCCAGTGTAGGAGACCTGGTTTGCTTCCTGGATCAGAAGATCCCCTGAAGAAGGAAATGGCAACCCACTCCAGTATTGTTGCCTCGAGAATCCCATGGACAGAGGAGCCTGGTGGGCTACAGTCCTTTGGGACTCGAAAGAGTCAGACATGACTTGGCGACTAAACAATGACAAAGTTGGGTTTCTAGTATAGTGGACACCTTCAGCTGTTTCACAATGTGAAAACATTTTGTACTGAAGAAATGTGATCACTCATAATAGCTTGAACGGAAAATGTCTTCAAGCAGATCGTTTTCAATAAAAGCGAGCTGGGTGTCTTGAAACCTAACTAGCCCTGGTCATTGAGGTGGCATCCTCAGAAAATCATGTGCTTTTCAGAATTTTAGCACCATCGTACTTTGTTATTTAGCAAAAACTTGTAAAATAAATGGACTGAAAGAAAAACCTGTATGTCAACTCTTAACAGCAAGGATTCTTAGAGGCGGCCTTGATCCATATAATTACTCATCTTTATTATCATTATCTGCGTGTGTGGTCAGTCTTGTCCAGCTCTTTGCCACCCTGTGGACTGTAGCCCGCCAGGCTGGTCTGTCCATGGGATTTCCCAAGCAAGAATACTGGGGTGGGTTGAAGTTTCCTTCTCCAGGGGATCTTCCCAACCCAGAGATCCAACCAGCATACCCTGCATTGGCAGGCAGATTCTTTACCACTGTGCCACCTGGGAAGCCCATAATTATTTGTGTGTGTGTGTGTGTGTGTGTGTTTGTTGCTCAGTGGTGTCTGACTCTTTGAGACCCCATGGACTGTAACCTCTGTCCATAGAATTCTCCAGGCAAGAATACTGGAGTGGGTTGCAGTTTCCTTCTCCAGGGCATCTTCCCAACCCAGAGATCCAACCTGCATCTCCTGCATTAGATTCTTTACCATCTGAGCCAGCAGGAAAGCCTAACACACACACACACACACACACACACACACACACGCACACCTTTTCCTTTAGCTATGGACCCAGGACTGATATTTCTGTGTTACATGGTAATTCTAGCGTTAGTTTTTTTGAGCACACTCCATAATCTTTTCCATACTGGTTGCACCAGTTTACATTCTGACCAGCGATACAGAAGGATTGCTGTTTCTTGCTTCCTTGTCCCTATTTGTAATCGCTTGTCTCTTTGATGATGAAGGCCATTCTAATAGGTGTGAAGTGATTTCCCATTGTGTGGTTTTATATTTATTGTGTGTGTGGTTTTTAATTAATTTATTTGACTGTGCCGGATGTTAGCTGTGGCGTGCAGGACCTTTAGCTGCAGCATTTGGCCTCTAGTTCACTGACCAGGAATCAGACCCGGGCTCCCTGAATTGGGAGTGTGGGATCTTAACCCGTAGACCACCAGGGAAGTCCTTCTCCCTGTGGTTTCCATTTGCATTTCACTGATGGTTAGTGACCTCTAGATGTCCAGCACCTCTTCACGGATCGGTTGGCTGTTTGCATATCTTCTTCCAAAAACTGTCTCATCAGGTCCTTTGCCTATTTTCAAACCAGACTATTTGTGGGTTCTTTTGCTACTGAGTTATATTAGTTTCCTGTATATTTTGAATGTTAATCCCTTGCCAACAAAGGTCAGTCTAGGCAAGCTTATGGTTTTTCTGTTACTCACGTATGGATGTCAGAGTTGGACTACAAAGAAAGCTAAGCACTGAAGAATTGCTGCTTTTGAACTGTGGTATTTGAGAAGACTCTTGAGAGTCCCTTGGACAGCAAGAAGATATAACCAGTCCATCCTAAAGGAGATCAGTCCTGAATATTCATTGGAAGGACTGATGCTGAAGCTGAAACTCCAATACTTTGACCACCTGATGCGAAGAATGGACTCATTGGAAAAGACCCTGATGCTGGGAAAGATTGAAGGCGGGAGAAGGGGATGACAGAGGATGAGATGGCTGGATGGCATCACCCACTTAATGGATATGAGTTTGAGTGAACTTCGGGAGGTGGTGATGGACAGGGAGGCCTGGCGTGCTGCAGTCTGTGGGGTCACAAAGAGTTGGACACAACTGAGCGACTGAACTGAACTGAACCACATATATAATTTGCAAATATTTTGTCTCATTCCGTATGTTGCCCGTTCATTTTGTCGATCATTTCTCTTGCTGTGCAGAAGCTTTTTTTTTTTTTTTGGTTTAGTCCTGCATGATTTTTTTGTTTCTGTTGTTGCTTATGCCTTTGAGGTCCAGAAAAATCATTGTCAAGACCAGTGTCAAGAAGTATTTCTGGGACTTCCCTGGTGGTCCAGTGGTTAAGACTTCATCTTCCAATGCAGGGGGTATGGGCTCAGTCAGTCCCTGGCCGGAGAACTAATATCCCACGTGCCTCGTGTCCTAAGAACCAAAACAAAAAACAGAAGCAATATGGGAAGAAATACAATAAAGACTTCAAAAATGGTTTTTACCAAAAAAATCCTTTACGAAAAGAGTGCTTACGCTGTGTTTTTTCTTCTACTAGTTTTATGGTATCAGGATGTTCATTTTAAGTTTTAACCTATTTCAAGTTAATCTTTGTGGATGGTATAAGATAGAGGTCCAGTTTCATACTTTCAATATTTTCTCATGGTTTTCTAGTTTTTTCATCACCATTTATCAAAGAAACTATCCATTGAGTATTATTGGCTTTCTTGTTCAATATTGCAGGCAGATGCTTTACCATCTGAGCCACCAGGGAAGCCCTTGTTCAGTATTAGTTGACATGTATTACATGTCACTTTTAAGCTGTGATAATTCTAGGCAGACCACAAATTCTGACATGTGTGGGATTCTCTAGTAGTTTAACTCTGGGGAATCAAAGGGCTGTCATATTGACACAGGTTATCCAAAGCAAGAATCAACTCACCCTGGCTTATATGCATTCTTTGCTTTGGAATGTGCAGTCCATGGTAGCTAAAAGAAACGTGAATGATCACATGATTATTTACATTCAGATTTAAAGTCACATGACATGAAAGTTACTCAGTCTCACTGGTGTCCGACTCTTCGTGACCCCATGGACTATATCAGTTCAGTTCAGTCGCTCAGTCATGTCCGACTCTTTGCGACCCCATGAATCACAGCACACCAGGCCTCCATGTCCATCACCAACTCCCGGAGTTCACTCAAACTCATGTCCATAGAGTCGGTGATGCCATCCAGCCATCTCATTCTCTGTCGTCCCCTTCTCCTCCCGCCCCCAATCCTTCCCAGCATCAGAGTCTTTTCCAGTGAGTCAACTCGTCGCATGAGGTGGCCAAAGTATTGCAGTTTCAGCTTTGGCATAAGTCCTTCCAATGCACACCCAGGACTGATCTCCTTTCGAATGGACTGGTTGGATCTCCTTGCAGTCCAAGGGACTCTCAAGAGTCTTCTCCAGCACCACAGTTCAAAAGCATCAATTCTTCGGCGATCAGCTTTCTTCACAGTCCAACTCTCACATCCATACATGACCACTGGAAAAACCATAGCCTTGACTAGACGGACCTTGGTTGGCAAAGTAATGTCTCTGCTTTTTAATATCCTATCTAGGTTGGTCATAACTTTCCTTCCAAGGAGTAAGCATCTTTTAATTTCATGGCTGCAATCAGCATCTGCAGAGATTTTGGAACCCAAAAAACTAAAGTCTGACACTGTTTCCACTGTTTCCCCATCTATTTCCCATGAAGTGATGAGACCAGATGCCATGATGTTTGTTTTCAATTCTCCAGGCCAGAATACTGGAGTGGGTAGCCTTTCCCTTCGCCAGGGGGATCTTCCCAACCCAGGGATGGAACCCATGTCTCCCGCGGTGCAGGTGGATTCTTTACCAGCTCAGCCACCAGGGCTGCCCATGTGAAGTAAATTAGTGTCTTAATGTTCTTTTTAAAAAATTCGTATTTATTTGTTTTTGAGTGTGCTGGGTCTCCCTTCCTGCAAGGGCTTTTCTCTAGTTGTTGAGGCAAGTAGAGTGGGGGTGGTCTCTCGTGCTTCACAGACGTCTTATTCTGGTGTCTTCTCTTCTTAAAGACCATGGGCTCAAGGATACTTGGGGACATGGGCCTCAGTTGTTGTGGCATCCAGGTTTACTTGCTCTGAGGCATGTGGGTTCTTTTTGGATCATGGATGCAAACCGTGTCTCCTGCTTCGGTAGACAGATCCTTCACCACTGCGCACCAGGGAACCACCCCACCAGCGTCTTAATATTCTTAAGGTAACTTTCCCATTAGCAAACCACGGTTTCCAAAATTCTGCGATCGAACCCACCTGGTGTAATCCTCTCATAGCGTATATTTGGGTGAAGTGTGTGATGGCGACTGTCAGACAGGAAAATAATGACACGGGGCACACGAGCCAAAATTCTCTGCTTTTTGTAGGGAGGCAGGTTGTGTAGGGCCGGTGGCTTTGAGCAATCCTAGGGGAGCAGGAATCATCTAAACATTTCCAGGTGCTGACGGGCCTAATACAAGACTCGGTTTCTCAGATTGACACATTATAGTTTCAGCTCCACTTCCTTTCTTCTCATGCAAGTGCTAATAAGTAGGAAAATGGCCAAGAGGCTGTCAAAAAAGAAACAACAACAACAAAAAAATAGGATAAGATATCTGTCTGTGACTTGACTGCATTTTAAAATGGGGAATGAAACCCTGTTGATACTATTGTTCTATCATCCTTGTGTTTTAGAAACCATTCCTGTATTGTGCCTGATGACAAACCCGAAATCAACTTGAATAGATCTCGCTGGTTAATCAGAGAGAGGAAGAAAAGAAGAGAAAGAATAAGGAGGTTGAATATTAAAGATCATTATTTAGAATTTTAGGCTGCGCCACCCCTCCTGTTTTATAATCAAGAATGCTGTATTTATTACCAGCAAATAGGTCTTTTGCAAGATTATCTGAAAACAAGATGGCACTGGTTTAGTAATTGTCATCCCCATGATTCATGGGGAGTTCACTGGTGGTCCAGTGGCTAAGACTCCTCCTTGCACTGGAGGGAGTGCCCATTTCATCCCTGTTTGAGAAGCTAAGATCAGACATGCCTGGCGGGCCAGAAAAGCCAACATATAAGAGAGAAACCATATTGTAACAAATTCAATAAGGAGCTTAAAAATGGTCCATATTTTTTCTTTTTAATTTAAAAAAAATGATGCATGGAAAAGAAAGAAAAGGAAATAAGGAAATGCTCTTCCTTCTAAAGTCAACCAAAGTTGTACTCCAACCAAGAGTATCAGTGGATGCAATCTTTATCCATGTTCTTCAATCTGGCCTTCATATGGGGTTCAGATTTGCTGGGCTGCTCTCTGGGAAGATATTATGTGTGTATGCTCATACATATGTGATATATAACAATGATCTGGTGGAGAAAAGCCAAGAACCAGGATATATTTCTCTCTCCCGGTTTAATTCTATTAACCATATTCTGTTTTTCTACACTGGTACTGATTTGTCTGAAGAATTGATGCCTTTGCAACTGTGGTGCTGGAGAAGACTCCTGAGAGCCCCTTGGACTGCAACGAGATCCAACCAGTCCATCCTAAAGGAAATCAACCTGGAAAACTTGTTGGAAGGAATGATGCTGACGCTCCAGTGTGCTGATTCGAACAGCTGACTCATTGGAAAAGTCCCATGAGGGCTGGAGGAGAAGAGGGCGTCAGAGGATGAGATGGCTGGATGGCATCACCGATGCAATGAACGTGAACTTGGGCAGACTTAGGGAGACGGTGAGGGACGGAGGCCTGGCGTGCTGCACTCCATGGGGTCACAAAGAGTTGGACAAAACTGGGTGACTGAACTAATATGTCCATCTGTACCACTCCAAAGCTCCAGGGCACCATCAGAAATGTATAAATTCTTACCAGTGGACACATTCACCCAACATTATGCAGTGGGTGACATGCGGGGAGTTTAAATACAGCACTTCTGCTCAAGAAGTTACTGCAACACAGGGGACTTTGATGATGGTCCCATAGTTAAGACTTGGCCTTCTAAATGCAGGGGGCACAGGTTCGATCCCTGGTCAGGACACCATTAAAGATCATACATGTACACCAGTGTTCACTGCAGCACTGTTTACAATAGCCAGGACATGGAAGCAACCTAGATGTCCATTGGCAGACGAATGGGTAAGAAAGCTGTGGTACATACACACAATGGAATATTACTCAGCTATGAAAAAGAATGTGTTTGAGTCAGTTCTAAGGAGGTGGATGAAACTGGAGCCTATTATACAGAGTGAAGTAAGTCAGAAAGAAAAACACCAATACAGTATACTAACGCATATATATGGAATTTAGAAAGATGGTAATGATGACCCAATATGGAAGACCACAAAAGAGACACAGATGTAAAGAATAGACTCTTGGGGATGATTTGGGAGAATGGCATTGAAACATGTATATTATCATATGTGAAATAGATCGCCAGTCCAAGTCCAATGCATGAAGTAGGGCACTCAAAGCCAGTGCTCTGGAGCAACCCAGAGGGATGGGGTGGGGAGGGAGGTGGGAGAGGTGTTCAGGATGGGGGACACACGCATACCAATGGCTGATTCTTGGCAAAAACCACAACAATATTGTAAAGTAAATAAGCTCCAATTGAAATAAATAATTTTATTTAAATATCACATGCTTTGATGTGCAGCCAAAAAAAAAAAAAGTGCAACGTGAGAAATACACCTACGTATTTGTTTCATTCTTGAAGCCAAAGATGAATAGGAAAAAAATACGTGTTTAAGAGAACTTGTTCCAGTGCTGTTTCCTACTTTCTAGATGGTAGACGTTGTGCAACTTCCGTGATGATTTGCGGCTACATTTTCCGCTCCATAAAATTGAGTTAATAATGCTTATCCTCCTCTCAGTTTTTTTTTTCCACTGCAAGAATAAAAAGAGAAAATGCTTAGAAAGCACTATGTAAATTCCACAGCTTTATAAAGATAAAAGGTAGGATTACTCACTCATATTTTTATGCTTCACTTGAAAGCTCAAATAAAAGAGTCCTTCCTATAAAGGGCAGTTTTGCTTCTGCCTGAAAGAAATTCTGATACTAGAAAGCATCACATTTCTTTTTCGTTAATGAGAAATGGGGGATAGCCCTGGTGGTCCAGTGGTCAAGACTTTGCCTTCCAAAGCAGCATGTGTGGGTTCAATCCCTGGTCTGCAAGCTGAGAACCCACATGCCTAGTGGCCAAAAAAAAAAAAAAAAAGAATGTAAAACAGAAGACATATTGTAATAAGTTCAGTGAAGACTTTTCAGAATGGTCCGTGTCAAAAAAAACTCTTTTAAGAAAATGGAGAAATAGTTTATTATAGTATTCGCTACCACTGTCTTGAATACAAATGTGTGAGATGCACTTTTGTGTGAAAGGCATTCTGTCAAGGGACCAATTCGCTAGAACTTTGACAGTTATCCAGCCATCATGTTCATTGTTCTAGCACTGAATTCTTGTAGACTTCAGCCTTAACCATGCAGACAGGTAAGTGCACCTGTATTTGAACTTTTAAGCTATGTGAGAATAAACAGTAACTGGATCCATTGAGGAGTCATTCAGGGCTTGAAAACTCAGTTGTCTCTATTTCGCAACCCCATGGACTGTAGCCCGCTGGGCTCCTCTGTCCATGGGATTCTCCAGGCAAGAATACTGGAGTGGGTTGCCTTGTGCTTATCCAGGGGATTTTCCCAACCCAGGAATCTCTTGCATCTCCTGCATTAGCAGGCAGGTTCTTTACCAGCTGAGCCACCAGCAACTTACCCCAAATGTAGATACCTCCTCATATCTTATTATATTTAAGACTCATCATGTATGAAATTGCAGAACATAAAACATGATGGACCACGTCAAATGTTTAGAGCTATACGACTGGTTGCAATTCATGTATGGAGAAGTGACCTTTTCAATTTATTTACTATTTTAAGTAGATATTAAAGCACTTATATGAATTTTTTAGATTAAAATTTTTGATAAATTTCTTAAGAATAATTTATGTATTTTTGGCTGCACTGGGACATCATTGGACTCCACCGGGACAAGCCCATGCTTTCTGTGTTGGCGGTGAGCAGGGTCTACTCTCTAGTTGTGTGCAGACTTCTCATCGCAAAGGCTTTTCTTGCTGTGGGGTACGGGCTCTAGGCACTCCAGCTTCAGTCGTGTGGGAACACTGTCTTAGTTGCTCTGTGGCGCCTGGGATCTTCCTGGACCAGGCATCAAACCCGTGTCTCCTGCAATGGCCCGTGGACTCTCATCCACCCTACCAGAAGGGAAGTGCTATTTCCTACCTTTCGCAGGAGCAACATTTTAAAAAGTTTCTGTTGCAGGGACCCAGCATCCATCATCTCTGCAATTTGTATGTGGTGGTGTTGCTTTGAGGCTACCTACCCCATGTTTTACCGCACAAATTGAAATAATGAAAAGCATACTGATTTGCAGAAAACATTAAAGACATTTTTTTTTTGTCAATGTTTTGAATTTGAAACTGAGCGACTGCTCTCATTTTGGATGCTGTTTGTTTAGTGATATGAACACCCTGTCAAATATCTGCCACTTGATTGATACTCTGGTGAAAATAAGCAAATTACAATGGAATATGTGACTGTCAAATTTAGACGAGATGAAACAAACATTGCAGTGTACATTTCAGTTTGACGTTTGCCCCAGTCGCGATGGTTTGAAAGGAGCTGTTCGTAAGATCTTCCAGTAGCTAACACAGGACAGTGTTATTGCTGATTTCCAAATTCTGGATTGGGTGGTTGTTATTTAGTGGCTAAGTCAACTCCGACTTTTTGTGACCCTGTGAACTACAGTACACCAGGCTCCACTGTCTTCCACTATCTCCTGGGGAAATGTTTACTGGGGTTTTAGTTGATTTACAATATTGTTAGTTTGTGATATACAACGTTGTGAGTCAGTCATAAGTATACATGTAGCTACACTTTTTAGATCCTTTTACCGATAGGTCGTTACAGAGTATTGAATAGAGGTCCCTGTGTTGTATGGTAGGTCCTTATTAATTATCTACATGTAGTCATGTCTGTATGTCAACCCCACCCTTTCCATTTATCTTCTCCATGGGAAAGATTGCAGGCCAGAGGAAAAGGGGCAACAGAGGATGAGATGGTTGGATGGCATAACCAACTCAGTGGACATGAGTTTGAGCAAGCCCTGGGAGATGGTGAAGGACAGGGAAGCTTGGCGTGCTGCAGTCCTTGGGGTTGCAAAGAGTCAGACACGACTGAGCAACTGAACCGTCTTTGCTTTCCCACCTCGTAATCATTGGAAGGACTGATGCTAAAGCTGAAACTCCAATGCTTCGGCCACCTCATGCGAAGAGTTGACTCACTGGAAAAGACTCTGATGCTGGGAGGGATTGGGGGCAGGAGGAGAAGGGGACGACAGAGAATGAGATGGCTGGATGGCATCACCGATTCGATGGACATGAGTTTGAGTGAACTCCGGGGATTGGTGATGGACAGGGAGGCCTGGCGTGTTGTGATTAATGGGATCGCAAAGAGTCAGACACGACTGAGCTGAACTGAACTGAACTGAACCATAAGTTTGTTTTCTGTGTCTGTGAGTCTATTTCTACTTTGTATATAAGGTTTTTTTGGTACTGCTTTTTTAAGATTCCACATGTAAGTGATAGCATATGATATTTATCTCTCTCTGACTTACTATACTTTGTATGATAACTTCTAGGTCCATCCATGGTGAGGCAAGTGGCATTATTTTGTTCCTTTTTACAGCTGAGTAATATTCCATTGTATATATGTACCACATCTTTGCTCACCATTCCTCTCTTGATGGACACTTTGGTTGTTTCCATGTCCTGGCTATTGTATGTAGCGCTGCTGTGAACATTGGGGTGCATTTGTTGTTTCAAATTATGGTTTTCTCCGGATGTATGCTCAGGAGTAGGATTGCTGGGTCATATGGTAGCTCTATTTTTAGTTCTTTCCTATGACTGTGATCTTATTTGGAAACAGCGCTTGCAGATGTAAGTTAAGATGGCATGTGGGCGTAGAGTGGGCTCATCATTAGTATGACTGGTGTCTTTATAAGAAGAGAAGAAATATAGAAATATACATGCACAGAGGACCTTCCCAGGTGGTGCAGTGTTAAGGAATCTGCCTGCTAATCCTGGAGGCGCAGGTTCGATCCCTGGGCTCGAAAGAGTCCCCTGGAGAAGGAAATGGCGACCCACTCCAGTATTCTTACCTGGGAAATCCCATGGACAGAGGAGCCTGGCGGGGCTACAGTCCATGGGGTCTCCAAGAGTCGGACACGACCGAGCGACTCAGCGCATGCCCAGAGAGCAGACGTCCACGTAGAAAGTGACACACTCGAGGAAACTCTTGTGATGATAGAGGCAGAGATGGGAGTGCGGAAGTGACAAGTCAAGGAATGTCAGAGGCTGCTGGCATGCAGGGGCAGAGGGATTCCTCGGAGATTCTGAGAAAGGACAGAGCCCCAGGGACACCGGGATTTCAGACTTCAGCTCCAGAACCGTGAGAGAATGGATGGCTGTGGTCCTCAGCTACACCGTTTGCAATAGATTGTTTTAGCAGGCACAGGAATCCAACACAGTGTTTTGCTTTTTCTTTTATGCTTACCTCTTTTAAAAAAATAAATTTTGGCTACTCCCCAAGACACAGGGGATCTAGTTCCCTGGCCAGGAATAGAACTCAGAACATGAGCCCCTGCCCACACTCAGGTCCATTGAGTCCGTGATGCCATCCGACCATCTCATCCTCTGTCATCCCCTTCTCCCTCTTTCATCTCTGTGTCTCATGGTTGAATCTTTGTCTTACATCTCCCTTTCCTGATATCGTGCCTGTCTAGCTGTTTGTTTGTTTTTTTTCTTTTCCCGTGTCTGGTTTCTTTTCCCCATTTACCCCTGCACTGGCAAGACAGAGAGTCAACACGGGAAGGTGCTACTTGCATCTGGGCTACAGAGCTCTGTGGGTTCTATTTAAAGTTTGATCTGAACCATTTTTAAAATCTTTGTCGAATCTGTGACAATACCACTTCTGTTTTAAGTTCTGGGTGTTTGGCCGCGAGGCGTGAGGGATGTTAGCTCCCTGACCAGGGGTCGAACCCACACCTCCTGCCTTGGAAGGTGAAGACTTAACCACTGGACCACCAGGGAAGGGTTTTAGTTGTCCTTGGGCACACATGTTAAGAATCTCATTCATCTCCAACCTTACCTCTGTTCTTGGCTGTCGTGGAAATGCCATAGATCATCTGAGGAGACACATCCTAATGGATAAAATACAAGCTTTCCATGGACTTTTGAAACTGACGCGTAGACTGGTATTTGCCATGTGGCGTTGCTGAATGTATTTATTTTTCTGATTCAGCGTGTCTATCCATAAAAATTTAATGTTGCATATGCAAACATCCTTAATCTTCTTCCACCATAGCTCAATGGCCATCCATGGATACGCTGTAATGTTATTTTCCTGTCTTTGCTATACCTGGGATGTCTCGCTTAACTTCTCCCTTTTAAATTTCAGAATAGATTTCTATTAATTTATTATAGCACAGCAGAAATTATGACAGATTGTCTTCCCACTCAGCCTCTGAGACTGTCTCCTGGGGACACTAGCCACCAAGCCCAGTGACACCACCCTCAATGATAAAGATGTTGAGCTTGATTTGAGATTATAACATTCCCCCAATAAACTACATTTATGAACAATTTTTTTTTTTTTGGTCATTTTCTTTAGCCTGATGAGACCAGAATCATATTCTGAGTCAACAGAGCCAAGAGTGAGATATAGACCTTATCATAAAGTCTCCATTTGGTCCATATTTCAAATAAGCTGGCACATTGTCTTTGTAGTTCATGCAAACCTCTGCAAGTTTCCAGACATTTTATGTCAAACCCAGAAGCTAATCTCATTGGAAAATCATGTTGAAAATATGAAAGCAATGGCAATAAAAAAATCAGTAAGAGACAAAAAATTGATTAATAATTAAAAATAGCAAATGGCAATAGCAGCAATGTAATCGGAAATAAAAGCTTTCTAAATATTATTGCTTATTCTTTTGTGAAGATTTTTGTAAAGTTTTTTTTTTTTTTATGTGAACCGTTTTAAAAGTCTTTACTGAGTGTGTTAAAACGTTGCTTCTTTGTCTTGGAGTTTGTGGCCACAAGGCATGTGGAATCTACACTCCCCATCCAGAGATCAAACCTGTACTCCCTGCATGGAAAGGAGAAGTCTTAAACCCGTGGGCCGCCAGGGAAGTCTCCATGTTGTCGTTTGTAATGGATTTTATTTATTCTTTAATTTCTGGCTGTGCTGAGTCTTTGTTGGTGCCTGCGGGCTTTTCTCTAGTTGCAGCGAGCCGGGGCTAACCTGGAGTTGCGGTGGGTGGGCATCTCATTGCAGGGGCTTCTCTTGTTGGGGATCATAAAGTCTAGGGTGAGTGGGTTTCCGTACTTGTGTCGAGTGGGCTCAGTTGCTCCCCTGCACGTGTATTTCTCCTGGACCAGAGATGCAAACCGTGTGCCCTGCCCTGGAGGGTGAAGTCTCAACCACAGGGCTGCCAGGAAAGTCCCTATTCTTGTTTCAGTTCAGTTCGGTTCAGTCGCTCAGTCGTGTCCAACTCTTTGCAACCCCATGGACTGCAGCACACCAGGCCTCCCTGTCCACCACCAACTCCCGGAGTTTACCCAAAATAATGATGTCCATTCTTGTTTAGATGTACTGGTTTTTCAGACTCAACAGAGAAGGCTTTCCAGGTTAGAAGCTCGACGGTAACGGACAACCTACAAACGGTTGATGCTCACTTTGGGGAATTCAGTTTTATCTGGAACAACAGGAAGGTAGAATCGCGCTTATGCACAGAGGGAAAACGGGTGGGTCAACGTAAGGGAAGCGCAGCGATGGGAATTACCTCTGAAAATGCAGCTCGTTGATGTCTCCATGAGTTCTCCTCGGGGGTGAGATTTCCCCAGCAGCTGGCTTTGTGGCTCCATCACTCGCTGCTGGTCCACCGTCCCGTCCCCAGTCACCCCTGGGCCACCCTCCCGTATCAGTCACCCCTGGGCCACCCTCCCGTATCAGTCACCCCTGGGCCAATCTCCTGTACCCACTCACCCCTGATCCGCCCTCTGGTAGCCACAGGCTGCCATCGCAAATCCCTGTGGATAATTAAAGCCGTTGTCCACATAGCTTGGGTTTTCACACCCACTTAAAACCCTTCCTATCCACCCCCTGCTCCAGCACAGTCTCCGAGGTTAACATGATCATGTCTTAGTTCTTTGGAATATTCTCCCAAATGATCCATTTTTATTTCATTTCAAAATGATGGATCTAGTGGCCATCAATATGATTATTGTGGAGGAAAAAGCTTTTATGATGAAATAGAAGGAAGTCTCACTCATTTTAATGGATATGTAAGAACAGAGGACCAGGGGACTTTCATGGTGGTCCAGTGGCTATGACTCCACACTCCCAAAGCAGGAGCCCAGGGTTCAATCCTTAGGCAGGTAATTATATCCTACAGGCCTACATCCTAAGACCTGGTGCAGCCAAATAAATATTAAAAAAAAAATGCAAAATATCTTCATGAAATTCGGAGGCTACTTCAAATTGATTCTCCATGAATATTTATTGAATGAAGGTCTGAAATTTATTAACTTATAATATATATATGTAGATGCATATGTATACATGTATGTTTTATATAGAAATTCTGTTTTAAATACTCAACTAATTTTCTATATGTATGCATGTACATGTGTGTATATGTCTGTTACATAAATTTTGCCTTAAATAATAGGATAATTAATAATGAATTAATTACAATTAATATAAAATAATTATTCATATAATGAATTACTATAGTTAATTATCAATTAATATGATTGATTATTAATAAATTTATTTAAGATAAATGATAATATCACAATAATAGGATAATTGCTTTAAATAATTGGATAATGAAAACAATAATTTTGCTCTAAGTAACTAAGTCCCTATTATAAGAACTTCTCTGGTGACTCAGATGTTAAAGAACCCACCTGCCAATTCAGGAGACGTGGGTTCCATCCTTGCGTTGGGAAGATCGACTAAGCAACAACATATATATATATCATATACATGTGTATATATGTGTATATATACCATGCCTAATATATGTATATGTATACCTATATGTTATTTAGATATAATTCTTTGATTAAATAATGTAATGTCCCTTTTACATGTGTATTGAATATATGTATATATTCAATATATATAAATTTTGGTTTAAATAGTACATTGTCCCAACATCTAAAAATATATGGTATTATATATAGATATATAATTGTACAGGACATATAGTTTTCTGTCCTTCTCCAGGGGATATTCCCAACCCAGGAATCTGCATTGGCAGGCAAAATTTTTACAAGTGAGCTACCTGGGAAGCCCCTTAAGGGCAGTTACTCTCATTCAAAATCCACTTGGAAGATTCTCAGATAATTGTAACAACATTAATTGCAATATGGGCTTCCCTGGTGGCTCAGTTGGTGAAGAATTTGCCTGCAATGCAGGAGACCTGGGTTTGATCCCTGGGTGGGGAAGATCCCCTGGAGAAGGAAATGGCAACCCACTCCAGTATTCCCACCTAGAGAATCCCATGGACAGAGGATCCTGGCGGGTTACAGTCCACGGGGTCACAAAGAGTCAGACACGACTGATCAATTAAGAAAAAAAATTTCAGTATCGTTGAATATTGGAAAATTGTCGTTGAAGTGTTTGAAAATGACTTTGATATATTCTAGTTTGGTTGACATCTAAAGACTTTGTTGTAAGCAACGTCACATTGTCCATCAAGCCCAACAAGACAGCTAACTCCTTCCATGCTTGAGTTTAGGGAAAATGGTTACTATTAGGAAAGAGGAGAAACTTGCCCGTGGTCCAGTGGCTAAGACTCTGTGCTCCCAATGCAGGGGACCTGAGTTCAATCCCTGGTCAGGGAACTAATCCCACCTGCCACAGCTAAGATCCTGTGCAGCAAAATAAATAAATGTAAAAAATTTTTAAAAAGAAAGAGGACATGTCTGTGTATAGAGCCTTAAAATGAGAGATCGACATTCCAAATTGACCATGATAAAAGGAAACAGAAGCCCTGAATTGCCTGAATTTTTACCCTGTGTCAGGCGTTGGTGAACCATGGCCATCAACCTAGTCGAAACTGACATCTAATTTATAGAATAATCGTTATTGGAAAATAACCCCGATTCATTTCTGTGGCTTCATGAGACCTAAAGGAACAGAACTGGATCGTTCCAACAGAACCTTGTAATAGAACATTTGAAAATAAGTTGAGCAGATTCTCATTTTATGAGAATAATTATTATTTTGACGTTTTAAAAACAGTTTTCTCACCCTGTCCTAGATTCAAGCAGAGTGTGTGTCTTTATTAAAAATGATGTGCTTGTTACATTAGCTGTGTTAGTAGAGCCCTACTGTGGATACCGTTTGACAGTATTTCTACATCAGACCATCATGGTGTATGCCTTAAATTTATGCTGAAATACACACAGACACACTTATCAGTTATTTCTCAATAAAAAGGAAAAAAATATGTGCTGAGAGAACACACAGAAGCTGTGGTCCACATTGAGACTAACCACTCTGATATTTATATGCACTTACTTTTTTCTTTAGAAGAAAATTAAAGAAGCACAAGGATCATAATCATGGCAGTAATAGCAATAATGTTTCTTTAATCTCAGACAACACTGCGATTGTCCATCTGGCATCAAAGAGAAATGATATTGTGTCACTGGGGCCTGAAAGTCTTTCTTCCAGTATTTTGTAAGGAAAGAGCATATCCTCTGGTGGTCCAGGGGTGAAGACTTTGCCTTCCACTGCAGAGGCTGTGGGTTCGATCCCAGGTCAAGGCAACTAAGATCCCTCATGACTCCAGGCCATAAAAACAAATTATAAACCAAAGCAGTATTGTAACGAATTCAAGGAAGACTTTTCAAATGGTCTACATCCCCAAAGCATGTTTGTTTGTTTGTTTTTAAAGAGAATATTTTGTCTAAACAGTCTGTGGTTGAAATCAGATACAAACCCCTCAGAATTACGACCAAAGAAAGCAAAATTCCCCTAGGTTCACATAATTTTGGAAACAATCCAGTCTGTATATATAATTCTTGCAGTGTACATTGAAATGCATGGAGATGCTTTGAAAGGATGTTGTTGAATTTGCATGTGGTTATGAAATATGTGGAATTTCATGTATGGAACTCATTCTTTGAAACTAGTGTCTCTAAATACGTGCAAGTTTGTAACTTGTAACTCATCCTGCCTGGTGGTTAGCATAGGATACAGCTCAGACATAGAATCTTTTCATCACTGCAGAGACAGTTCTACCATAAAGTACGGTTCTAAAATGTAGAAGGAGAGCAGATTTCTAAAAGGCACATCACTCATAATTTTCAATATTGTGACATCTTTTCTAAAGGGAATATAGTTTATAATGCCTTTTTCAAACTCCGCTCTCTAGCGATGTTTTAAGAATTACGACCATTTATAAAGCACATGGGAGCACAATTGAAACCTCAATGAGATTTCCTTTATCTGAGAGAGGATACCTTTGATTTCCCCCCACCCCCACAGTCAGTTTGGAAATATGCATCTTCTGTATCTAGAGAGTTCATTTGAATCCAGCAAAAAAAAAAAAGAAAAGAAAAGGCTCCAAAGGTGACCTTTTTGTGCAAGCTAACTTAAATGTGCTGGCATTATCATATCTTTTGTTTTATTATTTCTGTGTCCGTCAGCTGAATGCAGAGTGAAAAATGCTGGCTATCTTTTTTTCTCCCCCTTAAACTCAATAAAATCTTATTAAGTGGACCCTTGAAGGCATTCATTAAATCTCTATGAGGCAGACCGCTAGGACTGTCGATACCCTGGTTATTGGTTTCAAGGGTCTAGCTTCATATTTCAGAACTAACTTAATTTGTGTGCTTCCTGGACTTGGTTTTCAAGGGACAGTACTACTTTTCACACACACAGAAGTGGAAAGAACTGTCAGAAATCAATGGCCATTTTCATGCGTCTCAGATAAGTGTTTGTCTTCTAAAAATCAACCAACCGCCTCAGGATCAAAGAATCAGGATAGACTCAGTGGACTTCTGGGCGTATTCCTGGAGGGTTGTCAGCGTTACTTGAGAAGGAGATGGAATGAAAATTCTATTCTATAGAACTTTCCTCACCTCCTCCTCATTCATTTTTCCTAGAAGCATAGTCGTCACTCATTCCTCTGATCGAGTCTTTTAAATGGACTTTAACTACCTTTCTGTTAAGCAAAATCTGTCTCCTCGGGAATAAGGAAAGAGACAAAAATTAGGAAAAAAAAAAAGAAATGATTAAAAAATGTTCTGAGAAATGGAACTTCCCTGGTAGTCCAGTGGTTAAGACTCCACACTTCCACTGCAAAGGTTCAATCCCTAGCCAGGGAACTAAGATCCCACAAGCTGTGCGGCCTGGCCAATAAATAAGGAAAAACTAAAGCTGCAGGAAAAAATGCAAGAATATATTTAAAAAGCATATTCCAAGAGAGGATATCAATGTTCATCTAACAATTGCCTTCCAGTTAAATCACTGAGTTGCTTATAGAAAGAACCTCTTGTTACTCCCCAGTACTATCAATTAGTATAATATTCCTTAAAATGAAGACTATTTTCAAGAAATGTTTTTAAAACGTTTGTATCAAACTATGTAACTTATTGAAATATTTATGGCACTGCTTTTTTTTAAATTGGTTGATGCTAATTGATAATTTGGGGACCTTTATCTTTTTGATTTTTAAATTTTTTAAAAAATTTAAACTTTATTGGAGTATAGTTGTTTTACCCTACTGTGTCACTGCTGTGTTAGTTTCTGCCATCCAGCAAAGTGAATCAGCTTATACCTATACATAGATCCCCTCTGTTTGGGATTTCCTTCCCATTTAAATTACTACAAAGCACTGAATAGAGTTCCCTGTGCTGTGCACTAGGTTTTAATCAGTTACCTTTTCTAAACATCGGGCTTCCCTGGTGGCTCAGATGATAAAGAATCCACAGGCATTGCAGGAGACACGGGTTCATTCCCTGGGTCAGAGGGCATGGCTACCCTCTCCAGCATTTCTGCCTGGAGAATCCCATGGACAGAGGAGCCTGGTGGGCTACACTCCACGGGGTTTCAAAGAGTCAAACAATACTGAGCATGGTTATTTTATAAAATAAAATATTTTCTAAAATATACAATAAATGATAGTTACTATAATTGATAAAATATAAATCTGGATCAATCTGTCGTGTTCTCCCTCACTCTTTTCTTCTCTCTTTTACATGAATAGTCTCAAGAGATACTGTCCACGATCCATGAGACCTGCTCATGTTCTTGAGAAGGTTTTGCTGAGAATGATGACTCTCGAGCCGCCAGAAACTACATTTTGAAGAAACTTAGCAGAGGGAATTTGACACACTGAAATCCAATATCCACTATCTCAAGTCCACTCTCTCAAGGAACAAACGGAAACCAATCACTCGCCAGGTAAATTTCCTTCTACATTTTCTTCTCGCTCACGTCGGCAGTCTCCTGAATTCTTGTCTCTGAGAGACAGTGCTTGGCTGATTTTTTTTTTTTTTTTTTTTTTACTTTAAGCCAGTACTGTCTCCTTTATCTCTGTTAACATTTTCTCAGGGTCTGATGCATCTGACACTCTATTTTTAGTCCAATGGCCTAAAAACTTACTACTTTGTGCAGGTGTAAATTGGGGCTTCCCTGATGGCTCAGAGGGTAAAGAACCCACCTGCAAATGCAAGAGACCCGGATTTGATCCCTGGATTGGGAAGATCCCTTCGAGGAGGAATTGACAACCCACTCCAGTATTCTTGCCTGGAGAATCCGATGGACAGAGGAGCCTGGTGGGCTGTGGTCCATGGGATCTCAAAGAGTCAGACACGGCTGAGCGACTAAGCATGTGTGCAAATTTATATCCTTGGCTGTGAGTTGATAGCTGATGTCACACAGAGTATAATTTAGCTCAGTTCAGTGGCTCAGTCGTGTCTGACTCTTTGCGACCGCAACACGCCAGGCCTCCCTGCCCATCGCCAACTCCCGGAGCTTGTTCAAGCTCATGTCCATCGAGTCAGTGATGCCATCCAACCATCTCCTAGCATATTGGGCACCTACTGACCCAGGGAGTTCATCTTTCAGTGTGATATCTTTTTGCCTTTTCATACTGTTCATGGGCCTCTCAAGGCAAGAATACTGAAGTGGTTTGCCATTTTCTTTCTCCAGTGGACCACGTTTTGTCAGAACTCTTCAGCATGACTTGTGCGTCTTGGGTGACCCTACACGGCATGGCTAATAGTCTCATTGAGTTAGACAAGGCTGTGGTCTGTCTGATCAGTTTGGTTACTTTCCTCTGACTGTGATTTTTATTCTGTCCGCCCTCTGAGGGATAAGGATATAATATAGCTCAGGATCCTAATTATGTCAATGTCATTATCTCTCTAAATTAATTACTTAAGATGGCATCTAATAAAAAGACTATTGATTTATTCTCATAATTCCAAAGAATGGTTTCAGCTTAAATGTAAGGAAGCAATGCGTATCTTTAGTGTAACTTTCTCTGATCATATAACGCATGAAAATGGTTAGTATGTATTGTGCATTTTGGTTTTTTGTTAAATATACTTTTATTTTGAAACAGTATTAGACTTAACAGAATTATCATGAAGATTGTTCACCAAGTTCTCATAGGCTTCACGCTCAGTTTTCCCTATTATTTGCTTTGTCTATTGGCATGACACATTGGTCACAAGTCATGAGCCACTAACAATCAATGCATTATTTTTTGTGACCCCGTGGACTGTAGCCCACCAGGCTCCTCTGTCCATGGGATTCTCCAGACAAGAATACTGGAGTGGGTTGACATACCTTCCTCCAGGGGATCTTCCCCACCAAGGGAGGAATGTTACCTCCATGCCATGATACCAATGTTTTTTTACCCCTTCCTGGAACACCACACTTAGACTGTGGGTTTACTTGGTCATGGGACCCAAGAGAAAGCTTCAAATGCCCACAGGTTACACGTCCATATGTCAAGAAAGTTAACTGATAAAGGCACTTGGGGTGGATAGAATATTTGAGGAGGGTTGTGGAGAGGGGCATGTCTGTCATTACAAATTACATCCACATTACAAATGTGGATGGATTTCATCCAGGTAAGCATAATCCTGGTGGCTCAGATGGTGAAGAATCTGCCTGCAATGCAGGAGCCCTGGGTTCAATCCCTGGGACGGGAAAATCCCCTGGAGAAGGGAATTGCAACCCACTCCAGTATTCTTGCCTGGAGAATCCCATGGACAGAGGAGCCTGATGGGGCTACAGTCCATGGGGTCGCAAAGAATCAGACACAACTTAATGACTAACAGACACACTGACAAGTACGGACCTGGCATGACCCGGGTGATGGCAAGAGTTTCAAGTAATGACAGTGAATCATGAAGGTCTTTTTTGTTTTTTTAATGTTTATTTGGCTGCGTTGGGTCTTAGCTGACTCACAGTGCTTCTTCCTTGTGTTCTGCGAGATGTTTCATTGTGTTGCATGGATTCTCTAGTTGTGGTGGGCGGCCTTAGTTTGTCCGAGGATTGTTGGATCTTTGTTCCCTGACCGGGGATTGAACCTGCATCCCCTGCAGTGGCAGGCAGATTCTTAACCCCTGGACCATGAGGGAAGTCCTCATGCTGCACGCTGAAACGGAGACCTCTCTGGATGCCTCCAGGCTGATGGAACATGTTATAAATTCAGAGAGCATCCACAAGGGCAACAAGCCATTGGCAGAAACGTTGAGGGAGCTGGGCTGATGGAAAACGGGAGTTTTAAGAGCTGTGATCACCAGGCTCTGTGCGGCTAGGAAAGCAGTGTGAATCCTGAGCCACCTGGTGTACATGGCTCACGGTGCACACTGCCCTTCCCACACCGTCTGGGCATGCCACAAGGCTCAAGCTCACATCGTGGCAGACGTGTGAGACGGATCGTAGGTCCGTGAACGTGTTTCCATAATAAGCAAGTAATCCAGTAGAAATGAACAGGAGAGCTGTCGACCCGGACGCTGGCCCCCAGGGAGCGGGCAGAGAGTTGGCATGGTGTCTCAGTGACGGAGTGTTTGCCTGCCAGCCTGTGACTCTGTTCCAATCCATCTGTTGGCGTGGGTGGCCTGGGGCCGGTCTGAGGACCAGACCTGAGCCACTGGGATCTTGCTGTCCTCTGATGAGGACCGCCTCCCAAGGCGAAGACACCAAGAACCAACAGAAGGACGAGGGAGGAGGCTTGCTCTTGGAAAACGGCATCGGGAATGCTGCTTCTGACTCAGATAAAGAATCTCCATTGTCATCTTTCCTAATCACTTCGGGGTTTCATCCATACCTCTTCTCTCTACCCCGCCCCCCCCCCCCACACATCCACAGACACTGTCTTATCTGTCCATTGGTCAGCTTTTGCTTCCCAGGCCCATGCAATCTAAAGCTGAGAACGTGCAGCCTCAAAACAGGAAGACCCAAATATGGTCTTTCTTTATTTCTTTCTTTCTCCCTTTCTCTTTTCTTCTTTCTGACTTTCTGTTTGTCTCTTCTTTCCTTCTCTTTCTTTCTCTTTTCTTCCCTCCGTCTTTTCTTAGTGAAACCTGGAAATTGTTGTTGTTTAGTCGAGAACTCATGTCCGACTCCTTTGCGACCCCCCGGACTATAGCCTGCCAGGATCCTCTGTCCATGAGATTCTCCGGGCAAGGATACTGGAGTGGGTTGCCATGCCCTCCTCCAGGGGGTCTTGCAGGCATAGTCTTTACCAGCTGAGCCACCAGGGAAGCCCGAGAATCCTGGAGTGGGTAGCCTATCCCTTCTCCAGGGGATCTTCCTGACCCAGAAATCGAACCGGGGTCTCTTAAATTGCAGGTGGATTCTTTACCAGCCGAATTACCCTGGAAGCCCATATTCCTCAAACTAGCACTAAGTAGGTCATTTTTCAAGACCTTATAAAAATCATTGAAAATTTGACATTATGCCCTTTTATTCTGCACATTTATTAATAAATGCATGCTACATTTATTAATGTAGACAAAGAGAGACAAAGGCACTGCAGTCCTATCCAACTCTTTGGGACCCTGTGGACTGTAGCCCACCAGGCTCCTCTGTCCATGGGATTTCTCAGGCAAGAACAGTGGAGTGGGTTGCCATTCCCTTCTCCAGGGGATGGTCCCAACCCAGGGATTGAACCCGAGTCTGCTAGTTGGCAGGTGGATTCTATACCACAGAGGCATCAAGGAAGCCCCAATATATTAACAGAAATTAGTACCTGCCTGACAAACACATACATGCACAAAATCAGCCGTGGGAATAATTTTCCACACCTGAACATTTCCTTCCAGAACAGGTGTAGCTGAAGCTCGTTTGTTGAAGTCATCAAGGAAAACACTCTGGTTGTCATTTCTCAGAAAAAGTCAGTATTTCTCAGGGGAAATATCAATGCTGTTCACTGAGATCCACTTCCTCATAATTCCGTGTCTCCTTTAAGCTCGGTTTGCCTCTATAAGACACACTCGGGGATTGCAATTGTATTTTGTTTATTTCCACATCCAGTGGTTTTTTAAGATGTTTTCATATGTATGTACGTTTCAGTGATTAAAAAAATAATTTAACCTTGTAATAGAAAATTTGAAAATAAGTTGAGCAGATTCTCTTTTTATGTGTATTTCTGTTTTGACTTTTTAAAAAAATCAGTTCCCCATTTAAAAAAATTGAAGTGTAGTTAATTTGCAACATTGTGTTAGGTTCAGCCATACAGCAAAGTATTTCACTTTATGTGCCTGTGTGTGTTCTTTTTCATAGTTTTCCCTTAGGTCAGGTCAGGTGCTCAGTCGTGTCCGACTCTCCGCAACCCCATGAATCACAGCACGCCAGGCCTCCCTGTCCATCACCAACTCCCGGAGTTCACTCAAACTCATGTCCACAGAGTCGGTGATGCCATCCAGCCACCTCATTCTCTGTCGTCCCCTTCTCCTCCCGCCCCCAACCTTTCCTAGCATCAGAGTCTTTTCCAGTGAGTCAACTCGTCGCATGAGGTGGCCAAAGTATTGCAGTTTCAGCCTTAGCATCAATCCTTCCAATGAACACCCAGGACTGATCTCCCTTAGAATGGACTGGTTGGATCTCCTTGCAGTACAAGGGACTCTCAAGAGTCTTCTCCAACACCACAGTTCAAAAGCATCAATTCTTCGGCGATCAGCTTTCTTCACAGTCCAACTCTCACATCCATACATGACCACGGGAAAAACCATAGCCTTGACTAGACGGACCTTGGTTGGCAAAGTAATGTCTCTGCTTTGTAATATACTATCAAGGTTGGTCATAACTTTCCTTCCAAGGAGAAAGCGTCTTTTAATTTCCTGGCTGCAATCAGCATCTGCAGTGATTTTGGAGCCCAAAAAAATAAAGTCTGACACTGTTTCCACTGTTTTTCCATCTATTTCCCATGAAGTGATGGGACCAGATGCCATGATCTTTGTTTTCTGAATGTTGAGCTTCAAGCCAACCTTTTCACTCTCCTCTTTCACTTTCATCAAGAGGCTTTTGAGTTCCTCTTCACTTTCTGCCATAAGGGTAGTGTCATCTGCATATCTGAGGTTATTGATATTTCTCCCGGCAATCTTGATTCCAGCTTGTGCTTCTGCCAGCCCAGCGTTTCTCATGATGTACTCTGCATATAAGTTAAATAAACAGGGTGACAATATACAGCCTTGATGTACTCCTTTTCCTATTTGGAACCAGTCTGTTGTTCCATGTCCAGTTCTGACTGTTGCTTCCTGACCTGCATACAGGTTTCTCAAGAGGCAGGTCAGGTGGTCTGGTATTCCCATCTCTTTCAGAATGTTCCACAGTTTTGTGATCCACACAGTCAAAGGCTTTGGCATAGTCAATGAAGCAGAAATAGATGGTTTTCTGGAACTCTCTTGCCTTCTCCATAATCCAGCAGATGTTGGCAATTTGATCTCTGGTGCCTCTGCCTTTTCTAAAACCTGCTTGAACATCTGGGAGTTCACGGTTCACATATTGCTGAAGCCTGGCTTGGAGAATTTTGAGCATGACTTTACTAGCGTATGAGATGAGTGCAATTATGTGGTCTTTTGAGCTTTCTTTGGCATTGCCTTTCTTTGGGATTGGAATGGAGACTGACCTCTTCCAGTCCTGTGGCCACTGCTGGGTTTTCCAAATATGCTGGCATATTGAGTGCAGCACTTTCACAGCATCATCTTTCAAGACTTGAAATAGCTCAGCTGGAATTCCATCACCTCCACTAGTTTTCCCTTAAAGGTTATTATAAGGTGTTGAATATTGTTCCCTGTGCTGTACAGTAGGACCTTTTTTCATGCATCCTATATATACTAATTGACATCTGCTAATCCGAACCTCCAGAGCTCCCCTGATAGCTCAATTGGTAAAGAATCTGCCTGCAGTGCAGGAGACCCCAGTTCAGTTCCTGAGTAGGGAAGATCCCCAGGAGAAGGGATAGGCGACGACTCCAGTTGTCTTGGGCTTCCCTGGTGGCTCAGCTGGTAAAGAATCCACCTGAAATGCAGGTGACCCTGGTTCGATTCCTGAGTTGAGAAGGCCCCCTGGAGAAGGGAAAGCTACCCACTCCAGTATTCTGGCCTGGAGAATTCTGTGGACTATATAGTCCATGGGGTCATAGAGAGTTGGACATGACTGAGTGACTTTCACTTCCCTTGTGAAAGTCACAAAGTGACTCCCACCCCATCTCTCCCCACCTCCTGGCCTTGTCGGCAAGGACAGATCTATTCTATAAGGATTTTTTAAAATGCTCACTTTGACATTTTGAATGTGCCTTTCCATTTCCTCAAGTTGCTACATCAGATTTATAGATATGGGCATTTGCCCTTTTTTGTTCACTTAATAGCTATGTCATTTCTCCTAGTTTTTTTTTGTTTGTTTGTTTTTCTTCTCAATGTTCGTGTTTTCCTTTGTGTCTGATTGCATTTTAATGTGTATGTTAGTGCTTGTCTCTCGGGGTTTCCCAAAGCAAAGAAAGAACTAGGTCGTTAGATATGAATTCTCTTTTACCATGAAAAATCACCGAGTCGCTTCAAAACTTTGTTCTCTGCCTTACTCCCTGCTAGCTTGCTCTCCGCAGACGTACAGTAAGCCACACCCTTCCCGTACGAGGACACGTCAACACAGCGACGCTATTAGTTCCATCACTGTGGCTTAAAAGACCCTCAGGCAGTGTAACTGCAGTGCCAATGAGATTTTTTTTTTCCACCCCATTTCTGCTGTGTGTGTGTGTGTGTGTGTGTTTTAATTTTATTATTATTATTTTACTTTCCATTATTGTATTGGTTTTGTACATTGACATGAATCTGCCCCGGGTGTACATATGTTCCCCATCTTGAACCCCCCTCCCACCTCCCTCCCCATCCCATCCCTCTGATTCTGCTGTGTTTTATATTCACTGCCTTGGTGGAACGAGAAGCTGGAATTTCAGGTGAAGCGGTGTTTCAATGACCCAGTTCGGTTTACCAGATGTCTACTGTCGCTGACTCTTCCAGCGACATATTCTTACTAGTCTCCTGGTTTTGACGCAGAATTTAAACAACAGCCTCCGTGTGGATGAGTTATTAAAAAAGTGAAGAAGGCTGTCACAAGGCAGTGTAGCAGTGTTAGTCCCCATCTCCCAGATTGTCCCGCTCACCCTTCTCAGCTCTCAACCCTGTGTCCACACGTCTCTTCTCTTTGCCTGCATCTCTGCTCCAGCCCTGCCGTTAGGTTCATCTGGACTGGGTGGGATTGGGAGGGCTTGAGGCTCAAGAGGGAGGGGATATATGTATACATAGAGCTGATTCATTTCATTGTACAGCGGGACACCAACACAGCATTGTGAAGGAACTATGCACCATTTGCCTGGTAAGAAGAGAGGGCAGATATAGAGCATCGGGGCTTCCCTGATGGCTTAGCTGATACAGAATCCACCTGCCATGCAGGACAGCCTGGTTCGATTCCTGGGTCGGGAAGATCCCCTGAAGGAGGGATAGGCTACCCACTTCAGTATTCTTGGGCTTCCCCGGTGGTTCAGATGGTAAAAAAATCGGCCTGTAATGTGGGAGACCTGGGTTCGATCCCTGGGTTAGGACGATCCCCTGAAGAAGGGAAAGGCTACCCACTCCAGGATTCTGGCCTGGAGAAGTCCATGGACTGTATAGTCCATGGGGTCACAAAGAGTCAGACACGGCTTAGTGACTAAATAGCAACATACATCAAACATTAATAGCATGGACGCATATATACTACTGTGTGTAAAATAGCCAGTGGGACCCGCTGAATTGACAGGGAGCTCAGCTCGGTGCTCCGTGATGGCCTAGAGGGTTGGGTTGGCTTGGGATGGGGGAGGCTCAAGAGAGAGGGGAAATTTATATCATTATGGCTGATCTGCGTTATTGTGCAGCAGAAACCACACAACGTTGTAAAACGATTATCCTCCAATTAAGAGATAAATTAAAAACACAGAGATAACAGCGACAGAGGCCCCAAAGAACCGTACAGCGAAATTTCGATAGATACAAAAGGAAGAATTCTATGTCAGCCCAAGCTAATTTAGCCCAAAGCGTTGGGTCACCTTCTCCGAACCCCTGGTTGGGATAGATGGCTTAGGTTTACCAGAAGCCTGGGGCAATATTTTCAGCCATCTTGTGTTGTCCAATAGTCTTTCCGAGGCTCATGCAAATATCCTTGCGGGCTGTTTTCTCAAAGCCAAGCCACTTAACAAAGTGAGTTTTATCAAAGGATTAAGTCGTTAATAAATGAAGAGTGTTTATCCGCAGGCGGGCTTCAAAGCCCGTTTTGATTGAGATGAGCTCTTATTTCTGGGTCGCAGCTGTCCCAGCTGGTGCTGGGGGAATTCACAGCCCGGGGTTGGGCGGAATTCACAGCCTCAGGGTTGAACAGGGCTCCAGGGCACTGTGAGAGGGGATATCCAGGCTGTCTGGAGGGTTTCACTGCAGGTGTTCCCTCTGAGTGTGGTTTAGACGGTCTCTGAGATGAATCTGGAGAAAAAAGGAGGTCACTTCCAGACCATGCCATCTCCTTCGATTTCAGAAGCATTTGGATAAGAATGAGCCATTCCTTCAGCACAGGGACTTTCTCTGTGCTGTTATTGAACCATTTTTAAATTCAGGAAAATCCAGTCCTAATTATTTGGGAGAATCCTTCAATTGAGATGTAGGTTGAGCTTGCAAGCAAACAAAAGGCCTAGAGCGTAAAATAAATGCTAGCATCCCCCTGGTATTGATGAACCTATTGGCAGAGCAGCGAGGGGGAGACAGTCATACAGAACAGAGTTGTGATCACAGTAGGGGAAGCAGACAGTGGGGTGAATCTAGAGGAGCTTGGAAACATACATTACTATGTAAAGTATACAATAGCCAGTGGGAATTGGCTGTACGACTCAGGGAGCTCAACCTGGGGCTCTCTGACAACCTACAGGAGTGGGATGGGGTGGGAAGTGCGAGGGGGATTCAAGTAGGAGGGGGACCATGTACCCCTGTGGCCGATCCATGTTAATGCATGGCAGAGAGCAACATGATATTGTAAACCAGTTGTCCTCCATTAAAAAATAAATCCATAAATAAATGGGGGCTTCACAGATGGCTCAGTGGTAAAGAATCTGCCTGCCAATGCAGAAGACGCCAGACATGCGGGTTCGATCCCTGAATTGGGAAGATCTCCTGGAGAAGGGAATGGCAACCTGCTCCAGTATTCTTGCCTGGAGAAGTCCATGGACGGAGAAAATAAATACACAAATGTCACAGTCCCAAATAAAATCTACAGTGACAATGGAGTGCAAAGTGGGAATTAGAGGATACGGAAGGAAAGTGAAAGAGGCGTGTGGGAATGCTTAGAGAAAGAAGGATCTGGCCTTGTTGTGACCATGACGATGGATCAAGACCAGTCTCACCATCACTGTTGGTAGCTGAGTGTCTTCTTCTAGCGGGCAGAAAGCACAGTGGGCTCTCTGATTGGCTCTGGAAGGTAAGTATGTGGGCAGCCAGCCTATGAGTGATACGGTGATATTACAGCAAACGTGATGCGGATATCCTGAGAGACACGGGCCATCCAAGAACGGAGCAGCTACACAGTCGTTGAAGCCATGATGAGCTCAGTCACTGATGAAAACGCAGATGTTTGTTCCTCCCTTATTTGAGGGTCGTTAGTGGTTCTTGCCTGGAGAATCCCAGGGAAGGGGAAGCCTGGGGGACTGCCTCTATGGGGTCGCACAGAGTCGAACACAACTGAAGCGACTTAGCAGCAGCAGCAGCAGTGGTTATTAGACATTTTGCTCTATTTTCACATTATCCACAAATTGAGTTTGCTGTCTCCTGATCATCCTTTTTTTTTTTTTTTTAATTTCGGCTGTGATGGGTCTTCATTGCTGTGCGGGCTTTCCTCTACTTGCAGCTAGCAGGGTCTCCTCTCTAGTGGGGACATGATGGCTTCTCACTGTGGCGGCTTCTCTTCTTGTGGACTATGGTCTTGCGAAACAATACGCCTAGAGAATCACATCAGTGTTACCATCCCAGAAAACGGTAGTTGTGGCTTCTGGGCTTAGCTGCTGTGCTGCACGTGGGATCTTCCTGGACCACGGATGGAACTCATTGCTCCTACATCGGCAGGCGGATTCTGGACTACTGGACTAGCAAGGAGGTCCATCTGCCCACCGTCTTTATTTCAACATCTGGAAGGCAAGCTTTGGCAAATAAAGTGGGCATAAGATACTCTTTAGCCATCTCTCTTTCTACATTTTTACTAGATTGGAGTATAGTTGCTTTCCAATGTTGAGTTGGTTTCTGCTGTACTGCAGAGTGCATTCAGGTCAGGTCAGTTCAGTTCAGTCGCTCAGTCGTGTCGGACTCTCCGCGACCCCATGAAACACAGCACGCCAGGCCTCCCTGTCCATCACCCACTTCAGTGTTCTTGCCTGGAAAACCCCGTGGACAGAAGAGCCAGATGGGCTCCAGTCCGTGGGGTCACAAAGGTTCGGACACGAGTTGGAGACGAAACAGCAGCAACTTATAGCCCCTCTTTTTTGGCTTTCCTTCCCATTTAGGTGACCACGGCCCTGAGTTCCATGTGCTATACAGTAAGTTCTGATTATGTATGTATTTTATGCATAATGTCAGTAATGTATGTATGGGCAGGGAATTTGGGGGAGAATGGATGCAAGTTTATGTATGACTGAATCCCTTTGCTATTCACCTGAAACTATCACAACACTGTTAATCGGCTAGCCTCCAGTACAAAATAAAAAGTTTTTAGTTTTTTTTTTATAGTGTATATATGTCAATCCCAGTGTTCTAATTGATCCCAAACGCCCTTGGTCCCTTGGTATGCAAATGGTTTTTCTCTCCAACGGTGTCTTTCTGCTTTGCAAATAAGTTAGTCTATACCAGTTTTTTTCAGATTCCACTAATATGTGTTCGTGTGCATATTTGTTTTCCTCTTTCTGACCTACTTCAGTTTGTTAACCATCTCTTGATCCAAATGATGCTTCACCATTGTCAATGTCATTAATACCTGGGACCGAAATACTCAATTTGGAAAGATCATTTTGGAAGATTGCCCATGTGATTTTGAGCTTTCTTTTCGTGTGTGTGTGTGTGTGTGTTGACTGCATGGATACATATATATATATATGCAAGGACCAGAAATAATTACCTTTCAGAGTGGAAGTGTTAGTTGCTCGGCCGTGTGCAACTCTTTGTGACCCCAGACTGTATTGTCACCAGACTCCACTGCCCATGGACTTCTCCATCTAAGAATGCTAGGCTGGGTAGCCATTTCGACTCCAGAAGACCTTCCTGCCCCAGGGATTGAACCCAGGTCTCCTGCATGGGCAGGCAGATTCTTTATCGTCTGAGCCATCACGGGAAGCCCAAGCTCACCAAATAGACTAGTTTTTGAGAAGTGGAAGAAGTCCTTGCTTTAGATGAAAACCACACCATCGCCTAGATGTTGTTGTTTTATTTAAATAGTCACCCTCTATACACTCACATTTTTTTTTGTTTGTTTCTGATGGTAGTAACAGTGCCACTAGATGAGAAAAAAACATCCAGAGGCTCCGTGGACTGTAGCCCGCCAGGCTCCTCTGGCCACGGGATTCTGCAGGCAAGAATGCTGGAGTGGGTTGTCTTGCCCTTCTCCAGGGGATCTTCCCGTCCCAGGGATCGAACCCGTGTCTCTTACATCTCCTGCATTGGCAGGCGGGTTCTTTATCACTAGCGCCACCTGGGAAGCCCACAGCATTAGCACACCTCGTTAGTAATTTCAAGTGTTTTCTCCACATTACAGTAGCTAGGATCTATCACACCTACGACTATTTATTTTATTTTGGAAAAATTTGAGTTGATGTTTTCCACAGTCTCACATGTCCTAGTCAGCCACCTGCCAAACCAGCTGTTTTCAGCTGACAGAGCTGAGATGAAAAGCCTGCAGAAGGCTATTAATGCATAATGTTCTCTGCTGGTAAGATCAGTTACTAAATTTTAACGGGTTTAGGTCTCACAGAAACCAGCCCGTGCAAAACCCAGCTTCTCTGATGAGGCCACGTGTCATCAGAATTGGGCTTCCCTGGTAGCTCAGTTGTTGAAGAATCTGCCTGCAGTGATGCAGGAGATCTGGGTTCCATGTCTGGGTTGGGAAGATCCCCTGGAGAAGGGAATGGCAACCTACTCCAGTATTCTTGCCTGGGAAATCCCATGGACAGAGGAGCCTGGCAGGCTACAGTCCACGGGGTTGCAGAGAGTCCAACACGACTGAGCTAATATATATATACATATGGAGCAATGTGGTTCCCAGATAGCACTAGTAGTAAAGAACCCACTTGCAGGATATATGAGAGATGCGAGTTCCACCCCTAGGTGGGTAAAATCCCCTGGAGAGGGACATGGTAACCCACTCCAGTATTCTTGTCTGGAGAATCCCATGGAGAGAGGAGCCTGGTGGGCTACTATCCATAGGGTCGCAAAGAGTCAGACAGGACTTAGGGACTAAACCATCACCACATCATCAGAATATTCTATGGCTTCTATGGCTTCAAAATAATTCAAGAAAACAGCGTGGTTCTGAGAATCTTACGTTGGGTGTATAAATAAGGTGCTTTTATCACATGCTTTGGGCTTCTGCAATGACTTAGCGGTTAAGAAAAAAAAAAATCTGCCTGCAATTCAGGAGACACTGGTTTGATCCCTGGATCAGGAAGATCCTCTGGAGAAAGGCATGGCAACCCACTTCAGTATTCTTGCCTGGACAATCCCATGGACAGAGGAGCCTGGTGGGCTACAGTCCATGAGTTTGCAAAGAGTAGGACACGACGTACTAGCCAAGCACACACACAATCATATGCTTTTAAGCTATTTACTATTTTGCAAGCCAATATATATTCTTTTTGTTTGTTTGTTTAGTATGCTTTTGAAGTGCTATGCTAAAGATTCCCCTCCATCTTGGTAAGGATACCCATTCAGTTGTCAACTTAGTATGCACGCGTGGACACAGGCACCTCTGGATACCTGACCCTGGGGATGTCTCAAGGTAGCTGCTCTGTCTTTTTCTAAAACTTTATATTTTGTATTGAGCTATAGCCAGTTAACAATGTTGTGACAGTTTCAGGTGGACAGTGAAGGGACTCAGCCATACATACGCATGTATCCATTCTCCCCCAAACTCCCCTCCCATCCAGGCTGCCACATGACATGGAGCAGAGTTCCCTGTGCTGGACAGCAGGTCCTTGCTGGCTCTCCATGTTAAACACAGCAGTGTGTCCGTGTCCATCCCAAACTCCCTGACTATCCCTTCCCCCGTCCGTCTCCCTGATGACCATAAGGTTATTACAGAGCATTGAGCAGAGTTCCATGTGCTGTCCAGCAGGTCCTTGCTGTTTCTCCATGTTAAATACAGCAGTGTGTCCATGTCCATCCCAGACTCCCTAACAATCCCTTCCCTCATCCTTCCCCCTGGTGACCATAAGGTTATTACAGAGGATTGAGCAGAGTTCCCTGTGCTGTCCAGCAGGTCCTTGTTGGTTGAATAAGGACCATTTAAAATCCATGTCAAGGATACCAGTTTGTAGTAAACATACAATTTAAAATCCATCACTGGAAAAGACTCTGATGCTGGGAGGGATTGGGGGCGGGAGGAGAAGGGGACGACAGAGAATGAGATGGCTGGATGGCATCACCGACTCAATGGACACGAGTTTGAGTGAACTCTGGGAGTTGGTGATGGACAGGGAGGCCTGGCGTGCTGTGATTCATAGGGTCGCAAAGAGTCAGACACGACTGAGCAACTGAACTGAACTGAACTGAACCATTGTCATCTGCAAGCCATTGCTATGACTCATAAATTTCTTGTGAGTGAAGACCAGAAAGGGTCTTGTCTTAGATTTAAGACCCTTAAATCTGAACTCTTCAGTTGGTGGGAAGTCTCTGGGAAAACTTCAGCGTTTGTCTCTCTCCGCACAAACGACCCTCACTGTACATTCTCACCATCCTCGATACGTTTTGCGTCGTTTTGCCTGGTACAGAGACAAAGTGGGAAGTGATCTGAAGTGCTTGATGAAGGTGGATGAGAACGCTGAAGAAATAGGAGCGCGCTGGATGACTGCTCTTTGTCACATGATCCAGACTTCCCGTTTCAACGCGTAGTGTATTCGTTCACGCCTTTAGGATTCACCTCGACTCTGTGTGGGAACACTGCATCATTCATTCGTGAGGGCCAGTTGTCATTTCTGACATCCTTCAAGGGTACACTCTTTTTATCTTTTCAAATTTATTTTCACACGTTTATTGCTTATGCTAATGTCTCTGGAAATATAAATTTAAAAAAGAAAACAAGTTGCTTTGCAATGTTGGGTTAGTTTCTGCTGTACAGAAAAGTGAAACAGCTATACGTAGACATAGGTCCCCTCTTTTCTGGATTTCCTTCCCGTTTAGATCACCACGGAACATTGAGTTCTCTGAGTTATACAGATGAACCTGTTTGCAAAGCACAAGTGGAGACAGAGATGTAGACCACAAATGTGCAAGACCCCAAGGGGGAAGAGGAAGGAGGGATGAATTGATCACACTGTTTATTCAAAGAGTTTCCTGTGTAGAATTGTTATGCTAAAGGTGCTTGAAATATATCTGGGGTTTAGGGGGCATTAAGTCCTGGGTGCTCATTGGAGGGACTGATGCTAAAGCTGAAACTGCAATATTTTGGCCATCTCATGTGATGACAAGTTGACTCACTGGAAAAGACTCTGATGCTGGGAAAGGTTGGGGGCAGGAGGAGAAGGGGACGACAGAGAATGAGATGGGTGGATGGCATCACTGACTCTATGGACATGAGTTTGAGTGAACTCTGGGAGTTGGTGATGGACAGGGAGGCCTGGCGTGCTGTGATTCATGGGGTCGCAAAGAGTCAGACATGACTGAGCAACTGAACTGAACTGAAGTGCTCTTTTGCACAGATCCTGTGTTTCCCTGTCCAGAAGTAAGATTTTTGCTGCATTCTTGACAGTTGCTGTAACAAGTTGCAACCCATTTAAGGAGCTGCCTTTTAATTCCACCCTTTAACAGCAGGGAAAGTCACATCTGCCAATCCTACTTTGATTCAGTGTATTATGTGTTCTAACATAGGTGTGCATCTGTACCCTTAATTCTGTTCTGCACATTTATTACAAACATATACACATTACACACACACGTATGCACAGTGTTATGAGTGTGTTCTTAGTAAGAACGATACAGGCTGGCTTTTGTCTTCAGTAATGGTGATGTTTAGCCTCCATCTGTAATGTATATATTCTTACTTTCTTCCTTGCCTTTATATTTCTGTCCTGGAAGCAGTAAACTCTTGTGGATTACAGCTGCTGCTGCTGCTAAGTCACTTCAGTTGTGTCCAACTCTGTGTGACCCCATAGATGGCAGCCCACCAGGCTTCCCTGTCCCTGGGATTCTCCAGGCAAGAACACTGGAATGGTTTGCCATTTCCTCCTCCAATGTGTGAAAGTGAAAAGTGAAAGTGAAGTTGCTCAGTCATGTCTGACTCGTAGCGACTAGGGATCGTAATAATGCAATATAATATAGGTATCTGTATAATCGTGTATATATATATATATATAGTTCAGTTTAGTTGAGTCGCTCAGTCATGTCCGACTCTTTGCGACCCCATGAACCACAGCACGCCAGGCCTCCCTGTCCGTCACCAACTCCCGGAGTTCACTCAGACTCATGTCCATCAAGTCAGTGATGCCATCCAGCCATCTCATTCTCTGTCGTCCCCGTCTCCTCCCGCCCCCAACCTTTCCCAGCATCAGAGTCTTTTCCAGTGAGTCAACTCGTCGCATGAGGTGGCCAACGTATTGGAGCTTCAGCTTTAGCATCAGTCCTTCCAAAGAACACCCAGGATTGATCTCCTCCAGAATGGACTGGTTGGATCTCCTTGCAGTCCAAGTACATATAGACATGTACATTTATGTAATACTCACCTATGCTAAGGCTGCTGTTGCTGCTGCTTCTGTGGCAGCTCTTCAATCATGTCCAAGTCTGTGCGACCCCATAGACGGCAGCTGACCAGGCTCTGCTGTCCCTGGGATTCTCCAGGCAAGAACACCGGAGTGGGTTGCCATTTCCTTCTCCAATGCATGAAAGAGAAAAGCAAAAGTGAAGCCGCTCAGTCGTGTCCGACTCTATAATCATATATATATATATACTCATGCATATATAATATTTGTGCAGTTTACAAATGCCTTTCTCAGCTATATCAGTGAAAGTGAAAGTCGCTCGGTTTTGTCCGACCCTTTGTGACCTCATGGGCTATACAGTCCATGGGATTCTCCAGGACAGAATACTGGAGTGGGTACCCTTTCCCTTCTCCAGGGGATCTTCCCAACCCAGGAATCGAACTGGGGTCTCCTGCATTGCAGGGAGATTCTTTACCAACTGAGCCACAAGGGAAGCCCAAGTATATCAGTTTATATCACTGATTCAGCAATATCTTCCTAACTTAGTAAGTGTAATAATATTATTGTTGTTGTTGGTTAGTTTCTCAGTCATGTCTGACTCTTTGCAACCTTGTGGATTATAGCCACCCAGCCTCCTCTGTCCATGGGATTCTCCAGGCAAGAATACTGGAGTGGCTTGCATTTCTTCTTCCAGGGCATTTTCCCAACCCAGGGATAGAACCTGCATCTCCTGCTTAGCAGGTGGATTCTTTATCACTCAGCCATCAGGGAAGCCCAATATAACGCACTCCAGTATTCTTGCCTGGAGAATCCCAGGGACAGAGGAGCCTGGTGGGCTATAGTCCATGTGGTCGCAAGAGGAGCCTGGTGGGCTATAGTCCATGTGGTCGCAAGCGTCAGACAAAACTTAACAACTAAGCAGAGAGAGTAATATCTAGAGATATATGGAGGTTTATTTATATAGAGGTAATAGATTACTTGGGGAGAGTTAGTGATATATAACATATAACAACAGAGATTTAGTCTTTATTAGCAAACTGCTTGGATATATTGATAATTTTAATTTTTCATTTCAAATCTATCACAAGGACATTAATAGTGAATGCCACAAGTTCCTAAAGAGATATTTGTCTCCCTCCCGACCCTAGGCCAGCTTATAAACCACTTGTCCTTAAGTTTTGAGTTGACTTGATTCGTTCTGGCAGTTCCTTCCCTTGTCATGTTGCATTACCTGCAAAATCAAGTCCAGACGATTTGAGGAGACGTCGCGCGCTCAGCGGGGGCTCATTTTCTTCACGCAGACGTCTGTGGAAGCTGTGAGGCCACTGAGTGGCTTCCGCCTCACAAACATGAGGCCACAAAGGCAGCCGCATCATGCTACCTGGACTGGCCTGGCGTTTCTCAATTGTTAGATCTCCCATTTTTACTCCAAAGAAAGGTCTTGCTGCTGGTGACCTGGAATACATTTTCTAGTTGTAACCCCCCCAAAAAAGCATTATTCACATGAGAGGAAGTGAGACATGCTCTTAATCCATCATTCTGGCTTAACCATTTGGATTTTTTTTTTTTTGCAATTTTTATTGGAGGATAATTGCTTTACAATGTTGTGTTAGTTTCTGCCGTACAACAAAGTCAATCAGCTGTATTAAAAGTTTTAGTTTCCTCGGTCGTGTCCGACTCTTTGCGACCCCATGGACTGTAGCCCTACCAGGCTCCTCTGTCCCTGGAATTCTCCATGCAGGAATGCTGGAGCAGGTTGCCATGCCCTCCTCCAGGGGATCTTCCTTATCCAGGGATGGAACCTGGGTCTCCCACACAGCAGGCGGATTCTTCATCATCTGAGCCATGAGGGAAACCCCATATGTATACATATATCCCCTCATTCCTGAATCTCCCTCCCACCCCTGTAGGTCATCACAGAGCCAAGAGCGGAGCTCCCTGGGCTGTATACCACAGCTTTTTGGTAGCTATCAGTTTTACATATGGTGCTGTGAATGTCCTGGAGAAGGCAATGGCAACCCACTTCAGTACTCTTGCCTGGAGAATCCCATGGACGGAGGAGCCTGGTAGGCTACAGTCCCTGGGGTCGCAAAGAGTCGGACACGACTGAGCGACTTCACTTTCCTTAGTGAGTATGTCAAGATACGCTTTCAATTCGTCCCACCCTCTCTTGTTTAGGTCCCAGTTGAAAAGCTTATGAGTCTAACTCACCAGAAATGAGAAAAAGAAGCTACTTTCAGGCAGCCATGATTCAATGGTCAAAGACTCGAACAAGTATGATTGAAATGTTTGTGTGGTCTTGGATTTCTTTCAGCAGAGTTTTATAGTTTTCTGAGTACACGTCTCTTATTACCTTCTTAGGAAAGTTTATTCCAAGGTATTTGAGTCATCTTGATAAAATGGTAAGTGGGATTGTTTCCATAATTTCCCTTTCTGTTTGTTATTACTGTATAGAAAACGCGACAGATTTCTGTGCATGTTAATTTCGTAAACTGCAACTTTACCAGATTCATTGATGAGCTTCCCTGGTGGCTCAGCTGGTAAAGAATCCGCCTGCAATGCAGGAGACCTGGGTTCGATCCCTGAGTTTGACCCCTGGGACGGGAAGATCCGCTGGAGAAGGGAAAGGCAACCCACTCCAGTATTCTTTGGCTTCCCTGGTGGCTCAGCTGGTAAAGAATGTGCCTGCAATGTGGGAGACCTGGGTTCCATCCCTGGGTTGGGAAGATCCCCTGGAGAAGGGAAAGGCTACCCACTCCAGGATTCTGGTCTGGAGAACCAAAAGGATTGTATAGTCCATAGGGTTAAAGAGACAGACACGACTGAGCAACTTTCTCACTTACAATAATTTTATGGTAGCATCCTCAGTATTTCCCATGTACAGTATCATGTCATTTCAAGCATGGACAATTTTATTTCTTCCTTTCAAATTTGGGTGCTTTTTATTTTAGGCAATGCTACATCTAGGACTTCCAAAATGCTGTTGAATAAAAGTAGTGACTGTGGGCATCCTTGGCTTGTTTCTGATCTTAGAGGAAATGCTGTCACCTTTTTACCCTTGAATATGATGTTAGCTGTGGGTTTGTCATATGCGACCTTTATATTATGTTGTGATGTATCACCTCAGTGCCTGCTTTCTGGAGAGCTTTTGTCTTCACTGGGCACTGAATTTTGTCAAATAGTTTTTCTGCGTCTTACTGAGATGGTCCTGTGGGTTTTTTTTTTACTCTGTAATTTGTTGATGTGGGGTATCACACTGATTATTGAAGTAGGTTCCCTTTATGCCCATTTTCTGGAGAGTTTTTTTTATTTTTTGCCATAAGTGAATGTTTTAGATATCATGATTCTTTGATGGGGTTGGTCTAGGATTCTTTGAAACCTATCGAGCCAATTAGACCCCCTTACTCTACACTTGAGTCTAATATTATTCAGACCAGGTCTTCCTTAATGATGGAGAGTTGGTGTTTTCACTTTCACAGTTGGTGGTCCAGTGTCTCCAAGCTCCCAGTGCAGGGGGACCAGGTTTGATCCCTAGTCAGGGAACTAGTTCGATCCCACATGCTGCAACTAAGAGTTCACATGAACTTTTAATGAGTTTTCCATTGAACCATCTCAGCCTTGCTTTCACTGAATAAAATATGTTGAATCTTTGCTGCGTTTCATTGTGAGTTCCTTTGCAGTACTTAGATGTTGACATAAAAGCAAGAAATATGATTAAGATGTTGGTTTAAGAGAGAACATGTTGGAATTTTTGAACTGTTACTAGTAGAACTTTGTTCTTTCTGTTTTCAAAGACTGTATAAGAAGTGTTTCAACTACTGATCTTCATTACAAGTCCTAACAAGAAGGATTCGTTTGCAAATGTGAGAAAACTTGAAAAAGGCAGTGGAAAGTGGAGTGGGGATCGGAGGTAATAAACATTGGTGATTAATTATCACAAATGAAAGAGTAAAACATTTTATAAAGCAAGGAAATCAGGAGACATCTCCAGTCTTCCTTCAAAAGGCATTTCATTCAAAAAAATAATTTTACTGCTTTTCTGTTCCACTCTTTTTCACGTCCTTACATCCACTTTCAAACCAAGTATTGATTAAGAAGCGTTCATTGTTAATTAACAATGTTGATTTCTTATATTGTTTACAGTGATTTCATATTCCTAAGTCATATATTTCCCCTTGAATTTGAATTTTATTTTGCCATATTTACCTCCTGTAGTAAAATTTCTAAAACTTAAGTCCTTAACCCTTTGATGAATTTTTAAAAAACTAAATAACCATGCCTCAATAATCTTGTTACGTCATTCCAAATTAATAAACTAGATGAACAGAGATATATAAGTTGGGTTTTTAAAAAATTTTATGTATTTTTATTGACATAAAATTGACATGTAACTGTAGTAATTTCAGGTATGTGTGCGTACATATGTACACTCAGTCGTGTCAGACCCTTGGTGACCCCATGGACTGTAGCCCACCAGGCTCCTCTGTCCATGGAATTCTCCAGGCCAGAATACTGGAGTGGGTCGCCTTTCCCTTCTCCAGGGAATCTTCCCAACCCAGGGATCGAACCCAGGTGTTCCAATATTGCAGGTGGATTCTTTACCAGCTGAGCCACCAGGGAAGCCCAAGAATACTGGAGTGGGTAGCCTTTCCCCTCTCCAGGGAATCTTCCCAGCCCACGGATCGAACCCAGGTTTCCCAATATTGCAGGTGGATTCTTTACCAGCTGAGCCACCAGGGAAGCCCAAGAATACTGGAGTGAGTAGTGTTTCCCTTCTCCAGCAAATCTTCCCGGCCTAGGAATTGAACCGGGGTCTCCCACGTTGCAGGCCAATTCTTTACCAGCTGAGCCACAAGGGAAGCCCAAATCTGTCCTGTTGGGTCATATTTAAATCCAACATGTGAGCAATTTGGTTTTTTAACAACCCCGGAGACACGTTGCGTGTATAATTTAATGATATGGCACATTTTAAGAAAAGTGAGAACTTTGTGTGAGGATTGGCAGAGGGAAATTTTCTTTCTATTTCACATCAGAATAGCAGCTTTATTTTGGAGGAAGCTATTAGAGAATGTAATCGAGTTTTTTTTTTTTTTTCTTTTCATTGCCGATCATTCCTTTGCGATGTTGAGTTAGTTTCTGCTGTAACAGTGGTGTGAGTAAGCCATAAGTGTACGTACACCCCTTCCCCTCCCTCCCCCGTCCACCCCTCTGGGTCATCACAGAGCATCAGGCTGAGCTCGCCGTGTTGCAGAGCAGCTTCCCGCTTGCTGTCTGTTTTACACACGGCAGTGTATATATGTCCCTGCTATTCTCTCCCTTTGCCCCACCTGTCCCTTCCCCCACTGTGTGTACACATTCATTGTCTACATCTACATCCCTGTTCCCGCCCTGCAAGTAGGTTTACCTGTACCATTACTGTAGATCCTACATATATGCATTAATATGCCATCTTTGCTTTTCTCTTTCGAGAGAGATTTCCTAACTCTACGGCAACCAGGATGGTCTACACTTATCAGTGATACCAGTGTGTGTGTTCTTTAAAAATAAATTCTAAAGAATGCTTATGAGCAGAATGCATGATGTCTGTGGACCCCACACCTACACATCTCTGCTCTGCAACTGGGACGTGGTTTTCCAGTTAGAAAGGTGGGTAGAAACCCCACTGCTTGCCCAGTGTCCCCTGGCGGCTTTCTGTGTGTGGCCAAAGACTTCTCGTGAGAACTAAGCCAGTACGTGGCATCAGAACCTGAACCAGAAAACTAAATCACGTGGAAAAGAAGGAACAGGAAGACCTCATATCTTACTGGGTACTTGTCACACACGATGTAAATTCCAAAATCAACAAATAGGTGGTTGTCAAAACGTGTCACTTTTCTGCAATGACAGGCTGACACAACGCGTGAGATATTTTAGGTGTGTTTTGACAACAAGGGATAATGAACCGTGGTTGCATTTGGGAAAGATTTTTTTTGTTTTTTTTTTTCCTGAGAAGATCAAGTGGCCCAGATTTCCCCGTTAGGCAATGCTGTTATCAGCAAAGGCCCTTCTTCCTCCAGATATGTTGTCATGAGGCTTGCTCAAGCAGGAGAGCAAAGAGCAAAGACTTGCTGCTCTTGAGCTGTGGTGCTGGAGAAGACTCTTGAGAGTCCCGTGGACAGCAAGGAGATCCAACCAGTCAATCGTTAAGGAGAACAACCCTGAATATTCATTGGGAGGACTGATGCTGAGGTTGAAACTCCAATCCTTTGGCCACCTGATGCGAAGAACTGACTCACTGGAAGAGACCCTGATGCTGGGAAAGATTGAAGGCGGGAGGAGAAGGGGACGACAGAGGATGAGATGGCTGGATGGCGTCACCGACTCAATGGACATGAGTTTGAGTGAACTCCGGGAGTTGGTGATGGACTGGGAGGCCTGGTGTGCTGTGATTCATGGGGTCGCGGAGAGTCGGACACAACTGAGCGACTGAACTGAACTAAACTGAACTCACATTGGTTATAAGAAAAGGAGTTTTAAGTTTCTACTCACACTGGTTATAAGAAAAGTGATACTTAAAGATAAAACGTTTTGTCTTCTGCTGCTGCTAAGTCACTTTGGTCGTGTCCGACTCTGTGTGACCCTATAGACGGAAGCCCACCAGGCTCCCCCGTCCCTGGGATTCTCCAGGCAAGAACACTGGAGTGGGTTGCCATTTCCTCCTCCAATGTGTGAAAGTGAAAACTGAAAGTGAAGTCGCTCAGTCGTGTCAGACCCTTAGCGACCCCACGGACTGCAGCCTACCAGGCTCCTCCATCCATGGGATTTTTTGTCTTCTAGACATTGGATTATTATCCAAGGGAAGCATCAGCTTTTACAAATACAGTTCAACAAAATAGAGAGGCTTTTTTATTATTAGTAGGTAATCTGTGGATGCAACTTTTGTTGTGTATTTGTTGTTGTTGAATCATGAAGTTGCTAAATTCCTGGATGCAGTTGTCATGGGTTCTGTCCCCATCAGAGGTTGTGGTGAAATCAGTAGCTACCATTGGCTGAATTGCAGTCCCTACAGATATAGATATTTAAGAATAAAAGTACTTTGTATTGGAGTATACTTGCTTTGCAGTGTTGTTTTGGTTTCTGCTATACAGCAAAGTGAATCAGCTGTAAGTACACATATGTCCCCTCCCTCCCAAGCCTCCCTCCCACCCCCATCCAGCCCTCTAGGTCATCACAGAGCCCCGAGCTGATCTCCCTGTATTATACAGCAGCTTCCCCCTCACTGTCTCTTTCACACGTGGTCATGTATATATGTCAGTACTGCTCTCTCAACTCATCCCACCCTCTTTTTTTAAATTAATTTTTATTGGAGTATTTTATTTTTAATTTTTAAATTAATTTTCATAGTTCTAGCACAACCGTACCGTGTTGCGTTAATTTCTGCTGTATAGCAGAGTTAGTCAGCCACGTTGTTATCGTTTCGTTGCTAACTCATGTCCGAACCTTTGCGACCCCATGGACTGCAGCACGCCAGGCTTCCCTGTCCATCACCAATTCCTGGAGTTGCTCAAACTCAAGTCCATCGAGTCAGTGATACCATCCAACCATCTCATCCTCTGTCACCTCCTCCTCCTGCATATAGAAATCATCTATGTGTGCATACATATATCCCCTCTTCTTTGGACTTTTTTTCCCATTTAGGTCATCACAGAGCCCTGAGTAGACTTCCCTGAGCTATGTACATGGGCACTTTCATTGCATTAAGACATGGAGCAAAAAAGTCCTAGCAATCATTGTAGCTTCCAGTCCTCTGAAGTGTGTTCCTTTTGTCTTTATATCTACATTAGCATCATGAAGATAAGAACTTGGTTGTGTCATGGGTCATTCAAGTCTAAATCATCACATATTTATATAATGGTTGCATGCTTAGCCATGTCTGACTCTTTGCAACCCCCATAGACTGTAGCCCACCAGGCTCCCCTGTGGGATTCTCCAGGCAGGAATACTGGAGTGGGTTGCCATTTCCTCCTCCAAGGGATCTTCCTGACCCAGGGATCAAACCTGAGTCTCTTGCATCTCCTGCATGGGCAGGTGGGTTCTATACTGCTGAGCCAGGGGGAAGCCCTTGTGGAAGTACTGTGATTAATTTTGCTACTTAAATATACATTTTCAGGGGCAAATAAAAGGAAATAACTTATTGAAAGGCACTTTTGTCATAATTGTATTGACTCCTCCATTGCTCTTTGAGCACAGGCTCTTTTCCTAGGTGGCAGGTAGCCAAAGAGATTATTCAGTCTAAAGGGAAACAAAGAATCTGGGCTCCACAGGACAGCCTACTTTGTCACCTATTTTTAGAATGTTGCAGATTGAGGACAAAAAGGAGCAACTGTGATCATGTTACATAAGGCATTCACACATCTGTCCTAAAACGGATATTATATCTTTGGCAAAAGATTGCTCTTTTTGGGCAGTTTGTCATTTCTTTTCATCAACAATGGGTTTTTTATGTGTCATGCAAAGGAGGGGAAAGCCTTAGCCATGAAAATACTTTTGACACTGACTAGACATAGAATTTGCGTGGAAATAAGGTTTTGCTGCGTCCGCTTGAAAATTATCTAAAACAGGTTATCAGTGTGCTTTTGTTGTTTAGTCACTCAGCAGTGTCTGACTTTTTGCGACCCCGTGCACTGCAACACCCCAGGCTTCCCCATCCTTAACCAACTCCCGGCGTTTGCTCAAACTCATGTCCCTTGAGTCGGTGATGCCATCCAACCATCTCATCCTCTGTCGTCCCCTTCTCCTCCTGCTCTCAATCTTCCCCAACATCAGGGTCTTTTCCAGTAATTTCAAATTTATACTTTTCCTTCTTAATTAACAAGCATCATTTGGGACCAGTATATATGGGCAACTAGGAAGCAGCAGTTAGAACTGGACATGGGACAACAGACTGGTTCCAAATAGGAAAAGGAGTACGTCAAGGTTGTATATTGTCACCCTGCTAATTTAACTTATATGCAGAGTACATCATGAGGAACGCTGGGCTGGAAGAAGCATAAGCTGGAATCAAGATTGCCGGGAGAAATATCAATAACCTCAGATATGCAGATGATACCACTCTTACGGCAGAAAGTTAAGAGGAACTCAAAAGCCTCTTGATGAAAGTGAAAGAGGAGAATGAAAAGGTTGGCTTGAAGCTCAACATTCAGAAAACAAAGCTCATGGCATCTGGTCCCATCACTTCATGGGAAATAGATGGGGAAACAGTGGAAACAGTGTCAGAATTTATTTTTGGGGGGCTCCAAAATCACTGCGGATGCTGATTACAGCCATGAAATTAAAAGATGCTTACTCCTTGGAAGGAAAGTTATGACCAACCTAGATAGCATATTAAAAACCAGAGACATTACTTTGCCAACAAAGGTCCGTCTAGTCAAAGCTATGGTTTTCCCAGTGGTCATGTATGGATGTGAGAGTTGGACTGTGAAGAAAACTGATGGCTGAAGAATTGATGCTTTTGAACTGTGGTGCTGGAGAAAACTCTTGAGAGTCCCGTGGACTGCAAGGAGATCCAACCAGTCCATTCTAAAGGAGATCAATCCTGGGTGTTCACTGGAAGGACTGATGCTAAAGCTGAAACTCCAGTACTTTGGCCACCTCATGCGAAGAGTTGACTCACTGAAAAGACCCTGATGCTAGGAGGGATTGGGGGCAGGAGGAGACGGGGACGACAGAGGATGAGATGGTTAGATGGCATCACTGACTTGATGGACATGAGTTTGAGTGAACTCCAGGAGTTGGTGATGGATAGGGAGGCCTGGCGTGCTGTGATCCATGGGGTCTCGGAGAGTCCGACACGACTGAGTGACTGAACTGAACTGAACTAAACTGAACTGAATGTGATGCCAGATGTGGGGTTTGAAGTTATATCCAGCACAGTGCACGCAAATATGAAACCTGGACCCAAGTTGAGTTAAAAATTTTCTTCCAGGCTGGCAGTTCTGATAGGAGCTACTTAATTGGATTTCCTAATCTAATTATCGTTGTGGTGGTTTAGTCACTCAGTCATGTCTGACTCTTTGCGACTCCATGGACTGTAGCCCACCAGGCTTCTTTTTCCATGGGGATTCTCCAGGCAAGACTCCTGTAGTGGGTTGCCATTTCCTCCTCCAGGGGATCTTCTCGATGCAGAGATTGAACCCAGATTTCCTGCATCGGCATGCATTATTGTTTTTTGGGTTTGTTTTTTTTAAACCATCTGAGCCAACAGGGAAGCCTTCTTCTTGTCCACATAAAATCCTGACTCTTTTCCTCACTTAAAGCCTGTTTGGGACACATGACCTTATGAGTTTTAAACGTTTGCAAATTAAAAGTTAAAAACAATGTTACAAAGTTAAAAAGGAAAGAACTGGGAATTCCAGTGGCTAAGACTCCATGCTCCCAATGCAAGGGGCTTGGGAACGATCCCCGGTCAGGGAACTAAGATCCCATATGTGACAGCGAAGGTCCAGCTCAGCCAAACAAATAAATATTAAAAAACAAATCACTTGGAAAAAATGAAAGGCAATACTCCAGCTATGGGGAAAAGTAAGTTGCCTGAATAGATGATTAATCCAGGGAGCTGATAGCATGTAGACATTTAGTAAAGAACAAAAAATATGTATTTATGGTAAAGCCGGTGACGCTGGGAAAGATTGAGGGCAGGAGGAGAAGGGGATGACAGAGGATGAGATGGTTGGATGGCATCACTTACTCACTGGACACGGGTTTGTCAAGCTCCAGGAGATGGTGAAGGATAGGGAAGCCTGGCCTGCTGCAGTCCGTGGGGTCACAAAGAGTCGGACACGACTGAGCGACTGAAAACAACAAACAGATACATGCATGGTGGTGAATAATCCTTTAGACACGAATGATGTAACCTTTATCGTCAGCAAGCCATCCAATCATAAATAGTTGATTAACCGAGCCAGGATACATGGGAGACCTTTCCTAGTTTTATTACTAGTGCGTCAGATGGCTTGAACAGAAACGCAAGGCACAGTTTATCAAAATGTGTCTGAAACCACCTCAGTGTGCCGTGAGGAGGGTAGATAATCAGGACAGCCCACACTGGGTCACATTCTGCTTTCAGCCATCAGAATGCATTTCTGGCATCTTCCAAATGGATAAACTATATATTAATATTAACATACACAGTGTTCGCATCCTCTTCCCCTTAATCCACCGAGAGATTATGTGATGACATACATGAAAAAGGATTAGATCTTGCAGAGGCCTTGAGAAGAGCAAACCCAGGGTTATTGACCCAGTTTTTTCCCAGACGCAGAGCAGCAAGGCCCCCAGGAGACACTCCAGTTGTCTAGACACTGCAAACTCCACAGGAGTAAGCCTCATCTCCATGGCACTGAATCCTCCACACCGTGAAGCTGAAGGTCTGATATTATCTCCCTTTTCCTACATTTCAGAGGCTTCTTCAAAAGAGAGAGAGAGACACTGCTGCTAACCACTCTCGGGCACTGCTGCTGCTAAGTCACTTCAGTCGTATCCGGCTCTGTGTTACCCCATAGATGGCAGCCCACCAGGCTCCACCATCCCTGGGGTTCTCCAGGCAAGAACACTGGGGTGGGTTGCCATTTCCTTCTCCAATGCGTGAAAGTGAAAAGTGAAAGTGAAGTTGCTCAGTCATGTCTGACTCGTAGCGACCCCATGGACTGCAGCCTACCAGGCTCCTCCGTCCATGGGATTTTCTAAGCAAGAGTACTGGAGTGGCTTGCCATTGCCTTTTCCGTCTCGGGCACTAGGAATAATTAATTGTCCTGTGAGATGGACAATCCACAGGTTTAGATGCTATGTACATATTTACCATAGAACGAGTGGCTTCCCTGGTAGCTCAGTTGGTAAAGAATCCACCTGTAATGCAGGAGACCCCGGTTTGATTCCTGGGTCGGGAAGATCCGCTGGAGAAGGGATAGGCTACACACTTCAGTATTCTTGGGCTTCTGTGGTGGCTCAGCTGGTAAAGAATTCGCCTGCAATGCAGGAGGCCTGGGTTCCATCCCTGGGTCGGGAAGATTCCCCTGGACAAGGGAATGGCCACCCACTCTGGTATTCTTGCCTGGAGAATCCCATGGACAGAGAAGCCTAGTGGGCTACAGCGTATGGAGTCGCAAAAGAGTCAGACAAGATTGAACAACTAAACAGCAAGAACATATGTCAATTCTAATAATTAACATATATACCTACTACTAATATATAATAAAATATAAATATACATGTATATAAACACTATACAGTATATAGGAATATATTAGTATACATGTATGTTGCATGTTAAAAACTACTTTAACATGAATTTCTTTTTTTTGCTGAAAGCATGGAAACATCCAGGAGACTTTTAAATATGTTAAACCCACTTAAAAAACCATAGAGTAAAAGCTTTGTTTGTAGAATGAAGAATTCTGCAGATGTAAACAGAATGGAAAAATAAACTCATGACAGTAAAAATCAGCACTCGTACCTTACGAGAAAATTTCCAGTGGCAGGAGCGCAGCGTGCAAAACCTGATTGACTTCAAGTGTGCATTAGTTGGAGATGAATTTGATGTTTATGAACAGTTGCATTTGGTTGTGGTTGCTTTGAAGACGACTGTTTCAAAAGCGTATGGGAAAGCGCATAAAACTATGTCACGGAGTGAGGAGGAGATAAAGTCGTGTTTCTAAATTAAGGTATTATTTCCTATTAAATTGAAATGCACGCAACTTCATTAGGGATTTGATTATTTCATCTAATTCTCTAAATATTTATCTATTCAAATGACATACATTTATTTTTAAACCTCTTTCATTAGAAAGATTAAACATCGCCCTGAATTCAGGATGGAGGGGTGAATTCAATGATGCACCCGGTGGGCCAGGGAATCTGGGATGTGTTGAGAGTATAAAGATGAATTTAAAATGTTGAGACAGCATTTATGGAGGTCTCTTTCTGGTGGAGACTTTATAGAAACAGAGATTATTTTATCAGTGTGATGGACCGGGGAAAAGGAGGTGGTGGTGGTAATGGTTTTGCCACTAAGTCGTGTCTGATCCTTGAGAGTCCGTGGACTGAAGCCACGGGACTCTTCCAGGAAAGAATACTGGAGTGGATTGTCCTTTCTTCCTCCAGAGGATCTTCTTGACCCAAGGAGACCCCAGTCTCCTGCCCTGGTCTTCTATATTGGCTGCATTGAGAGAATACTGCTTAGCCACATGGAAAATTCCATATATGCTCTGTATCTTCTTTAGAAGTAATTCTGAGGGATGGGATGGGGAGGGAGGTGGGAGGGGGGATTCCGGATGGGGAACAAATGTACACCATGGCTGATTCATGTGAATGTTTGACAAAAACCACCACAATATTGTATAGTAGTTAGCCTCCAATTAAAATAAATAAATTTAAAAAAAGAAAACAAAACAAAACATAAAAGTAATTCTGCTTTTTTTTTTTTTTAACACTTCCAAAAGTAGTACTACCTGAAAGTGTTTTAAAATGAACTGGGCTTGTCAAAATCATACCTGTTTTATGTCAGACACCTGTGGTTTCTGCACACCAAAAACAGCACTTCACCTAAGACAATTCTTTGCAAAAACTTCACTGAAAAAATTTTTATAGTGGGATCAAAGTTCCTCAAAACTAAGGACATTATTTTCTTCCATTATTTATAGTCAACATAAATACAGGCCATATCACAATGCAACTCAGAGTCTTGTAAATTTATTTTATACTTTGAATAAATGGCTTCCCCTGTGGCTCAGCTGGTAAAGAATCCACCTGTAATGTGGGAGACCTGGGTTTGATCCCTGGGTTGGGAAGATCCCCTGGAGAAGGGATTGGCTACCCACTCCAGTGTTCTGGCCTGGAGAATCCCATGGACTGGGTAGTCCATGGGGTTGCAAAGAGACAGGTACAACTGAGCGATTTTCCCTTTCACTTTCTCTCTTTGAATAAACAGAATAAGTTTAGTTTATCCTCTTGGGGCGTCTATAATATGCGGTTATGTACTCCTTGGAAGGAAAGTTATGACCAACCTAGATAGCATATTAAAAAGCAGAGACATTACTTTGCCAACCAAGGTCCATCTAGTCAAGACTGTGGTTTTTCCCGTGGTCATGTATGGATGTGAGAGTTGGACTGTGAAGAAAGCTGATCGCCGAAGAATTGATGCTTTTGAACCGTGGTGTTGGAGAAGTCCCTTGGAGAAGTCCCTTGGACTGCAAGGAGATCCAACCAGTCCATTCTAAAGGAGATCAATCCTGGGTGTTCATTGGAAGGACTGATGCTAAGGCTGAAACTCCAATCCTTTGGCCACCTCATGCGAAGAGTTGACTCACTGGAAAGGACTCTGATGCTGGGAGGGATTGCGGGCAGGAGGAGAAGGGGACGACAGAGAATGAGATGGCTGGATGGCATCACTGACTCTATGGACATGAGTTTGAGTGAACTCCGGGAGTTGGTGACGGACAGGGAGGCCTGGCGTGCTGTGATTCATGGGGTTGCAAAGAGTCGGACACAACTGAGCGACTGAACTGAACTGAACTGATGTATGTCATCATTATTTCTTTTATTATGTTTATGATGATATGCTATGAATCCATCAGATTGTTTTCCCATAAAAACATTGATGACAAGGGTCGATACAGTCTGTGGCATAATAAAACACTGGAGGCTGCTTTTGAATCTTAGGTTTTGCTGAATTTCATCTACATTAAAAGTCTATGTGATGCAAAGTAGATAAAAAATATGTTTCCTTCTCTACCTAGTAAGCCAGGATGTGGGTCTGTTGAAGTGAAGCAAAGGTGTTCGTCGCTCAAGCCTGTCTGACTCTTTGCGACCCCCATGGGCTGTAGCCCTCCAGGGTCCTCTCTCCATGGGATTCTCAGGCAAGAACACTGCAGGGGGTTGCCATTCCCTTCTCCAGGGGATCTTCCCCAACCCAGGAATCAAACCTGCCTCTTTTGCATTGCAGGCAGATTCTTTGCCGTCACGCCACCAGAAAATCAGCTGTTTATTGTACTAGAAATTTAGGAGTGTGGGCAATCCAAATCATGTGTTTTAAATTATTTTTTTTAATTTTATTTTAATTAATTATTTTCGGTGGTGCTGGGTCTTTGTTGCTGCACACGGGCTTTCTTTGGCCGTGGAGAGGGAGGGTGATTCTCTAGTTGCAGTACATGGATTTCCCATGCGGTGGGGCACGGGCTCTAGACAAGCAAGCTGCAGGAGCTGGAGTCCATAGGCTCAGTATTTGTGACATATGGGCTTACTTGCCCCAGACATGTGGGATCTTCCTGGACCAGAGATCAAACCCTGAGTTGGCAAGCGGAGTCTTAACCCGTCATGGCAAATAGATGGGGAAACAAGGGAAACACTGATCGACTTTATTTCTTTGGTTCCAAAATCACTGCAGATGGTGACTGCAGCCATGAAATTAAAAGACGCTTGCTCCTTGAAAGAAAAGTTATGACCAACCTAGACAGCATATTAAAAAGCAGAGACCTTTACCAACAAAGGTCAGTCTAGTCAAAGCTATGGTTTCTCTAGTAGTCATGTATGGATGTGAGAGTTGGACCATAAAGAAAGCTGAGTGCCAAAAAATTGATGCTTTGGAACTGTGGTGTTGCAGAAGACTCTTGAGAGTCGCCTGGACTGCAAGGAGATCCAACCAGTCCATTCTAAAGGAAATCAACCGTGAAAATTCATTGGAAGAACTGATGCTGAAGTTGAAACTCCAATCCTTGGCCTCCTGAGGCGAAGAACCGACTCACTGGAAAAGACCCTGATGCTGGGAAAGATTGAAGGTGGGAGGAGAAGGGGACGACAGAGGATGAGATGGTTGGATGGCATCATGGACTCGATGGACATGAGTTTGAGCAAGCTCCGGGAGTTGGTGATGGACAGGCAGGCCTGGTGTTTTGCATTCCATGGGGTCACAAAAAGAGTCGGACATGATTGAGGGACTAAACTTCTTAACCCCTGGACTACAAGTGAAGTCCCTGAATAGCGCATTCTTTAAACATATGCATATTTTGAGCCACCTTATGTTTCTGGAAGGTGCAACCCTCTGGACGTAGTAATGAATCTCTGCTGAACAAACATGCTTCCCTCTGGAATGGATTTATGGTTTGTGGGGCTTCCCTGGTGGCTCAGACTGTAAATAATCTGCCTGTCAATGCAGGAGATGGGGGTTCCATCCCTGGCTCAGGAAGATCCCCTGGAGAAGGAAATGAAAACCCACTCCAGAATTCTTGCCTGGAGAATCTCATGGCCAGAGGAGCATGGTGGGCTACAGTCCACGGGGTCACAAAGAGTCGGACACACTGAGTGACTAACACTTTTCTCAGTGCGTGAAGGCTTTCACCTTGGCAACCCTAATGGGCTCGTTTGGGAATGAAAGGACATGTTTACAAGAATTGATGTGGGTGGCTTCCCTGGTGGCTCAGAGGTTAAAGCGTCTGCCTGCAATGCGGGAGACCTGGGTTTGATCCCTGGGTCGGGAAGATCCGCTGGAGAAGGGAATGGCAACCCACTCCAGTATTCTTGCCTGGAGAATCACATGGACAGAGAAGCCTGGTGGGCTGCAGTCCATGGGGCCGCAAAGAGTCGGACACGACTGAGCAGCTTCACTTCCTTACTTACAAGAATTGGTATTGTGTTACTAGGTGTCTTCACTTCTCTGTTGGCACCAACCTCTCAAAAATGCAAATTGAGACATGCACATCAAAGGCTTAGATGTGATGCACTGGTCCCATTATTTTGTCCCCCATGAAGCTGAGTAAAAATGTATTTTAGGAGGACAACCAACTCTCTTGACTTGGTAAAAGGTCTTCAACCATTACGCCACATTTTAGACAAGACATGTTTTAGAGACATAAAATGTGAATAAATAAGTGGCTTTGTATTTCATTAAATATATGTGCAATGATGAATATCTTTACTTGAAATATTTCTTGAATTTTAAAAGATTTTCAAAGCACTCAAATACACAGAAGCAGAGCATAATGTATAATGAACACTCAATTTTCTTTCTCTGTATTTAACAATGTTTCCCATCTTATTATGTTTACTTTGCTTGCATTTCTTTGATAAAGGATGTCAAAGAGGACATGGTTTTTAATAGGTAGATACTTCAATATCCTTTCAAAACAACACATAACTCTAGCTTTATTTATGAAAATCCATAACTGTGAGCAGCTCCATAATATTTAATACCCAATTGAATTTCTTTTATTATATCCAAAATATATTTTTTATGTGCACCATTTTTTAAGTCTTGATTGAATTTGTGACTGGACGGCTTTTGTTTTGTGTTTCAGTTTTTTGGCCTCGAGGCAAGTGGGATCTTAACGCCCAGACCAGGGATCAAACCCACGTTGCTCTGCATTGGAAGGTAAGCTTTTAACCACTGGAGCACCAGGGAAGTCCCCTCTGAAAACACGTTTTAATCTTAGTTGATTCAACCCAGAATCAAATCAAGGACTGTTTGTAAATCTGCATTCTTTTTAAGTAAATGAAGGACAGTGTTCAATGCCTTTCATTGTAACACGTTTTCTATAACACCGTACAGTAATTTTTATTCCAGGACAGTTAGAGCACAAAATAGATGATAATTACTAAATTATTTAGTCATTACTCTAATAATACTAAATCTCCAGAATCACCTAAAGGAAGAAAAGAAAAAGTGAAGTCTCTTAGTCGAGTCCGACTCTTTGCAATCCCATGAACTGTAGCCTACCAGGCTCCTTTGTCCATGGCATTTTCTAGGCAAGAGTACTGGAGTGGGTCGCCACCCGATATTGTAACATTTTAAGTTTCAAATATCACCTTCACAGAGTGCAATTTTGTTCCACCTTAATATTGGCTTTTTTCTCTAAATAGTCTCCATTTTCTTTTCTACCTTTTTACTCATTTCTGTGAGGACCTTTATGCAGATGTTATACATTGGTTATTCATTTTCTGTAACATTTAGAGTTTTCAACAATTGATTTAAGGGCTTCCCTGGTGGCTCAGACAGTAAAGAATCTGCCTCCAGTGCAAGAGACCCGGGTTAGATCCCTGGGTCAGGAAGATCCCCTGGAGGAGGAAATGGCAATCCACTCCACTATTCTTGCCTGGAGAATCCCATGGACAGAGGAGCCTGGCGGGCTACAGTCCACAGGGTCACAAAGAGTCAGACACGACTCAATGACTAACACACACACACTCACACACACAGTTGATTTAACACTCATCCACACAGCCTGTGAGCATTGACCTTTCTTTGTCATCACAATAACTATTTTAATTTAGTGGAACAAATGAGAATTACCATCCTAAGGTCACAACACAAAGGGGATACACAAATCCGTAATGAGAGAAGGAGTTTGCCCTGTGGAATGCCTTGGCAAATTATATTCTCTACAAACGTATTGCCAGAGAGTTAATGACTGGAGTCTTTCTCTAAAGTCAATAACAAATTAATTTTTTTAAGTTATAAAAGTTCTAAAAGAAGCCCACAGATTTTTCCTTATCGGCCAACTCTGAAATATAAAACTGTCTCAGGGATAAGAGAGAGAAACAAACAATAATTATCAACAAACTACTGCAGAGAAGTCCCCACCTTATGACAGGTATGTTGTGCTTTTATTGCAATGAGATCTTTTGGTAAATACGGGCTAAATCATGTATCCTTCATCCTTCTGCCTTTCTGGCTGGTTCCAGTGCTCTGCCAATAAGGGACATTTATCACGCAGAAGGATGCACACACTTGCGGATGGAGTTAGACGTGTTTCCACGCTCCTGGTGTGCAGTTGTTCACTCTTAGGGATGTTGAAGAAGACGAAACACAGTTGCATGCCTGTTTTATTCACTACACCTAAGCCAGTGTGTATGCAGCAGGTGCTTAATCAAATTCAAGATATGAGTAAGCCTGATGGTTTCTATCACATCTTTCCTCATATGTGAAAAAGCTGGTTTTTTTTTCCCCCCATCATTATCATTTGAAAGTGAAAGTGAAGGCCGCTCAGTCGTGTCCGACTCTTTGCGACCCCCTGCACTGCAGCACGCCAGGCCTCTCTGTCCATCACCAACTCCCGGAGTTTACTCAAACTCACGTCCATCGAGTTGGTGATGCCATCCAACCACCTCATCCTCTGTCGTCCCCTTCTCCTCCTGCCTTCAATCTTTCCCAGCATCAGGGTCTTTTCTAAACAGTCAGTTCTTCGCATCAGGTGGTCAACGTATCGGAGCTTCAGCTTCAGCATCATTCCTTCCAATGAATATTCAGGGTTGATTTCCTTTAGGATGGACTGGTTGGATCTCCTTGCAGTCCAAGGGACTCTCAAGAGTCTGCTCCAGCATCACCTGTGATATCCTATGGTTGGTCCCTATTTTCTGATACAGAAATGTCCCAGCTAGGATGCTGAATATACTTTGCTGATGAACAAAACAAAAAATAAGTCCTTATACCCTTGGGGGTCTTATATTTAGTAAAAGAGTCAATGAAGACTATAATGCTGCTGCTGCTGCTGCTGCTGCTAAGTCACTTCAGTCGTGTCCGACTCTGTGTGACCCCATAGATAGAAGCCCACCAGGCTCCCCCGTCCCTGGGATTCTCCAGGCAAGAACACTGGAGTGGGTTGCCATTTCCTTCTCCAGAAGACTATAATAAATAAACTAAAAGAGTATTTTAGTTTAGACGAATAGAATAGCACGTGCTATTGAAACAGTTGATGTAAAGCAGGCAGGCTTGAGGTAGAAGTGTGGGATTGTGGGCTGCAGTTTTCACTAAGGTCTAAAGACAGAAAGGGCTTCCCTTGTGGCTCAAGGTAAAGAAGTCGCCTGCAGTGCAGGAGACCCGGGTTCGATTTCTGGGTCAGGACGCTGGAGGATACTGGAGGCAACCCACTCCAGTATTCTTGTGTGGAGAATCCCATGGACAGAGGAGCCTGGCGGGCTACAGTCCGTGGGGTCACAAAGAGTCAGACACGGCCGAGTGACTGACACTCTCAAAGGCAGAAAGAGAAAACATGACAGGCATGAGAGATTTCTTGAAGGAAGATTTGAAAGGAGTAAGTGAGGAAGCTTATACAGACCAGGGCAGAGACCCCATGGCAGGAGTGAGCGGGTGTCTGCCAGGTAACCTCTGGCAGAAAGCAAGAAAATGTAGGAGAAATGCAAGGTAAGGAGACTTGTATGACAATTCCTTGTGTGACAGGTTACCCAGTGTTAAAGTCTGTTGCACTGACTACCTTGGGTTTCTATTGCAAAGCATTGGGCAAGGCCGTTAGATGATAACGAGTAAGGAGATGTCCTTACATGTGTTTAGGAAACATCTGAGAGGTGTGCCCATGTGGTGGAGACCAGGGATGCAGAAATTCATGGGGGAGAAATGAGCAGAGCTTTCAGGGTGATGCTGTGGATTCATGGGAGGAAAACAGAGACAGGCTTCGTGGCGATGCTGTTGAGTTTGGTCAGAAGTGGTACTGGATTCTCGGTATACGTCAAAGGTTTGGCCAAAAGGATCCATCTAACCGACTAGAGAGATGTCGAATATGAAAGAGTAGACACAAGCATGTCCACAGTTTTAGAAACCTGTGAACGGCTCAGCTTCGAGAGCAAACAGCTAAATTCAAAGCCCACACTTCCATAACCCTCTGAATGGAGATCTGTTTGAAATCCATCGTTTTGAAATAGGAAGGGATGTTACTTTTTAATATTTTTATTTAAAAAAATTGTTAAATATTAGTGGCTGAATCACAGGTGTCACTGAAATTTTGTTATTCAGTTTTTTCTCTTTTTTAGTGTATTTCACTTTAAAGCATTTATTACCCTCACTTTAAAAAATTGTCTTCCAAGTGTACTGGAGAGCTTTGATATTCATGAAATCAGTGCTGTCTTGCTATCTAATTAAACGGAAACAAAAATAGTGAGAGGTTCTCAAGGGAAATTTAAATATGTGTTTGTGGCATCTGAGAGGCTTTTTACAAATACTCGAAAGTATGAAGGTGAATGGCTCTGAAAAAAAAAAAATTTGTTCGTATTATTTCTGTGTTGGCTTCCTATTTTTAAAACTACAATTTCTATTTAAAATTATGTCAAGGGAGTGGGAGGGAGGCTCCAGCGGGAGGAGACATACGTATGCTTACAGCTGATTCACTTTGTTTTACAGCAGAAACTAACACGACCCTGTAAAGCAATTATACTCCAATTTTTTTTTAAACAAAAAAGAATTTACCAGTGGGGTTGGGGTGGGGGGAGTATATCAAGAAAATTTCTAACATTGCATAAGTTTTAATTCTCTCAGTGTTCCTGATGAAAGAACTTTTGTAAGGAAAAAGGTAAATGCAAACATACATTGCAAAGTTACTAGGGAGTGTTGGGCCAGCCAAAGCCAACAGCAGCAGCAGCAGCACAAAATTAGATTGAAAAGCACTAGTTAAAGGAAACAACGTCATAGATAGGATGGGTTTTTCTAAATTTTATTTATCTGGGGCCACACTGGGTCTTCCGTTGCTGCAGAGACTTTTCTCCAGGTGTGGTGCGTGGGCTTCTCCCTGTAGCGGCTCCTCTTGCTGTGGAACCTGGGCTCTAGAACACAGGACCAACAGCACAGGAGCTTACCTATTCCAAGGCACGTGGAGGGTCTTCTCAGATCATGGATTGAAACCCAATCTCGTGCATTTGCAAGCGGGATTCTTTACCACTGAGCCGCCAGAAAGTCCCCCGGATGAATATTTTTATTAAAAAAAAAAATTGTTTCCTGGTACCTTTGAAAGAAAATGTATTTTAACCAACAACAAATCGCTAAGAGCAAAAGGAAAATAATTCATGTGGACGTTGCAAGCAAAAAAATAAATAAATAAAACCCTGAAAATTCTCTTGACTCTTCATCCCTTTTTCTATTGGAAGGAGGCTTCAATACGTGGTCATCAGTACTGGAAAGTGTTGATAGAAACACATGAGCATGGATTCAGAGCAGTAGGTCAGAGACAGAAACAAGGATCTCTTTTTCATATGAAAAGTCAAGGCTCCCCTGCACACGCAGTGTCCTGTCGGAACTGGGAGACATATTGAGAATGTACTACATATGTATCAAATTTTAAGCATGTAACGGGGGCATGTTTCTTAATTTATGGAGTCTAAGCCTGTGTCCCTATTCTGCTTTGCAAATAAGATCGTCTGTACCATTTTTCCTAGATTCCATATATATATATGTTAATATGAAAAACTTGTTTCTCTTTCTAACTTGGCTCTGCATCACACCCTCTGGGTCCTACATGTCTCTACACATGGATACCAAGGGCAGAAGGGTGCGGTGGAAGGAATTGGGAGATTACCACTGACACATATACACTAGTTTGATACTATGTATAAAACAGATAACCAATGAAAACCTGCTGTATAGCACAGGGGACTCTACTCAGTGCTCTGTGATGACCTAAATGGGAAGGAAATCCAAAAAAAAAGGAGAGATATTTACACATGTAGCTGATTCGCTTTGCCATACAGTAGAAACTAATACAACATTTTAAAGCAACTATCCTCCAATAAAAATTAATAAAAACACATAGTAAAAAATAAATGTATAATATACTGTCATATGGTAATTAATTTTCATAGATATAAGCAATGCAGAGAAGCGAAAAGCAAAGGAGAAAAGGAATGATATAAGCATCTGAATGCAGAGTTCCAAAGAATAGCAAGGAGAGATAAGAAAGCCTTCCTCAGTGATCAATGCAAAGAAATAGAGGAAAACAACAGAATAGGAAAAACAAGAGACCTCTTCAAGAAAATTAGAGATTCCAAGGGAACATTTCATGCAAAGATGGGCTCGATAAAGGACAGAGATGGTAGGGACCTAACAGAAGCAGAAGATATTAAGAAGAGGTGGCAGGAATACACAGAAGAACTGTACAAAAAATATCTTCACGACCAAGAGAGTCACGATAACGTGATCACTGACCTAGAGCCAGACATCTTGGAATGTGAAGTCAAGTGGGCCTTAGAAAGCATCACTATGAACAAAGCTAGTGGTGGTGATGGAATTCCAGTTGAGCTATTTCAAATCTTGAAAGATGATGCTGTGAAAGTGCTGCACTCAATATGCCAGCAAATTTGGAAAACTCAGCAGTGGCCCCAGGACTAGAAAAGGTCAGTCTTCATTCCAATCCCAAAGAAAGGCAATGCCAAAGAATGCTCAGACTATGCACAATTGCACTCATTTCACACCCTAGTGAAGTCATGCTCAAAATTCTCCAATCCAGGCTTCAGCAATATGTGAACTGTGAACTTCCAGATGTTCAAGCAGATTTTAGAAAAGGCAGAGGCACCAGAGATCAAATTGCCAACATCCGCTGGATCATGGAGAAAGCAAGAGAGTTCCAGAAAAGCATCTATTTCTGCTTCATTGACTATGCCAAAGCCTTTGACTGTGTGGATCACAGTAAACTGTGGAAAATTCTGAAAGAGATGGGAATACCAGACCACCTGACCTGCCTCTTGAGAAAACTGTATGGAGGTCAGGAAGCAACAGTCAGAACTGTACATGGAACAACAGACTGGTTCCAAACAGCATCTTCCCTGGTGGCTCAGATGGTAAAGCATCTGCCTACAATGAGGGAGACCCGGGTTTGATCCCTGGGTTGGGAAGATCCCCTGGAGAAGGATATGGCAACCCACTCCAGTACTCTTGCCTGGAAAATGCCATGGATGTAGGAGCCTGGTAGGCTATAGTTCCTGGGGTCACAAAGAGTCAAATAGGAAAAGGAGTGCGTCAAGGCTGTATATTGTCACCCTGCTTATTTAACTTCTATGCAGAGTACATCATGAGGAACGCTGGGCTGGAAGAAGCACAAGCTGGAATCAAGATCGCCGGGAGAAATATCAATAACCTCAGATATGCAGATGACACTACCCTTATGGCAGAAAGTGAAGAGGAACTCAAAAGCCTCTTGATGAAAGTGAAAGAGGAGAGTGAAAAGGTTGGCTTGAAGCTCAACATTCAGAAAACAAAGATCATGGCATCTGGTCCCATCACTTCATGGGAAATAGATGGAAAAACAGTGGAAACAGTGTCAGACTTTGTTTTTTTGGACTCCAAAATCACTGCAGATGCTGATTGCAGCCATGAAATTAAAAGATGCTTACTCCTTGGAAGGAAAGTTATGATCAACCTTGATAATATATTACAAAGCAGAGACATTACTTTGCCAACAAAGGTCCGTCTATTCAAGGCTGTGATTTTTCCCGTGGTCATGTATGGATGTGAGAGTTGGACCGTGAAGAAAGCTGATCGCCGAAGAATTGATGCTTTTGAACTGTGGTGCTGGAGAAAACTCTTGAGAGTCCCTTGTACTGCAAGGAGATCCAACCAGTCCATTCTAAAGGAGATCGATCCTGGGTGTTCATTGGAAGGACTGATGCTAAGGCTGAAACTGCAATACTTTGGCCACCTCATGTGATGTGTTGACTCACTGGAAAAGACTCTGATGCTGGGAAAGGTTGGGGGCGGGAGGAGACGGGGACGACGGAGAATGAGATGGCTGGATAGCATCACCGACTCGATGGACATGAGTGTGAGTGAACTCCGGGAGTTGGTGATGGACAGGGAGGCCTGGAATGCTGTGATTCATGGGGTTGTGGAGAGTCGGACACGACTGAGCGACTGAACTGAGCTGACTGAACTAAGCAATGCATACGTCTCCCAGGAATGCACACACTTTGACAGCTTGGGAGAAACTGGGCTTCTGCTCCTAAAATTACTGTCTGCATTAAAAAAAAAAAAAATCAGTCAACTAAATAAGAGAGTTTGAACATCTCATATCAAGCTAAAAATATGGGTCACCCTGCTCTTATTTTTCATCATATTACTTGAATTAAAATGCATTGAAATTTATCTGTATGAAGGGCAAAAAAATAATGATGCATTCAGAACATACAGATTAAATCTATAATGGCTGAATAAATGTAAGGACAATTTTAATAGTCCTCTCAGGCATTCAATAATCTTTTGGTTAAAGCTAATGGAAATTAGTTATTGGTGACAATATACAGAGCAGGTAGTCATGTATGTACATACATGCTTAGTCACTTCTTTCGTGTCTGACTCTTTGCGACCCCGTGGGCTGTAGCCCACCAGGCTCCTCTGTCCATGGGATTCTCCAGGCAAGAATCCTGGAGTGAGTTGCCATGCCCTTCTCCAGGGGATCTTCCTGACCCAGGGATTAAACCCACGTCTCCTGCATTGCAGGCAAATTCTTTACCACTGAGCCACCAGGGAAATCCAGTCATGTATAAGCAAGACAAAAAAAAAGTATAATGAAAATTTCCCAGTGGAACTCATTTAAATATTGCAGTTGAAAGCTACTATAAATTCAGAATCTCTTCGTTTTAGGAAAATCATCTATAAAGTGTGAAGTTTCTAAACTTGTAAAGAAAATCATTTTCATGGATAATGATATTAGACCTAAGCTCTATAGACGCAACAGGCAAGTTTTCAGTCCTATTTTTGAAGAGTAATTCTGGCTTTTGTCAGGTACCACTCATCTGTGAATGGATGGCTTTATCCAGCAAATAAGATACCCTTATACCCTCTTTTCACTTGTATGGTCCTTGTTAATTCCTCCCTGTGCTCATGGATATACTTTTCAAAGGGAACTCGGGACTTCCTTCGTGGACTGTCCAGTGGTTGAGACGTCACCGTCCAATGCAGCGTGTGCAGCTTTAATCCCTGATTAGGAAGTTAAGATCCCACATACCTCGGGGGCAAAAAACAAACAAACAAACATAAAACAGAAGCGATATGGTAACAGATTCAATAAACACTTTAAAAATGGTCCACATCCAAGTAGATGAACAAGGGAACTCAGACATTCTGAGTACCATTGAAAAATAAGTACAGTAAAAAAAAAAATCTTTTGATAAATTAGAAATTTGTAAATCATTTGATTATTAAGTTGGGGCATTTACTGTCTTGCTCACAAGGATAGGGAAAATCAGGCAAAGAACAATACGATGAAAATAAATATATCCGTAAGGTTGAGTATGTGGAGATGATAAGCATAAAATATATTCCATGCCAAATATTCAGGGTTCGATCCCTGGGTCGGGAAGGACCCCTGGAGGAGGACGTGGCAACCCACTCCAGTATCCTTGCCTGGAGAATCCTATGGACAGAGGAGCCTGGTGGGCTACAGTCCACGGGGTCGCAGAGTTGGCCATGACTGAGGGACTGAGCAAGCACATACGTAGGAATCATGGCTTATTTACAAATCATGTCTTATTTATAAAAACTGACTTGCTTTCCTGTTCCCTCTCCTTTGTGTGTAGGACACAAAGCTAGCTGAAATTGTGCAATGTTGTTTTTTTTCCTTTCCTCCTCATCCGTTGACACCCCCCTATGACTGGAATGCAGGCAGGATTCGTCACAGACCAAAAGCTGACAAAGCTCAGCTGGAAACATCTGAAACAGCCTTTGTAAAGGAGAAAACAAGACGCTGTACCTCTGAAAATGCAAAATTGGGGCCATGATCTAGCTTCAATAATTCCTTTTGCTAAAGCCTACCAAGCAAATTAAAAATACATCATTCACACTTATAGTGGTAATTAAAAACAAAAGAACAGCAAAACACTAGCCTGTAATCTAAAGGTGTGAAATGGAGGGAAAAATCTTGCATGCTTTTCCTGAAGTTCAAACGTGACTTTATCCTTTTTCCAACATCTTGAAAAAGGCAAGTGTGGTTAAAATCTTCATAAGTCATCTACTAATACAGGAATTATGCTCTATAAAAATTTTAAAAACTTGAACGTTGATACTTAAAACAGTAAATTTTATGTCCTCTGGACACTATGAAAGAGGGAACGTTACAGATTATCAAGATCCCTGATACATAAAGAATTTCCTTTTTACTGAGTTACTTTCAAGAGCAGAGAGTAAACAGGGGTAACTGAATACAAGATTTCTTAGTCTGTTCACGTACAAGGCGGTTAAGGAAAGGAAAAGAATATTAAATATTAGCAAATCAGTCACCACTGGAGACTGAATTAACATTTCTTTTGTTCTTTTTTATTCTTCACAGAGTTGAACTATTCTTGTTGGGCTTCCCTGGTGGCTTAGCTGGTAAAGAGTCCGCCTGCCATGTGGGAGACCTGGGTTCGATCCCTGGGTTGCGAAGATCCCCTGCAGAAGGGCAGGGCTACCCACTCCAGTATTCTGGCCTGGAGAATTCCATGGGCTGTACAAGTCAACGGCGTCCCAAAGAATCAGACTCAACTGAGAGACATTTACTGCCACTTCATTCTTCTTAATGTGCTTAGTCGCTCGGTCATGTCTGACTCTATAAATTTTTAGGCAGTTTATTTTTTTAAAAAAACTGGATAAACATCAGCCCCAATGCTCTTTAATTTTTCGCACATGTGTCACTGATGAAATCTAAGGTAACTAGTTGCTTGACTTAGGTATTACTAATGAATGATTTATTTGCATGTCTCCTTTTGTTAGGTTGCTCAGGGCTTATTTAATTGAGCTGGGATGTGACTTTCCATCTTTGATTTCTTTTCAAAGTAGCAATCCGTCTCTTAATTTCTTTAAAAAATCTCAGGCATCTGGTAGAGCTATCTAAGCAAAAGAGTTTATTTTCTCTTGATTTCTCTTAAAAGGCTCCTCAGATTTGCAACACTGATGTGTGAACATATTTAATGCTTTTATGATGCTTGAAGCATACGCATTTCCAGTTTTCAGTTGCTTTACTGAAAACATTTTTTTTTTTTCCCTAATTGAAGTGTAGCTGCTTTACAAAGTTGTGTTAGTTTCTGCTGAACAGCAAAGTGAATCTATGCGCTATACACGGGTGGTTGGTTTAGACACTCAGTCCCGTCCCACTCTTGTGACCCCGTGGACTGGAGCCCGCCAGGCTTCTCTGTCCATGGGATTGTCTAGGCAAGACTACTGGAGTGGGTTTCCATTTCCTTCTCCAACACCTTGTACATATTCCCCTCTTTTTTGGATTTCTTTTCTATTGAGGTCACCGCAGAGATCTGAGCAGCATTCCCTGTGCTGTACAGTAGATTCTCATTAGTTAGCTATTTTATATGTAGTATCTGCTGCTGCTGCTAAGCCGCTTCAGTCATGTCCGACTCTGTGCGACCCCATAGACGGCAGCCCACCAGGCTCCCCCATCCCTGGGATTCTCCAGGCAAGAACACTGGAGTGGGCTGCCATTTCCTTCTCCAATGAGTGAAAAGTGAAAGCGGAGTTGCTCAGTCGTGTCCAACTCTGAGCAACCGCAGCCTACCAGGCTCCTGCATCCATGGGATCTTCCAGGCACGAGCACTGAAGTGGGCTGCCATTGCCTTCTCCATCTGTAGTATCAATAGTGTTTATATGCCCATCCCTGTCTCCCAATCCATCCCACCCCTCCGATCTTTCCCCTCTTGGGGTCCATATGTTTGTTCTCTATGTGCATGTCTCTATTTCTGCTTTGCAAATAGGGTAAAATATATATATTTTTAATTGATGGACATTAGCATCTTTGAGAGGCTTGTTTTTTTTTTTTCCCCCCTGGTGTAAAAGTATTGGGTTGGTCAAAAAGTTCATTTGGGTTTTTCTATAATATCTTTATAGAAAAATCTGAATGAGCTTTTTGGTTAACCCAGTCGTATTTTCATGTTAAGAATGCATTTGTAAGTATTTTATGAAATGCTACTTTTTTCTTACAAAATGAAATGGTTGCCTATATCATCCCTTATTATTAAGTACAGCCACCATGCTGTGTATTCAATGCTCAGAAGTTATTCTTGAAAGTGGCTGAGAGTAGATCTTACCTGTTAACACCACCAAAAAAAAAAAAATATATATATAGATAGATAGATATATACTTACACATATATATATATAATTAGGTGTAAAATACGTGTAAATATATATACACATGTAAAATATATTTATATATAGTTAGGTGTAAAATATATGCAAAAATACATATATGTAAAGTTAGGTGATGAATATGTTAATTGCCGTGATCTTGGTAAAAATTCCACAATATATACAAGGGTATCCAACCATCACATTACATATACGTGTTGTTCAGTTGCTAAGTTGTGTCCAACTCTTTGAGACCCCATGGACTGCAGCACGCCAGGCCTCCCTGTCCATCACCAACTCCCGGAGCTTGCTCAAACTCATGTCTATTGAGTCGGTGATGCCATCCAACCATCTCATCCCCTGTCGAACCCTTCTCCTCCTGCCCTCAGTCTCTCCCAGCATCAGGCTCTTTTTCCAGTGAGTAGGCTATTCTTCACATTAGGGTATTGGGTTCAATCAAATATAGTTTAAAAATTAATTTCTTCTTTTTTTTTTTTCTTCCATGTGATTACTTGAAAATCTGACCTTATGTATCTGGCTCACATTCTGAGCTGAGGTACAGGACAGATATTCAGATTTTATTGCCAAAGCTTTTATTGTCATTGAATTCAGAGTTTACCTTAATTACTTAATTATGGCTAAAAATGTGAAGCCAGCAAAGTGTCCATCACTGTGAAAATTCTTAAACTAGTCATGCCACATCCATATCTTTAGATTCCTCGGAGCGAATAAGGAACAGGGCCTAGATTCCTATCTCAAGATATGAAAAGTTTCCTAAAACGGCAACAGCCCAAAGCAGGACATACACGGGGTGTTGTTAGGACAGAAAATTGTAAAGTTCAGATTTTCTAGAGAAAACAGAACCCAATTTGAGGCACAGCCTGCGTAGTGGCCCCCTCTCGTATTTGCTGAGTCCGACTCTCCATCTGGATGTGAATAACTGTGATGCAGCACTTTCCTTAAGATGTACATTTCCTGGGACTTCCCTGGTGGCCCAGTAGTTAAGACTTCGCCTTCCAATGAATGGGGTACGTGTTCAATCTCTTCTTTTGTGAGCTAAGATCCTACATGCCTCGGGGCCGGAAAGCCAGGACATAAAACAGCAGAGGCGGGATTGTTAACAAATTCAATAAAGACTTCTTAAAAAATGGTCCACATCGAAAATGAAAGTTTTTCAAAAAGTACTTCCAGCCCAATCATTTCCCTTGTCCTTGTCCAGGACATCGATGCTAAAGAAAAGTTCAAAAACTTATCTGCTGTTTTTGTTTACTTGCTAAGTCATGTCTGAGCCTTTGCGATACCATGGACTGTAGCCCACCATGCTCCTCTGTACGTGGGATTCTCCAGCAAGGATACTCGAGTGGGTTGCCATGCCCTACTCCAGGGGGTTTTCCGGACCCAGGGATCGAACCCACATCTCCTGCATTGGCAGGCATTTTCTTTACCACTGAGCCAGCTGGGAAACACAGCTCATTCATAACCGTATGCATAAACTGTAGTAGAATTAGCATCTGTACTTCCTATTTTTATATTTTTGTTGTCTGTGTTCTTTCGTTATGCAGACGTCTCCTCTCATATTGAAACCAGAGGAATGGACAGCCTGTGCTGGTAGAGAGATAATGCCCAGCTTTAGGTAAAGGGATATTTCAAAGTGTGGGTAGAATAGTTTTAGGCTCAGCTGAGCCGTGGGCTCTGGTTTTGTCCAAACTAATTGTGATCAGGAGTGTTTTCTGCTCAGTGGGTAGTAGCGGTGTGTGTTGAAAAGTTGTACACGTGAAAACTTGCCAAACATGGGTATTAACCCAGTGTTTCCCTGTGTCTCTATCAACTCATCTTACAAAACAACACACCGACACCCTGGGTGATATACAGGGTGATATACCTGAATCTTGATATACAGAGTTCTTAAGCAGTTCAGCCACCATGGGGGTTATATTAAGCAAGTGTGACTCAAGGAGTCCCTGCTCTACAATGACAATGAGTGTGCAAACCGTCGCGGAATGTTGTGGAAGCTGAGATCATACTCTCCACACTGATATTCCGTTTCCAGAGATTTGTTCTCAGATAAACAAGGGTAGCCTTGAGATAGCACAGTCATCATTGTCAACAGTTCAGCGTAGGAGTTTGCCTGGTGGTCCGTTGGATAAGAACCCACCTGCCAATGCAGGGGGACATGGGTTCGATCCCTGGTCTGGGAAGATTCCATGTGCTGTGGGGCAACTAATCCCATGTGCAGCAACTATGAAGTCCACTTGTTACAACTTATGAAGCCTGTGTGCCTAGAGCCCATGTTCTGCAAAAAAGAGAAGCCACCCCAATGAGAAGCCCACTCACCACAACTAGAGAAAGCCCGTGCAACAATGAAAGCCTAGAACAACCAAAAATAAATATTATTATTTTTTTTAAAAAGTAGATAACCAGTAGGGACCTTCTGTGTAGTAGAGACAACTCTGCTCAGTATGATGCAACAATTTGAATGGGGAAAGAATTCAAAGAAGAGATACATTTCTGTGTATATCTATACTGCCCTGTATGCCTGAAACTAATACAGCATTGTTTATCAACTACACTCCAGTATAAAATAAGAAGCTCAAAAAAGAGAGAGCATATTTTGCTCAACCCACAAAGTCCCCCATAGGCCTGTCTTGGCATACCTGACCCACAAAGATGCTCTGGATCAGCAGAGAAAACAGTGGGACTGCCTCAGGACTGTTGATTACAGCCCACAGAATAGCATTCATCCCCAACTTGCCTCTGTGTTGGCTCATTTGATGATGTAAATTAAACTCCAGTCCCCTGATGGCTGAGTGACTTAGGCTATGGGGCTTCTGTGTTGGTTCAGCTGGTAAAGAATCTGCCTTCAATGCAGGAGACCCGGGTTCAATCCCTGGGTTGGAGAGATCCCCTGGAGAAGGGAAAGGCTACCCACTCTAGTATTCTTGCCTGGAGAATCCCATGGACAGAGGAGCCTGGCGGGCTACAGTCCATGTGGTCCCAAAGAGTCTGACACAACTGAATCAACTTAGCATGCATGTCCTTCTAAACTTCCCTTCTCCCTTTTATGTCTTCCTTCCTCTCTCCTTTTCCTCTTTCATTCATTCTTAATTTCTTACCAGACTTTATGAAACATCGACTCTGCATCAGCCTGGGGATTGACAAACTAAAGACCTTGCCTCAAGCAATCTACACATGGTGCAGAAAGTTGCGGAGATAATCACAGTCTGTAACAGTCAGTCGTTTTCCGCTTTATTCTGACATCTGCAGCATCCCAAACGTTATGACTGTTGTCCTGCTCCGTCACCGATTTCAGCAGCGTATTCTTAATGTTCACAGCAGGTATGCATCTCTGCGCCTTCTCCTCACCGTAGGCTGTTTCCTTCCGTATTTCTTCGGGTGAAATACACTGAACTGAATAAACACAGCGTGCTGCTCACCTTTTTATATGAAGACAGCAAATCGTACCTGTTTGATACAGCCTCTGCCACCTTCACGTATAAATCACTGCTTTTCGGTGCATTCAGGGTGATGAGTTGTATAAACACAGCAGCGCTGCAACAACATAGGCAGGAAAGGGAGAAAAAGGCACGTTTCATGTCTGCGGTTTCTAGAAAGCATGTAAAATTTTTAAATTTTATTTACTTGTGACCGTGCTGGGTCTTCACTGCTGTGCACGGCGTTCTCTAGTTGTGTCCAGCAGGGATTACTCTCTGGGGTTGGTGTGCGGGCTCAGTGGTTCAGGCACTCATGCTTGGTTGCTCCGTGGACGATTCTACATCTTCCTGGACCAGGGATTGAACCCGTGTCCCCTGCATTGTGTCATATATGATTGTGGGGGTGAAAGTCGCTCAGTCGTGTCCGACTCTTTGCGACCCCATGGACTATACAGTCCGTGGAATTCTCCAGGCCAGAATACTGGAGTGGGGAGCCTTTCCTTTCTCCAGGGGGGTCTTCCCAAGTCAGGGAGCGAACCCAGGTCTCCCGCATTGCAGGCGGATTCTTTACCAACAGAGCCACGAGGGAAGCCCAAGAATACTGGAGTGGGTAGTCTATACCTTCTCAGACAATTGAACCTCGGCCTCCTGCATTGCAGGCAGATTCCTTACCAACTGAGCTATATCAGGGAAGCCCAACGGCTGTGGGAGTTGGACGGTAAAGAAGGCTGTGTGGCCAAAGAATTGTGTTCCAAAAGGCTGGTTCAAACCGGTGCTCATCGGAGAAGGGAGCGGAAGCAGAAACAAGGGAGGTGCTGCGGTAAAACAATAGCGCAGCCCTGGGGCAGGGTCCCCGTTCCTGCTGGAGGCATTAGACGTAGAAATATATCCCTGAGCATATCTGCAGGAACTTGGCACTCCCCTCTCCCCCAGGGCGGAGCAGGTAACTTCAGGCTGAGCACAAACACAGGGACCCCAGGCTGGTTGGAACCAGAAGACTGACAACTGAGATTTCATGGATTAGCTCATTTTTGTGTCCTAAGTCGGTGCAGTCATATCCGACTCTTAGCGACAGCATGGACTGTAGCCTGCCAGAGTCCTCTAACCCTGGGATTCTCCAGGCAAGGATACTGAAGTGGATTGCCATGCCCTCCTCCAGGGGATCTTCCTGACCCAGGGATCGAACCTGGGTCTCACGTCTCCTGCATTCGCAGGCGGGTTTTTTACCACTAGCGCCACCTGGGAAGCCCTCCCGTAACCTCGCTACCAAGCAGTGAAAGGTCACGTACCCTTTGGCCTTCCTTCAAAAGTTGCCTATAAAACCCCTTCCCTGAAAACCATCAGGGAGCTCAGCTTATTTGAACACACGCTCCCTGTTCTCTTTGCCCAGCCTTTGTAATGAACGTTGCTCCATCACGTTGGTTTGGCCTCGTGGTGTGCAGTCAGGCACACACACTTGGATTCAACCACCGTTCTGGCGAGGCAGCCAGCAGTCTGTGCCCATGGCAGATTGACCCCCATCCTGGATTTCCCAGCAGCTACTGGAGCTCGTTTTGCTCCCAGGAAGTTGGAGGGACTCTCCCTGATGGCGCTGGCCACGCTCCACACGAGGACTGAGGAAGCTGAGTCGTGGTCCACCTTCGGTTTTGTTCTGGGCTGAGTAATTCCAGCGCGGGCAAGCTGACATTTCTACTCTTTTGATTCTTTCTCTTTGGGAGGTGAGTCAATCTGGTCTCATCATTTTTTTTTTTTACGGAGCCAGGCCAATCTGTTTGGAAGGCTCCATCTGGGAAAGGGGCAGGGTGGTGGGAAATTTTTGGACTACACTTCGTCTGATCTGTTGTTTGTGGGACCGTGTTTATCATGTCTGTGTTTGCCTGTGTATTGGTGCTTGCATTAGCTGGTTGAGACATCTTTGGTATGTAATGGAGACAGTGATGATGCAGGGAAACTTTCCCTATTGGGTTGGTCTTGCATATGGCAAAGCTTTCCTTGGGATTTTCCCCTTTGGACTAAGGTTTGGCCATTTGGCTTCAACTCTGATGGAGCCCTGGCTGGGGTTCTCTCCTTTAGACCCAAGTCTGATCCCTTGGCTTCATCTCTGATGAGACATTGGTTGGGTTCTGTCCTTTAGACTTAAGTTTGGTCATTTGGCTTCGTCTCTGATGGGACATTGGTTGGGGTTGTGCATTTAGGACCAAGGTTGGTTGCTTGGCTCCATCTCTGATGGACTATTGTTTGGGGTTCTCTCCTTTAGACCCAAACTTGGCCACTTGGCTCCATCTCTGATGGATTATTGGTTGGGGTTCTGTACTTTAGACGTAAGCTTGGTCATTTGGCTTCATCTCTGATAGGCCACCATCTGGAGCTGTGCATTTAAGACCAACCTTGGTCGCTTGGCTCCATCTCTGATGGATTATTGGTTGGGGTTCTCTCCTTTAGACCCAAGTTTGATCCCTTGGCTTCATCTCTTATAGGGTATTGGCTGGGAACCTCCCTCTCTGGGGCTAAGAAACTGTGACCCTGAGGGAGCATTTTGCTTTGCATTGGTTTGCTGTTTGCCCGATACATGGCAACACATGCTGTAAATAATCAGTGGTGGGTATTCAGAGCTCTGTCCCATCTTGTAGTCCCCCAGGGTGACTGTTGCAAAGCAGGGTCATCTTCAGCTAGGCTCTCATGAATGACAGAAAATGATACTTTGTTATAACACTGCTGAGCCTTAGTTTCCTTGGGATCTGGAGAACAGTGGACTCTAAGGGTTCAGAATTACAGCACCGTCTTTCGACTACCGCTGTTTTCTAAAAGGAAAGGGGAATGGGAAGGACTTGCTTATGTGTAGGCTTTGATGGTATTGTAGCAAAGTGCATCTTTTGTAATTGGAGTGGTATTTCTCTCAGGAGCATATGTGAGTGTCTGCTGAAGTGAAATGTGAAAGTGCTTGTTGCTCAGTTGTATCCGACTCTGCGACTCTGTGGACTGCAGCCCACCAGACTCCTCTGTCGATGGGATTCTCCAGGCAAGAATACTGGGGTGAGCTGCCATGCCCTCCTCAGGGGACCTCCCCAACCTGGTACATGAGTCTGAATCCTATTCTGTCCTCCTGGTTTTGACTCTCCTCAGGGGTCTTGGTAACCTGAAGACTTATTTACATTCCTCCAGAAGTGAGGCGTGTGGACACGAATCATATGTATTATTGTCTATTACTGCTATCAATTATAACTGAACTGAAGGAAGTCTTCCCCTGAAAATAGCTTCGATGAAACTGCTCCGATGTTTTATAACTGATTTTCGCACATGTGGTTAAAGGAAGGTAGTTTTCTAGAAGGAGCTGGCAATCCTCTTCCTGTTCTTTTGAGATGTTAATTATCTCTCAGGGTTGTCAAGGACTTTATCAAATCCTCTGTGATTTCTGAGAGTAAAGAAGAGAGGCCTTTTTTAAACTTGAGCAGGAAAACTATCAGATCTCTGTGTGGATGGATGGATAGATGGATTGATGGATGGATGGGTGGATAATTACAGATATGTCTTTACCTCTGGCTGGTATTATCAAAATTAATTTGTAAATAGACTTGATTTAATCAACTTAAATTGCTTCTCGTAATTTTCAGAAATAGAACAGAAAGCGGCCTGAAAACAGAGGCTTAGTAACATGTACATCTCCTGTATACATAGGAGATACCCAGGCAAACTCACTGAAAGTCTCCAAAACTGTCCAAGGTATCACCTTCAACATTAGCTTAAAGATGAGAGCTGTTGGGGGAAAGGGGTGTCAGTTCAGGAAAGTTACCAGGAAAATCAGGGTATGGTTTTTATGCAGATTTCAATTCTGTATTCTCTATTGATAAGAATTTCTAGAGGTTTAGAGTCATTCTTCTCTTTCTGGTACAGAGAAGGAAACACTCTTACGAATGGAGGTTTCCCGTTGCAATGTTTTTACAAAAGAGCAACTTCTACTCTGGTGCTGGGAAAGACTGAGGGCAGGAGGAGAAGGGGGCAAAAGAGGATGGGATGGCTGGATGGCATCACCAGCTCGATGGATATGCGTTTGAACAAGCTCTGGGAGTCAGTGATGGACAGGGAGGCCTGGCGTGCTGCAGTCCATGGGGTTGCAAAGTATCCGACACAACTGATCAACTAAGCAACTTATTCTCAGTTTTCAAAGCTCCTCCTGTGTCTACTTTCTTTTACCTAATTTTTTTTTTTTTTTTAAATCTGGCTGCTCAAGGTCTGAATTGCAACACCTGGGGTCTTCACTCTTCACTGTGACCTGTGGGATTTTTTCTTTTTTTTGCAGTATGCAGACTCTTTAGTTGACTCACACAGGATCTGGGCTTCCCTGGTGGCTCAGATGGTAAAGAATCTGCCTGCAATGTGGGAGACCTGAGTTCAGTCCCTGGATCAGGAAGATCCCCTAGAGGAGGAAATGACAACCCACTCCAGTATTCTTGCCTGGAGAATCCCATGGACAGAGGAGCCTGGTGGGCTACAGTCTATGGAGTTGCAAAAGAGTTGAACAGGACTGAGCGACTTTTGATGTCACTTCCATATCATCTAATTCTCTGACCGGGGATGTAACCTGGGTCCCCTGCTTTGGGAGATTAAAGTTTTAGCCACTGGACTACCAGGGAAGTTCCCCTGCTGTTTTCTAAAAGTAACCAGCTAAAGACAGTCCTTATGATGACAAGACATATTTTGGGGTGGCGTGTTTTGTTGCCCCTCACTACCATTTGATTATCTGTTTGCACATTGATGAACTTTTGGGTGGTCTCCAGCTTTTTCTGATCATAAATGGACTTGATGGAAATGGGGTCTCTGTGTACAGATGCCTTCTTTGCTTTCGGTTGAAGTTCTGGAGTGGGATGGCTGGCTCGATGGTGAGTGTTATGTTAAATGGTGGAAGAAATGGCCAAATTGCTTTGCAAAGTAGCTGTGACAGTTTGCAGCCCTAACAGCTGTGCGAGATAATTCCAGAGGGTCCCTGTCATCACTAACACTTGGCATTGTCAGAAAGTTTTTCTCTTCCTGTTGCTATGCTAATAGACTTGCATTTTAAGCTGATGGGGTGTTAACTTGTAAATCCCTACCGTTGAGTTTCTTTGGATTATTTGCCTTGTGTATATCTTCCTGGTGGAGTGTGTGTTCCGATGGGTTGTTTGGCTTGGAGTTATGCTTTCTTGGGCTTCCCTGGTGGCTCAGCTGGTAAAGAATGTGCCTGCAGTGGGGGAGACCTAGATTCAATGCCTGGGTTGGGAAGATCCCTTGGAGAAGGGAAAGGCTACCCACTCCAGTTTCCTTGGACTTCCCTGGTGGCTCAGCTGGTAAACAATCTGCCTGCAATATGGGAGACCTGGGTTTGATCCCCGGGTTGGGACGATCCCCTGGACAACGGAAAGGCTACCCTCTCCAGTATTCTTTTCTGGAGAATTCCAAGGACTGTATAGTCCTTGAGGTCGCAAAGACTCACTCAAGACTGACTTGCACTATATGTTTCCTTACTATTGTATTGTGAGAGTTGTTTCTATACTCTGTATAATGAGTCCTTTATTGACTGTTTTCAAATATTAGTAGTTACGCCAGGCCTGTGACTTTTCTTTGCCTTTTTATTCACCGTTTCTTTTAAAAAGTTGATCTTTTTTGATACATTTCCATTTTTTTCTTCTACAATTCATCATTTTGTGTGTGTTCTAAAAAAATTATTTGCTTAGCATGTGCTTAGTTGCTTAGTTCAGTCCAACTCTCTGTGACCCCATGACCCACCAGCCATTCCCTTCTTCAGAGGATCTTCTCAACCCAGGGTTCAAACACGGTCTCCTGCATTGCAGGCGGATTCTTTACTGTCTGAGCCACCACGGAAGCCCCTTGCTTAGTACAAGTCTTAGTGATTTTCTCCTGCATTTTTTTTTTTTTTGAGAACTTTTCTTTTCAGGTTTCCATTTTAATCTGATACATATCAACTTAATTCTTAGTACAGTCTGATAAACCCATTAAGTTTCGAGGGGTATTATTTTTGCACATGGATGTACAATTATTCCAGTTCTAATTGTTGAAGAACTGTCATCTCTATTGAATTAGCCTTGATGCTTATATCAAAAATAATTACCTTGACACTTGTTTCAAAAATAATTTATCTGTGTGAACCCATCTCCCGAAGATCGAATCTGTCTCGAAACCTGTGCCTGTGCTTTTGCCAAAATTCCACTCTCTTGAATACCAAGCTTTTAAAATAAATCGTGGGATTAAGTTATAGGAGTTTTCCAGCTTCTGTGTTCGAGTCTGTCTACATTGTTTGGATTACTCTGGGTTCACTGCTTCCACATGGAAATTCTTGGAGCAGCTGTCAGTCTCTCTGAATCTTTTGCTGTGACTTGTCGGGGATTATGTTAAATCCAGAGATCAATTTGAGAACTAACCTCTGGCCAATGTTCCTCTCTGAGTTCCCTCATCAGTATTTCGTCTTCAGCCTAAAGACCTTGCATGTATTTTGTCAGCTCCATGCCTGAATCATTTATGGCTCTGTGCTATTATGAATGCTTTCCTTTAAATTTTAATTTCCAATCAGTCATGGTGAATGTATTTAAATGTCCTGGCTTTCGGGGCAGGCTTCCCCCCAAATCTGCCATGTAGGTGATGTCATAAATGATATTCTATGATGTTTGTCTTTGTCTGACTTACTTAGTGTGAGGGTCCATCCGTGTGGCTGCAAATGGCATTATTTCAGTCTTTTTTATGCTTGTGTAGCGTTCCGTTGTACATATATCACCGCATCTTCTTTATCCATTTATCTGTCGATGGACACTTGGATTGTGTCCACGTCTTGACTGCTTTGTAAATTCATTTGCGTTATTTTTGAGGTTCCATGTATAAGAAATTGGAGAAGGCAATGGCAAGCCACTCCAGTACTCTTGCCTAGAAAATCGCGTGGACAGAGGAGCCTCGTAGGCTGCAGTCCATGGGGTCGCTACTAGTCGGACACGACTAAGTGACTTCACTTTCACTTTTCACTTTCACACATTGGAGAAGGAAATAGCAACCCACTCCAGTGTTCTTGCCTGGAGAATCCCAGGGACGGCGGAGCCTGGTGGGCTGCCATCTATCGGGTCGCACAGAGTCGGACATGACTGAAGTGACTTAGCAGCAGTATAAGAAATACACTATGATATTTGTCTGTCTGATTTACTTCACTTGGTACGGTCACCTCTAGGTCCATCAGCGTTGCTGCAAATGTTACAGGAAGGCGGACTCCCTCCAGGGCCTGAGAGCGGGCTCTTGTCTGACACTTGGAAATGACTTGTCCAAGGAGACATGTGAGCTCACAAAACAAGAGATGTTATTGGGAAGGGGGTGCCCAGGTGGAGAGCAAGAGGGTGAGGGAGCCCTGGAAAATGGCTCTGCCTTTGTGGCTCGCAGTCTTGTGTTTTATGGTGATGGGATTAGCTTCCGGGGTGTCTTTGGCCAATCACTCTGACTCAGGGTCCTTCCTGGTGGCCCATGCGTCACTCAGGCAAGATGGAGTCTATGCGACCCCATGAACTGCAGCACGCCAGGCCTCCCTGTCCATCACCAACTCCCAGAGTTTACTCAAACTCATGTCCATCAAGTCGGTGATGCCATCCAACCATCTCATCCTCTGTCGTCCCCTTCTCCCGCCTTCAACCTTTCCCAGCATCAGGGTCTTTTTCAAATGTGTCAGCTCTTCGCATCAGGTGGCCAAAGGGTTGGAGCTTCAGCTTCAGCACTCGTCCTTCCAATGAATATTCAGGACTGATTTCCTTTAGGATGGACTGGTTGGATCTCCTTGCAGTCCAAGGGACTCAAGAGTCTTCTCCAACACCACAGTTCAAAAGACTGGCATCTCCTCTCTCCTTGAGACCTTTCCCAAATTCTTCCCGTCAGTGGTGGCTTGTTCAGCGTTCCTTGCCAGGACCTCCTGTTATAAGACAGCTCATGTGAGTGGTTGCTAAGGTGCCGGGCCAGGCCTGAGGGTTTCCATCAGTGTTTCCCCTAAGGTCCTGATTATTTTCAATTAAAGTTACTTAAGAAACGGCTGATGCAAGAAGGATACACTGACCCTTGTTGTCCCCCTGAAAGCAGGAAATAAATCTCCCCCATGAAAGGTGCCTGCCTTGCGCCAGGAGAAAGAGACATTGTTATCAGCAGGGAATTCATGGCCAAGCAGGCTGTATAAACAAACCGTGTTACTTCTTTACTAATTTATTACCCCATGCCCAGTTTTCTTTCTCTTATCAGGTCCTCGCAGATTTATTGTTTCTTTGTCCGCACGATACAAGAGCTGCTGCTTGGGTTGTTTACTGAAGTCTTATATTTTTATGAGCTCCTGGATGTACAAAATCAAATTTGCTTTTCTCCTGTTAATCTGTCTTATGTCAAAATAATTAGGTCAGCCAAAAAGCCTGGAAGGAAAAGGAAAGTCTTCCTCCCTTGCAAAGGCAGCTGGGTTTTTAATGTATTAAGCTTTTTAGCCAGTGTAATGGATAAACTCATTAGGTTTAGAAGATTTGGTTTGAGGTCAGTTAGCATTACCTATGGGTTTCCCTGGTGGCTCAGACGGTAAACAATCCACCTGCAGTGCAAGAGACATGGGTCTGATCCCGAGGTCAGGAAGATTCCCTGGAGGAGGGCACAGCAGCCGACTCCAGGATTCTTGCCTGGAGAAGCCCAGGGACAGAGGAGACTGGCGGGCTTACAGTCCATGGGGTCGCCAAGACTGAGTGATTAAGCACAGCACAGCATAATGCAGGTGATGTCATATGCAGAGCAAGACACTTAAGGTTCTTCCTTTTCAATGTGTCACCTTTGTATTCAGATTTTTTTTCTTGATCATTGCACTGAATAGAACTTGAAGTATAGACATCCCTCCTTTTATTGCATCTCATTGTGCTTTGCAGATACTGTATTTTTTTTCCTTTGGTGTAAGATGAAGATTTGTGGCAACCCTGCCATATCAGACGATGGTTAACATTTGCTGTCAATAAAGTGTTTCTTAATGAAGGTATTTAAGTTTTTTTTAACATTTTGTTATTGTTTAATTGCTAAGTTGTGTCCAACTCTTTGTGACCCCGTGGACTGCAGCACGCCAGGCTTCCCTGCCCTTCACCATCTCCCGATTCTTGCTCAAACTCATCTCCATTGAGTTGGTGATGCCATCCAACCAACTCATCCTCTGTCGCCCCTTCTCCTTTTGCCTTCAGTCTTTGCCAGCATCACTTAATAGGCTGCTGCTGCTGCTGCTGCTAAGTCACTTCAGTCGTGTCCGACTCTGTGTGACCCCATAGACGGAAGCCCACCAGGCTCCCCCGTCCCTGGGATTCTCCAGGCAAGAACACTGGAGTGGGTTGCCATTTCCTTCTCCAATGTGTGAAAGTGAAAAGTGAAAGTGAAGTCGCTCAGTCATGTCCGACCCTTAGCGACCCCACGGACTGCAGCCTACCAGGCTCCTCCATCCTTGGGATTTTCTAGGCAAGCGTACTGGAGTGGGGTGCAGTATGTTGTAAACTTACTTTTACATTCACTGTAAAACAAATGTTTCACAGGACTGACCTTATTACAGTATTCAGTTTATTGCAGTGGTCTGGAACCAAATTTCTAATATCTCTGATAGCATAATACACACATAGATAGGCGTAGAGATATATGGATATCTACAGATTATATACATGATATATGTACATATATCTGTGGTTTTCTTAGCTACTGTTTCTTGGCTGAATAAAAGCTTCTTGTATTCCCATTGGAGAATTCTTTATCAGTATTGCATGTTATATTTTTTGAAATACCTTCTCTGATTCTCTATAAATGATCATAATTTTCATCTTTTTCCTCTCCTCTTTGCAACTAAGGTAACCTGTTTTAAATTGATGTACAATCCGTTTGCAGTGTTTCGAGGATACAACAGAGTGATTCCATTTTATGTATACTTTTTCTAATTCATTTCCATTATAAGTTGTTAAAAGATATTGAATAGAGCTCCCTGTGCTATACAGCAGGTCCTGCTTGTTCTTCTTTGTATTAATAATATCTGTTGATGTCAAATAGTTTTTTTTTTTTAATTACTGTTTTCACAGTTGAATTCCCAGCAATCTTGATTCGAGCTTGTGCTTTAAGATTGCCAGGAGAAATATCAATAACCTCAGGTATGCAGATGACACCACCCTTCTGGCAGAAAGCAATAAAGAACTAAAGAACCTCTTGATGAAACTGAAAGAGGAGAGTAAAAAATTTGGCTTAAGGCTCAACATGAAAAGATCATGAAATCCAGTCCCATCACTTCATGGCAAATAGATGGGGAAACAGTGGAAACAGTGGCTGACTTTATTTTCTTGGACTCCCAAATCACTGCAGATCGTGACTGCAGTCATGAAATTTAAAGACACTTGCTCCTTGAAAGAAAGCTATGGTCAACATAGACAGCATATTAAAAAGCACAAACATTATTTTCCCATCAAAGACCTGTCTAGTCAAAGCTATGGTTTTTCTGCTAGTCATGTATGGATGTGATAATTGAACTATAAAGAAAGCTGAGCGTTGAAGAATGGATGCTTTTGAACTGTGGTGGTGGAGAAGACTCTTGAGAGTCCCTTGGACTGCAAGGAGATCCAACCAGTCCATCCTAAAGGAGATCAGTCCTGGGTGTTCATTGGAGGGACTGATGTTGAAGCTGAAACTCCAATACTTTGGCCACCTGATGTGAACAGCTGACTCCTTGGAAAAGATCCTGATGCTGGGAGGGATTGGGGGCAGGAGGAGAAGGGGACGACAGGATGAGATGGTTGGATGGCATCACCGACTCAATGGACATGAGTTTGAGCAAGCTCCGGGACTTGGTGATGGACAGGGAGGCGTGGCGCGCTGCAGTCTATGGGGTCTCCAAGAGTCGGACACGACTGAGCGACTGAACTGAACTGAACTGACAGTTGAGCTATTCTCACATGTTATTGTTGTTTTTAGTCACTAAGTCATGTCCAACTGTTTGCAACCCCATGGACTATAGCCTGCCTGGCCCAGGGGGATTCCCTAGGCAAGATTACTGGAGTAGGCTGCCATTTCTTCCTCCGGGGGATCTTCGCAACCCAGAGATCGAACCCATGTCTCCTGTATTGGCTCGCAGGTTCTTTACCACTGAGCCACCTGGGAAGTCCGATCTCACATGCCTGGCATGTCTCATTTAATCATGGTGTATTAACATTTGTATCTATGGCTGGATTTATACTTAGTCATCCATTCAGTTCAGTTCAGTCGCTCAGTCGTGTCCGACTCTTTGCGACCCCATGAATCACAGCACGCCAGGCCTCCCTGTCCATCACCAACTCCCGGAGCTCACTCAAACTCATACCTTCTAACAATTTTTCTGCCTTTGGTCATGAGGACACTGGGGTGCAAATTTCGTTTCTTAGAATATTTCTGTCTCCTTTCCGGACCGTGTTCATCTAGACCTCCTAGAAGAAGCTGAAACATCTTCCTTTTCTATTTTTGTCCTAGTCAATGTAGCATTGCAGTTTGGTTGTTAAACATTTGATGGGAAGCACCAGTGAAACAAACTGAGCGTGATGTGTTATTAGACTGATTTTAATTATCAATTTAGCTTCTGTAGTAAATATAGGATATTCATGTTATGTTTTCCTTCGTGAGTGAGTATTGGTGGTTTATGTATTGAACGGTTTCATCCAAGTTTTCTAATACATTAGTCTAGTGTTGATGATAACATTCCTTACTACTACGATGGGCTATCTTCAGTGATGTTAATTTTTGTTAGTGGTAATTTCTATCGTATCTCTCTCTGTATTTCTCTAAAAAGAGATTTACATTAGTGATTCATTTCAGCCAAAGAGTCAAAATGCTTGTTTTATTTTCTTGTTGTTTTTCAATGAGTAAGTCGTGTCTGACTCTTTGCAACCCCGTGGACTGCAGCACGCCAGGCTTCCCTGAACTTCACCCACCTCTCAGAACTTGCTCCAATTCATTTCCATCAAGTCGGTGATGCCATCCAACCATCTCATCCTCTGTCATCCCCTTTTCCTCCCGCCCTCAACCTCTCCCAGCATCAGGGTCTTTTCAAATGAGTCAGCTCTTCGCATCAGGTGGCCAAAGGATTGGAGTTTCAGCTTCAGCATCAGTCCTTCCAATGAATATTCAGGACTGATTGCCTTTAGGATGGACTGGTTGGATCTCCTTGCAATCCAAGGGACTCTCAAGAGTCTTCTCCAACACCACAGTTCAAAAGCATCGGTTCTTCATCACTCAGCTTTCTTTATGGTCCAACTCTCACATCCATACATGATCACTGGGAAAACCACAGCTTTGACTAGGCACACCTTTGTCAGTAAAGTGATGTCTCTGCTTTTTAATATGCAGTCCAGGTTTGTCATAGCTTTTCTTCCAAGGAGCAAGCGTCTTTTGTGTCTGCAGTCACCATCCTCGTTGACTTTGGAGCCCAAAATTTTCTATTGTTTCCCCATCTATTTGCCATGAAGTGATGGGACTGGATGCCATTATCTTCGTTTTTTGAATGTTGAGTTTTTTAAGCCTAATGCTTTTTTTCTATTTTCCCCTTCCAGTGCATTGACTTCTGCCTTTTATTTCTCTCTTCTGCCTGTTTTGCTGGATGTTTCAATTACCCATCCACAATCTTTATTGTTTTCCGATGTAAGCATTTAATGCTTTGAATTTCCCTGCAAGCACTGCCTTGGATGCATCCCACCAATTTTTATGTACTTCGTTTCCATCCTCATTCAATTAAAAACATCTTTTATCTTCCACTCTGAATACACCCTCAACTCATGCTTGACTGATGGGTGACTCCGAAATGTGCTCCTTAATGTCGAAGTAATTAAGAGTTTTTCCAGACATATATATTTTTTTGAGTCTGTAATTGCATTTTCTTTGCAGCTTTATTCTAATTAAATACTGCTGTAATCACTGAAGGGGAGCAGACTCTGCCATTCTCAATGTGCCACTTTGGCGTGCCGGTTGAAGGCGATCGAGATGCAGCAGACTCAGGGAAAAAAAAACTTTTCTCTCTGCCTTCACTGCCTAAAAGAATTTAGATTTTAGATAAGAAGCCTGTCTCTGAAAAAGAGTTCTTACCAGGGAGAACTTTTTTTTTTTTAATTTTTATATATTTATGTTTGCCTGTCCTCGGTCTTTGTTGCTGGACGTGGGGTTTCTTTAGTTGGGGAGATCGGGGGCTATGCGGCAGTGGTTTTCTTTAGTGACTCATGGGGTCTAGGGCACACGGGCTTCAGTGGTTGGGTACACGGGCTTCGTTGCCCTGTGGCATGTGGGATCTTTCCAGACCAGGGATCCAACCGGTGTCCCTTGCCTTGCAAGGCGGATTCTTCACCTCCGAACCACCAGGGATGTCCCGTACTAGAGACACCGTTTTGTCTGAAAGTTCCATCTCCACGGCAGGTCGAACTTAACAACTTAACAAAACGTCTGTTTTTCTCATCCTGTGAGGTACTCCCCACCGCCCCCACCCTGCCCACTTTGAAGCCCCAAGTCCCTTTCCCGTTTCTTAACTCAGGAGAACGTTTATGCTTCAGCTGACTTACTTTTACCCTGGGGTGGAGGGTCTTATGTCATTCTGGAGTTCTCTGATGTGCATGGGGCTTCCCAGGTGGCTCAGTGGTTAAGAGCCCACCCTCCTTGCAGGAGATGTGGGTTCGATCCCTGGGTTGGGAAGATCCCCTGGAGGAGGGCAGGGCAACCCACTCCAGTGTTTTTGCCTGGAGAATCCCATGGACAGAGGAGCCTGGTGGGCTACAGGCCAAGGAGTCACAAAGAGTTGGACCCCACTGAACCAACTTAACATGCATAATTATATACATAATTAAATTTGTTTCTCCTAGTAACCCCTCTTATGCCAATTTAATTCTTAGTTTAGCCAACAAACCTAGAAAGCAGAAAGGAAAAAATTTCCCTTCCTTACATCAGAAAACATACTTGCATGATTTTCTAATGTTTGTAGATTTCCACTGAAATCTCCAGGTGTCTCATGGTTCAGAATATCAATTATATTTGAATATCTTTCTTAGTTGTCATCCAAAAGTGTGTTGGAGAAGTTAATGGCAACCCACTCCAGTATTCTTGCCTGGAAAATCCCTACAATCCATGGGGTCGCAAAGAGTCAGAGATAACTGAGAAAGCATGCAAAAATTGTGTGTATTCTTGTGTTGACTTTTGGGCATGTACATGTTGATTATGTCACATGGGTTCATAATATGTAGGTCTGCCATATTAATACTGGGATTTTCTCCGCTTTTCCTGACTAGTTCAAAGAGAGCAGTATTAAAAACTCCAATTATAATTTTGGATCTGTTTACTTCCTCTTTGCAATCTGTCAGATTTTGCTGTATGCACTGGAGGCCCAGTTGTTTGATGCATAAACATTTAAGGATTTTAGTATTTTTGGCAAGTTGATCCTTTTATCATCCCATAATGTCCTTCTTTATCCCTGGCATTGCTTCTTGCTCTGAAGTACACATTTTCTGCCTCGCTGTATAGCCAATCCAGCTTTGTTTTGGCATTTGCATGACAAAATATTTTCAAACGGTGAAACATCATGCGTCTTTATATTTAAAGTAAGAGTCCTTGTAGACAGGGTGTGTCAATTTTTAATCCAATCTGATAATTTCTGCTTTTCAGTTGGAACAATTAGATGTTTACCTCTATCAAGGTTTTATTAGAATGCTTGAAGTTGATTCATCATCTGTTCATTCTAACTTATCTTTTCTTATCTACCTGAATTGTGAAACTTGCTTCTCAGAAACAGTCATGTCCCCTTACAGTGTGTGTGTTCTACTGATTGTGAGGGTCAGGCTTAGGATATTTTTTGTTATTGTCAGTCTCTCCCTTACTTTCTCCCTCTCTCACCCAAATTCTGACTCTGTCTTTCTCTCCATTGCCAGCTGTGAAGAATCAAGCTACTGTGAGTCCGCAAGTTCTGGACCTGTAAGAAAATCAGTTCTTACAACAAACTAAGCGAGTCTATTACAGAAGTGTATCTGCAGAAGCTTCAAAACAGAAGCAGCTATGACCCACCCCCAGATTGCAATCTTGCTTATGACCTAGGTATGGTGTACTCAGATTCCTGTACCAAAGAAACTGAAAGATAATCATTTAAAGCTGATACAAGTATGATGCTTTGTTTCATATCATAAAAACCTAATACTTATGTCTCGCTGTTGTTCCGTCACTAAGTGGCATCCGACTCTCTGCGACCCGATAAGACTGCAGCACACCAGGCCTCCCTGTCCATCACCAACTCCCGGAGCTTACCCAAACTCATGTCCATTGAGTCAGTGATGCCATCCAACCGTCTCATCCTCTGCCGTCCCCTTCTCCTCCTGCCCCCAATCCCTCCCAGCATCAGGGTCTTTTCCAATGAGTCAACTCTTCGCATGAGGTGACCAAAGGACTGGAGTTTCAGCTTCAACATCAGTCCTTCCAACGAACGCCCAGGACTGATCTCCTTTAGGATGGACTGTTTGGATCTCCTTGCAGTCCAAGGGACTCTCAAGAGTCTTCTCCAACACCGCAGTTCAAAAGCATCAATTCTTTGGCGCTCAGCTTTGTTTATAGTCCAACTCTCACATCCTTACATGACTACAGGAAAAACCATAGCCTTGACTAGATGGACCTTTGTCGGCAAAATAATGCCTCTGCTTTTTTAATTTGCTGTCTAGGCGTGTCATATTGGTAAAGGTTCATGTGTTCCGTCGTAGGTTTGTATTCTGCTCTCTGGTGGATACAGGAAAAATATTTTTCTCAGTGTAGTTAGCTTTTCCTGGTTATTTGCCTCAAGGGGACTCTTGGTGTTCGTCAAGCGTGGAAGCAGAACATTTTTATTCTTTGACTGTCTACTTGTCTCTTCCTGTTCCTCTGGGGATTCATTACAAGGAAGGCTTCCTTATAATTACATTTGATCATCATTTACTAGGCTGGAAATCCATAAAGAGTGAAAGATTTATTTTGTCCTTTAAAAAAACAAATCTTTTTGAATATGTTACAGTATTGCTTCTGTTTTAGGTTGCTTTTTTTTTTTGGCATGTCAGATCTTAGCTCCCCAACTAGGCACTGAACCCACGTCTCCTGTATTGGGAGTGTGGAGTGTTAGCCACTGGACCACTAGGTAAAGTCCCTGAGAGAAAGACTTAAGAGATGCCTCATTTTCCAGGTGGCTCAGACGGGAAAGAATCTGCCTGCAGTGCCAGAGATCTGGGTTCAATCTCTGGGTTGGGAAGATCCCATCCTGGAGAAGGACATGGCAACCGACTCCAGTATTGTTACCTGGAAAATGCCATGGACAGAGGAGCCTGGTGGGCTACAGTTAACGGGGTTGCAAAGGAGTCGGACACAACTTAGCGACTAAACATTTCCAGCTTCAACCAGGGCTTCATTCCACATACACTTTTGCTTCCCAAAGTCCACTATGGCGGCTCACGCGTAGTGTACGATTGTGGGGCTGAATGTTGCGGGTGAACCTCCTGTGAAATTCCTCCAGGCACAGAGAGCTCTTCCTACTGAGGCAGATACAGCCCTTGATTTCCTTATTTTGTTATAGAAAGCATTGATATGGGGCTTGTACACACTGGCACTTACAAGGGTGGTGAAAGGTTTTATATGCTCGTGTGTCTTGAACGAGCTACGCAAAGTCATACAGTTAAAGAACAAGGTAGGTACCAAAATTCTGTGTCATTCCTTCAGCCTCTGATTCTGTGCAGATGAGGGATGAGGTTAGGGTTAGGGTTAGGGTTTAGGGTTAGGGTTAGGGTTTAGGGTTAGGGTTAGGGTTTAGGGTTAGGGTTTAGAGTTAGGGTTAGGGTTAGGGTTAGGGTTTAGGGTTAGGGTTAGGGTTAGGGTTTTATACTGTGTCTATCAGCTTGTGTCTTCGCCCAGAATTTATTATATTCTCTCTTCTAGGCCAGCGTGCTAGCCATAAAGTCATATCTGTTGTTGGTGTTGTTTGGTCACTAAGTCATGTCTGACCCTTCCAACCCTGTGCACTTCAGCACAGCAAGCTTCCCCTGTCCTTCACTGTCTCCCAGAGTTTGCTCTAACTCATGTCCATGGAGTTGGCGATGCTTTCCAACCATCTCACCCTATGGCTCCCTTTCCTCATTTACAGATACAAAGGTAAAGACAGTAAGTTTATCATTTGGCCAAAATGATAAAGTTCCTAAGGGATAGAGTCATTCATAATTCAACCAGGGAGCTTGTGTTCCTAACACCTGTTATTTATGTATATTATTTCCACATGTGAGAGACATATCTTGGTACTTGGTTCCTCTTTGGTTGCCTGGGATGGGGTTCTGTTTTCCCAACCTAGTGAAAACCTGATATATTTTCTCACCCTAAACTCTTCCATGAATTATAGTTTTCTCTGGATATATTCCCAGGAGTGGGATTGTTGGACCAGAAAACTATAATTCAAAAAGATATGGGATATCCCCAGGGGTCTAGTGGCCAAGACTCTATGTTCTCAACACAGGGGTCCCAGGTTTGCTCCCTGGTCAGGGAACTGGATCTCACATGCTGCAGCTAAGACCTGCCACAGCCAAATAAATAAAAGAAAACATAAAAAAAGATACAGGCGTCTCTACATATTAGCCCTGTTCACAACAGCCAAGACTTGGAAACAATCTCAAGGTGTCTATCAACCATGAAGTGAAAATGAAAGTCCCTCAGTCGTGTCTGACTCTTTGCGACCCCATGGGCTATAGAGTCCACAGGATTCTCCAGGCTGGAATAGTGGAGTGAGTAGCTTTTTCCTTCTCCCGGGGATCTTCCCAACCCAGGGATCAAACCCAGGTCTCCCCCATTGCAGGTGGATTCTTTACCAGCTGAGCCACAAGGGAAGCCCGAGAATCCTGGAGTGGGTAGCAGAGGAATGAATAAAAAAGGCATGGTACATATATGTGATGGAATATTACTCAGCCGTTAAAAAGAATGAAGTAATGCCATTTGCATTTGGAGAAGGAAATGGCAACCCACTCCACTGTTTTTGCCTGGAGAATCCCAGGGACGGGGGAGCCTGCTAGGCTTCCGTCTATGGGGTCACACAGAGTCGGACACGACTGAAGTGATTTAGCAATGCCATTTGCAGCAATGTGGATGCAGCTAGAGATTGTCCTCCTGAGTGAACTAAGTCAGAGAGAGAAAGACAAATAGCGTATGATATCACTTGTATATGTAACCTGATACAGTGACATAAATGATTAAAGATACAGAACAGAGACCAACTCATAATCAGAGAATAGATGTGCAGCCTCCCAGGGGAAATGGGAGTGGGGGGGAAAGGCAGACTTGAGTGTTTGGGATTAAAGGATGCAAACTGTTATACATAGGATGGATAAACAAGGAACTGTATTCAATATCCTGTGGTAAACCATAATGGAAAAGAATATTTTAAAAAGTGGGGTATTAAAATCTCCTACTATTATTGCATTGATGTTAATTTCCCCTTTCGTACTTGTTAGTAATTGTCTTACATATTGCGGTGCTCCTATGTTGGGTGCATAAATATTTATAATCATTATATCTTCTTCTTGGATTGATCTTTTGATCATTATGTAGCTTCCTTCTTTGTCTCTTTTCACATCCTTTGTTTTAAAGTCTATTTTATCTGATATGAGTATTGCTACTCTTGCTTTCTTTTGGTCTCTATTTTCGTGGAATATCTTTTTCCAGCCCTTCACTTTCAGTCTGTACGTGTCCCTCGTTTTGAGGTGGGTCTCTTGTAGACAACATATATGGGGTTCTTGTTTTTGTATCCATTCAGCCAGCCTTTGCAAGGATGTCTATATGTGAATAACCAAGTCACTTTGCTATACAGCAGACATTGCCACAACATCATAAATCCATTACAGTTCATTTTTTTTTAAAGTTAAAAAAAAATAAAGGAAAAAAAAGAAAAAGAAAAAACTTTCCCATGAAATTATCTCCCTTACTCTGTGTTCTAATTTAGGTACAATGTGCCTTGACATTTGGTTTTCTGTTACCACAGAGAGTTTCTCCAGGTGACACTTTGACTTGAATTCATAGTTTGCTTTTAAAAGATCTCTATTGAAAGTTGCAGGCGAATCACCAAGCACGTAATATTAACAATCCTCGCTGTTTATGCTAATAATATTCAGATCGCTGCCTGTATATGCCTCTGCACTTAAGTATCGCTCTGAATCTCCTCGTGTCTCGTTCCCCAAGGTTACTCACATAAAAGAAGATTTACAGTTCTTTTAGGATAATGGAATGTGTGGGGTAACCTTTCCAGGAGAGCTACGTGGGTGATTTTTAAGCACTGACGTTCTTAAAAGACTTCAAGAAGGTGGCAACTCGTGCCTCAAAACTCTTTTTCATCAGATCACCTAAATATCATGCAATATGTTTCTGTAGGAAGTGAAGTTACTCAGTCGTGTCCAACTCTTTGCTCCTGTTATCCAATAGTTATGATATCATTAAAATATTAAAGTTCTGTTCATCTTCTTTTACCAAAAATTAAACAGTCACTACGCCAGGAAGTAGGGAGGGATATAATAGGAGATTGGGACTGATGTATACACACTACTATATGTGAAACAGGTAACTAACGTGGACCTGCTGTATAGCACAGAGAACTCTGCTCAGTACTCTGTCATGACCTATATGAGAAAAGAATCTAAAAAAAAAAGTGGATCCGCGTATATGTATAACCGATTCGCTTTATCGTACAGGAGAAACTAACAGAACATTGTCTATCAACTATACTCCAATTACAACTAGAAATTTACATATTTAATCTAAACACAGAAACACATTTATAAATAATTTTAGGTTACCCAATAGCTTGTTTTGCATTGTGAATATAGTGTATCTGTTTTATGTTTATGTTACTGTGTGCTTGGCCACTAAATCGTGTCTGACTCTTTGTGACCCCATGGACTGTCGCCCTAGCCAGGCTCCTCTTTCCATGGGGTTCTCCGGGCAAGGATTCTGGAGTGGGTAGCTTTTCCCTTCTCCAGGGGATCTTCCCGACCCAGAGATTGAACCCAGGTCTCCTGTGTCTTCTATATTGGCAAGCAGGTTCTTTACCACTGTGCCACCTGGGAAGCCCTTTATATTACTATAACATATATACAAGTATAATATTTGATACTTTCACAATTAAGTTTGTGGTCATCTAGGAGAGAAGGGCCCTTGTGGCTCAGATGTTAAAGAATCTGCCTGTAGTACAGGAGACTCTAGAAAAGAGTCCTGTGTACAGCAAGGAGATGAAGCTAGTCCATCCTAAAGAAAATGAGCCCAGAATATTCATTGGAAGGACTGATGCTGAAGCTGAAGCTCCAGTGCTTTGGCCACCTGATGTGAAGAGCCATCAAATTGGAAAAGACCCTGCTGCTGGGAAAGATTGAAGGCGGGAGGAGAAGGGGACAACAGAGGATGGGATGATTGGATGGCATCACCAATTCAATGTTTGAGCAAACTCCAGGAGATAGTGAAGGACAGGGAAGCCTGGCGTGCTCCACTCCATGGGGTCACAAAGGTTCCGACACAACTGGGTGACTGAACAACAATGTCTTAAAATCAGAACCAATGTCCTTATAGGAGGGAAGCCTCCAACAATATCATAGATTCCCCTAGAGCCAGAAAAACACCATAATATGTATTTTTGTCCTTTTCTAACATTTTTTAATGTGCACCATTTGTTTAAGTCTTTACTGAATTGATTGCAACATTCCTTCTGTTTTATGTTTTGATTTTTTTGGCCATGATGCACCTGTGGTAGTTCCCTGACCAGGGATCCAACACACACCTCCTACATTGGAAGGTGAATTCTTAACCACTGGACAGCCAGGGACATTCCACCATGACATGTTTTGATATAATAAATTACATGTCATGAATTATTACACACTATTAGGAGGAGTAGGAACGTTTCTGTTTAGGAAGTTTTAAGTTTCTCTCACATTTTTGTGATGGTTTCACTAATCCAGTAAAATGGTACTAACTTAACATATGGGCAGTGACATTCAATCAGCACTGATTATGGGGATTTAATCATAATAATTAGTGTGGGATTCAATAACTATAATTCATAAGGATGCCAGCACTTCTACCAGCTGTGAATTTTCATGTAAAGTTTTGCTACAGAAGCAGATTCTACAGACACTTTCAGATGCACACCACTTATACTGATTGATTTGACATCCTATGAATGACAGACCATGGTCGGCCCTCCCTGGGTGGAATATTTTTATATATTAGAAAAAAAAAATGTTCCAAAGAAAGAAACATTTATTAAGTGCTTTGAAAGATTGAAAGTGAAAGTGGCTCAGTCTTGTCCGACTCTTTGCAGTCCCAAGGACTATACAGTCCATGGGATTCTCCAGGCCAGAATGCTGGAGTGGGTGGCCGTTCGCTTCTCCAGGGGATCTTCCCAACCCAGGGATTGAACCCAGGTCTTCCGCATTGCAGGCGGATTCTTTACCAGCTGAGCCACCAGAGAAGTCTTTGTGCTTTGTTCTATTATAATAACTCTTTGTAAGATGTTACATAATTTATGGAGTTTGGAGTATAGAGTAGATGCTCATGTCATTCACGCCCATTGAAATTCAGGTTATGTAATGATTATAGACTGTATGTTTGCCTCCTGAAATAAAGCATGCTCAAGCCTTGATGTATTTTATACAGGTCTTCTCCAACTTACTCTCCAGCGACCTTAAATTTTTTAAAATATCTAATTACATTTGTGAATTTAGAATATAAAGAAATCACCTTTTGTCACTATTGAAAATAAACGTATTTTTCTCATTCTAAGGTGCAGCAGTCCCCTACAAATACGAAGACAGGCAAATTCTAGTTGTATGCGTATGCCATCCATGATCTGGTAACTTACATACCCTTTAAAAAGTGTTAAGAATCCATAAAAAGAACCTCCACCTTATATAGTAGTCTTCCCAGGTGGCGCCAATGATAAAGAATCCGCCTGCCAGTAGAGGAGATGTAAGAGACGTGGGTTCGATCCCTGGGTTGGGAAGATCCCCTGGAGAAGGTAATGGCAACCCACTCCAGTATTCTTGCCTGGAGAATCCCATGGACAGAGGAGTCTGGTGGGCTACAGTCCAAGGGGTCACAAAGAGTCGGACATGACTTAGCCACTAAACAACAAAGATACAATAACATAATTTTTTAAAATCTTTCTTGAAATTTTTAAAATATTATTTCTGTTTTCTGTTTTGGTTTTTTGGCCTCGAGGAATATTGGATCTTAGCCCCCCCACCAGGGATTGAACCCTTACCCTCTGCACTGTAAGGTGAAGTTTTAACCTCTGGAACACCTGGGAAGTCCCCAGGAAGGGGAGTGTTTAACACAGAAAACTGTGAGAACATTCTTAGCTGTTGCAAAGACCTGGACGGTGGCCTGTCAAGTAGAACACAATTCTGATTTTTGTTTTCCACCTTTCTCCCCCACATCCTATAATCAGACAGTAAAGAATCTGCCTGCAATGCGGGAGACCTGGGTTCGATCCCTGGGTCTGGGAAGATCCCCTGGAGGAGGAAATGGCAACCCACTCCAGTCTTCTTGCCTGGAGAATCCCATGGACAGAGGAGTCTGGTGGGCTACAGTCCACGGGGTCACAAAGAGTCGGACACGACTGAGCAACCAACACTTTCACTGTCAACACTATAATCCCTGAGCAGTATAACAACACAGCTGGGATCGTGATGTTTAACTGTCTCCTTTCCTTGAGAAATACTCTGGTGTTCCCCATATAACATTTAATGGGGAATTTAACATTAGATTAATTTAACATTCATGTTAATATTAATTTAACATTTTAATAATGAAGCTAACCAGAACATTATTGAAAAACCCTGACAGTTGTGGTCAAAACACACTAATAGCTCAGGCATGTCTTCTCACTGAGAGTCACAAGCCAACTGTACTTAGAGACTCGCCAGATGTCCTCAACAGCACCAAGTCGCCAAAAATCACAACCTTCCTCTGAGTTTGCTTTTTAAAGCTTTGTTTTTGGCTGCGCTGGGTCTTCACTGCTGTGAAGGTTTTCTCTAGCCACGGTGGGAGGACTGCTCACTGCGGGAGCTTCTCTAGCTGTGAAGCATGGGCTGTAGGGTGCCCTGGCTTCAGTAACTGTGGGTCACGGGCTCCGTGGTTGCAGCTCACCAGCTCTAGAACCCAGGCTCAGGAGCTGTGGTTCACCGGCGTCATTGCTCCACAGCGTGTGGGAGCTTCCCGGACCAGGGATCGAACCCACGTCTCCTACACTGGCAGACGGACTCCTTACCACTGAGCCACCAGGGAATCCCTGTTCAGTTCAGTTCAGTCGCTCACTCGTGTCCGAGTCTTTGCAACCCCATGGACCGCAGCACGCCAGGCTTCCCTGTCCATCACCGACTCCTGGAGTTCGCTCAAAGTCATGTCCGTCCAGTCGGTGAGGTCATCCCACCAGTTTACTTTTGGTCATTATCTCAGTGGAAGGAGCATAAAGCGGCAGCTCAGGTTTTCAGGCAGGTGTTTTAATTAGTGTCCCAGATACTTGCCTATCTGAGAAGCCATTCAGATGTGCTGTGCGGCTCACGTTTTTAAAAGATGGCTTTGGCATTAACATAATGTGTTCAACTGCTTTGGAAAAGATGTTTTCAAGTAGAAGTTGACAGTTTGCTTTTTTTTTTTTTCATTCCTTATCTGCATAGCCATTAATATAATACTTTCCTCATTTTGTCTCATATGAAAAATGTTCTTGTTCACAAAATTGTATAGATTTTAATACGATTTTAATAGGAAGATGATGCATGCAATTAGCAAATTAAAATAATGGCGATATGCAGCACTTACTTTCCTGGTGGTCCAGTGGTTAGGACTTTGCCTTCCAATACAGGTGCCTGAGTTCAATCCCTGGGCGGGAGTTAAGATCCCACATCCTGTGAGATGCAGTCAAAATAATTAATCAAAAAAGATAATAATATAAACATGTAGTTTATTTATTCATAGTATTTTCATAAGCTAAATCTTTACAAGTATGCGTTGATACATTGCCAAATTATGATAGTACATATTCAATTAATAACTCGGTGTATTTTCATGGACAGGGAATCCTGCCGTGCTGCTGTCCATGGGGTTGCAAAGAGTCGGACGCAACTGAGCCACTGAACTGAACTGATATTTTCATGGACAAATGGAATATTAAAATAATTAACCTTATTTGAAATTGATCCCAAGTTAAAATCATATAAATCTTTACAGAGAATTGAAAGAACACAAACTAACATGCAAATCATTATATTTCCCTAAGGAAAACATAGAGGAGAGGAATGTTACAGTTTCCAAATAGACTGTTAAATCTAAGACTGATGATATTTATGATTCAAAATTTATAAGGCTGTTAACTCTTCTTGGGGCTTCCAAGGTGGCGCTAGTGGTTAGTAATCCAACCTGCCAGTATATGAAATGCGTGAGACATGGATTTGATCCCTGGGTTGGGAAGATCCCCTGGAGAAGGGAATGGCAACCCACTCCAGTATTCTTGCCTGGAGAATCCCATGGGTGGAGGAACCTGGCAGGCTCTAATCCATGGGGTCATAAAATGTCAGACTTGACTTAAGCACATTACTACACATAATTAACTATTTTTATTCGAAGTCTATTTTCAACAATGCACATGTAATTCAAAAAGACAGATGTTACCTGGAAAAATATTATTTACATTTTCCCAATTGTATTAAATGTGTATATTTAGTAAAATGAACACTATTTTGCATTTTGGAGTAAAGTTAGTAGAATTCTCTACTGGGATTTTATGAAGATGAAAATCCCAAACTTTTCCACCTCGATTAAGAAAGCATTATATCCAAAACCTCGATTCCAGATGGCGCAGTAAGGATTTCACACTCAATTCACTCACTGACTTTTTTTAAACATATTTTGACCGTTCATTGTGTATGGCCGCAAATACATTTATACCCCCAAGAGTGAATTGTTTGCAGTTATTTAGAAGTGATTAATAGTTAGCACAATTTAATTGCTATCTCTGTGCTGCATGCTGTTTTCCATTTTACTCTAAGAACGTTAATAGTTATGGAAAGCAAAAACAAATTATTAGAGCAAATTCAGCCTTTACTGAATATTGCTGTTATGTGAAAAATGATAAACAACTTATGGCAACTGACAATTTTTTAAAATAGAGAGCACAGCAAAACTTCAGCAAATCTTATGATTTCTTTTACAAGATAGTAAGTATTTTGGACATTTTGAGCCTGTTCATCGTTGACTAATGACTTCCCTGGTGGCTCACATGGTAAAGAATTTGCCTGCAATGCAGGAGACCCCAAGTTGATCCCTGAGTGGGGAAGATCCCCTGGAGAAGTAAATGACAACCCCACTCCAGTATTCTTGCCTGGAGAATTCCATGAACAGAGGAGCCTGGCAGGCTACAGTCCATGGGGTCTATATTAGGGGAAATACCTTTATTCTAAATCTATTAAAGTTTTAACTTCATAGAAATAAATCATTTGATATGCTATCTATCGAAAACTTGTATTTTCAATGGCTTTTCCCACCTCTGCGCTGTAATACCTTTCAATCAAAAACGGGATTAGATATGCCACCTTTGTGTTTCCCATGAATGTTTTCACAATTGCTATACTTAACACATTATTGACCAGAGACTTATCAATATGTTTTTAGAAACTGATGCAATTGATTAACATCACCATGCCAAGACGTTAGAGCTTAACAGTGATCCAGGGTTCATTATGGCACCTAACGATCGTTGTTACCATTCACATTTGGCTCCGTTAAGTTTTTGTTTCCCTCTTGCATCATTATAAAAACAAGTTTACTAGTGTAAGATTTTCAAAAAAATGAACATTTTTTCAAAAGTGAAATTTTGAGTGAAGAACTTTATGGTGAATTTTATGCAGATACGTTCTCTGACTGCTTGAGCGACATGGGTCCTAGCGTCTCAGAAGACGGTAGTTCTTCAGCATATAGTTCTGCTTCAGACGATGTGAATATTAGACCTACAAACAGGAAAACCCTAGTGACTGATTCTGATACGAAACATAAAAATGAAACTCACCATGCTGCAGAAGATCTGTATGGTGTGTGAGATGTAGCTATTTTTTCTTAATTTTTTTTTTTTTCTTGGTTGTGCCATGTCATCGCAAGCTTTGTCTCATTGTGGCGGGTGGGGGCTACTGTCAAGTCGTGCTGGGTGGGCTTCTCAGTTCAGCGGCTTCTCTTGATGTGGAGCACAGGCTGTAGACTCGTGGACATGAGTTTGGACAAGCTCCAGGAGACGGTGAAGGGCAGGGAAGCCTGCCTGCTGCAGTCCACAGGGTCGCAAAGAGTCGGACAGGACTGAGCAACTGAACGACAGCAGATTGCAGAGCGGAGGCTGAATAGTCCTGTTCATGGGCTTTGTTTCTCCACGACACGTGGGGTCTTCCCGGATCTGGGATGGAACCCACGTCCCCTGAATTCACAGGCAGATTCTTCACCACTGAACCACCAGCGAAGCCCAGGTGTTAATTCCTGGACACGAAAAAAAAAAAAAAGAAAGTGAAGCTGCTCAGTCGTGTCCGACTCTTTGCGACCCCACGGACTGGAGCCTGCAGCAGGCTTCTCCATCAATGGGAGTTTCCAGGCAAGAGTACCGGAGTGGGTTGCCATTTCCTTCTCCAACTATTGAATGTACTAACCCACAAAGTGTTAGTGAAATAATGGAATTAATTGTTGGCCAGTCAAAATAAGAAGTGCCGGTCACAGGCGTTAAGAGTTTCTGCAGAAATCCCCCAATCCGTGATGTGTTGAAAATGATTCACCACCATATAAAACATGATGCGTACTGTAATCAAATGCTGAATCCAAAAGAATGTTTGCGAATGGCAGGTTTGAGGGAATGGAATCGTGAATGGCAGTGCTGAGAGTTTTTGATAATCAGTCAACTGGCCAGTATGCACAACTGCCCATCCATTTCAATCCCCTTAAATGAGATTTCATTACACTTCCTGGTTACTCAGTTTTTTTGAGATTTTCTGTAAATTTCGGAGAAGGCAATGGCAAGCCACTCCAGTACTCTCGCCTAGAAAATCCCATGGACGGAGGAGCCTGGTAGGCTGCAGTCCATGGGGTCGCTACAAGTCGGACACGACTGAGCGACTTCACTTTCCCTTTTCACTTTCACACATTGGAGAAGGAAATGGCAACCTGCTCCAGTGTTCTTGCCTGGAGAATCCCAGGGACGGGGGAGCCTGGTGGGCTGCCGTCTATGGGGTCGCACAGAGTCGGACACGACTGAAGTGACTTAGCAGCAGCAGCAACTATAAATCTGGGTTGGGGGAAACAACGTGAGTATCAGTAGCCTACTTAGAATTTGAGTTGTATGTTGAAATATAGGTTCCTTGAGAAAAAGTATGACTGCTGGGGAAATAAAAGAGAAGGCGGTTCTCTTACTAAGATGAGTTGCTCAAAAGATTCCCATGGGAATTAAACATTGACATAGACATATCTAGAGCTGTTGTCTTGTCACTGAGTCCTCTCCAACTCTTTGTGATCCCCAGGGATTGCAGCCTGCCAGGCTCCTCTGTCTAAGGGATTCTCCAGGCAAGAATACTGGAGTGGGTAGCTATTCCCTTCTCCATGGAATCTTCCTGACCCAGGGATGAAGCCCACATCTCCTGCTTTGCAAGTGGATTCTTTACCACTTGCTTTGCAGGTGCCTTCTTTACCACTGAGCCACCAGGGAAGCATATGTACTGTACTATGTATAAAACAGATAACTCAGGAGGACCTACTGTACAGCACAGGGAATTCTGCTCATTGCTCTATGGTGACCTAAACGGAAAGGAAATCCAAAACAACTATGGTGGTGTTGGTTTAGTCACTAAATTGTGTCTGACTCTTGCGACCCCAGAGACTGTAGCCCACCAATCTCCTCTGTCCATGGGATTCTCCAGGCAACAATACTGGAGTGGGTTGCCATTCCCTTCTCCAGGGGATCTTCCCGAACCAGGGATCAAACCCAGGTCTCCTTCATTGTGGGCAGACTCTTTACCAACTGAGCTATGAGGGAAGCCCAAAAAGCAACTATACTCCAATTTTAAAAATAAATGAAGTCTGGAGAAAGGATGGCAACCATCAGGAATTAGTAAACAATGATGAAAATGCATCATAGTGGGTTGGCCAAGAAGTTAGTTTGGGATTTTCCTGTAACATATTACAAAACAAAAAAAAAAACTCAAATGAACTGTTTGGCCAACCCAATACATCTTTTCCATCTCATCCATTTTATATAAATACCTGTCACCAGTATAAGTTGTTTCACTATACCTTAATGAGTTGGGATGAAACATGACTGACTATATCCACTTTCACATAGATCCATGTCAGATGCAATTTATAATACTCTCCTTTTCAAATACAGAGATGTGGAGCTCAGAGTTCAATTCTTGGCAGGAAAGGATTTTATTTTCTAGTAGGAATTATTGACCACAGAAGCAAAATACATTGCATCCATGTTCCATTTTGAGATGACCTGATCTGAAACGTGGGCTTCTCTGTTGTCTCAGGGGTAAAGAATCCACCTGCCAATGCAGGAGACATGGGTTCGATCCCTGGGTTGGGAAGATCCCCTGGAGAAAGAAATGGCAACCGGCTGCAGTATTCTTGCCTGGAGAATCACTTGAACACAGGAGCCTGGTGGACTACAGTCCATTGGGTTGCAAAAGCGTCAACCATATGACTTAGCGACTAAGCAACATCAATAGCATGTGATAAGCATGACCATTTGCTGAAAATTACAGAACTGTAATGTGTGAGTGAGACCAAAAAAATACATGGATGTGTTCCAAAATCATGGTATAATGCATCATTTCTTCACTTAGATGCAGATATACGTCTACACTTGTTTTAACTTGTTCAAGAGCAGTCTGTATTTTTGCAGCTGTTCACTTCTTTCAAGTCAAGGAACAATGTGAACCATTTGCATACGGACACACATATGCCTGGAAATGCTTTCAGGATCTCCCGAGATGTGGAACAGTCCTATAGTAGGAAATCCCACATGACGATAAAACTTGTGAATCTCCTTCCGTCCAGTGGACGCAGAGTTCTCTTTCCACAGCGCCACGTTGTATGAAACGATAGAGCTCCAAACAGGAGACTTTCATTCTATGTCGTGAGATTCTTAACAGTGTCCAAGACTTTCTAGAATTGACGGCAGCTGAGAAGACATCAGATATCTTTCTTTGGGGACTTTCTCCCGGAGCTCTTTTCAGTTATTTATCTTGCTACTTTGTTGGCCATTCTCTGACTGCCAATACAGTAGAAGTCATGTTGAGCGCCTTTATTATACAGCATCTTTTTTTTAAACATTTATTCCTAGAACTTTTGCTGTTTATTAAGTGTTCAGTTAATATCAAGAAATGAAGTTGAGCCTTTTTCATACTTGGTACAAACGTAAGTTAACCCTGCTTCCAATATGATTCTTTCTCTTATAATTTGGCTCTTCTGGGTCTTGGTTGCAGGATGTGGTTCTGTGACCAGGGATCAAACCCACACCCCCTGCAGTAGAAGAGTGGAGTCTTAGCCACTGGACCACCAGAGAAGTCCCTGATTTTTTTTTTTTAATTGAAGTATAGTTGATTTACAATGTGGTGTTAGTTTTTCTGCTTTACAGCAAAGTGGTTTGATTATACAAATAAATACACATATCTGCTCTCTTTCAGATTCATTTCCCTTATACGTTATTACATAATATTGAGTTTAGTCAACTGTGCTATATGGTATATCCTTGTTGCTTACCGATTTTATGTGAAGTAGCAGGTATATGTGAATTCCAAACTCCTAATTACAGTCTGCCTGCCATGCAGGAGACCCGGGTTCGATCCCTGGGTAGGGAAAATCCTCTGGAGGAGGAAATGGCAACCCACTCCAGTATTCCTGCCTGGAGAATCCCACACACAGAGGAGCCTGGCCTTCTCCAATCCATGGAGTCGTGAAGAGTCAGACACGACTATGTGACGAGCTTTCTCTTTTCACTTCTTCAATGTGATTCTAATATGTCATGCTAACTGTATTAGTCAGTTTTCTTGTTTAATATCTCTGCCTTAAGATGCAACAGTTTTTTACATAGTCATTACAATTTTCTGTAAAGTTCATGTACTTAAGTCTGAATTTCGCAATAAGGAGTTCATGATCTGAGCCACAGTCAGCTCCTAGTCTTGTTTCTGCTGACTGTATACAGCTTCTCCATCTTTGGCTGCAAAGAATATGATCGATCTGATTTTGGTGTTGACCATCTGGTGATGTCCACGTGTAGAGTCTTCTCTTGTGTTGTTGGAAGAGGGTGTTTGCTATGACCAGTGCATTCTCTTGACAAAACTCTATTAGCCTTTGCCCTGCTTCATTCCATGCTCCAAGGCCAAATTTGCCTGTTACTCCAGGTGTTTCTTGACGTGCTACTTTTGCATTCCAGTCCCCTATAATGAAAAGGACATCTCTTTTGGGTGTTAGTTCTAAAAGGTCTTGGAGGTCTTCATAGAACCGTTCAACTTTGGCTTCTTCAGCGTTACTGGTTGGGGCATAGGCCTGGATTACTGTAATATTGAATGGTTTGCCTTGGAAACGAACAGAAATCATTCTGTCGTTTTTAAGATTGCATCCAAGTACTGCATTTCAGACTCTTTTGTTGACCATGATGGCTACTCCATTTCTTCTAAGGGATTCCTGCCCAAAGTTGTAGATATAATGGTCATCTGAGTTAAATTCACCCATTCCAGTCCATTTTAATTCACTGATTCCTAGAATGTCTATGTTCACTCTTGCCATCTCCTATTTGACCACTTCCAATTTGCCTTGATTCATGAACCTAACATTCCAGGTTCCTATGCAATATTGCTCTTTATAGCACCGGACCTTGCTTCTATCACCGGTCACATCCACAAATGGGTACTGGTTTTGCTTTTGCTCCATCCCTTTATTCCTTCTATAGTTATTTCTCCACTGAGCTCCAGTAGCATACTGGGCACCTACCGACCTGGGGAATTCCTCATTCAATATCCTATCATTTTGCCCTTTGATACTGTTCATGGGGTTCTCAAGGCAAGTATACTGAAGTGGTTTGCCATTCCCTTCTCCAGTGGACCACGTTCGGCTGTGGTCCATGTGATCAGATCGACTAGTTTCCTGTGATTATGATTTCAGTGTGTCTTCCCTCTGATGCCCCCTCCCAATACCTACCGTCTTATTTGGGTTTCTCTTACCTTGGTGGTGGAAAATCTCTTCACAGCCGCTCCAGCAAAGTGCAGCTGCTGTACCTTACCTTGGGTGAAGGGTATCTCCTCAAGGCCGCCCCTCCTGACCTTGAACGTGAAGTAGATCCTCTCGGCCCTCCTGCGCCCATGCAGCCACCCCCTGTTGGACATGGGGCAACTCCTCTCGGCTGCTGGGCCTGGCCTCAGGTGTGGGGTAGCTCCTCTCGGCTGCGCCTCTTTGCCTAGTCGGTTGCGATTGAAGAAAGTAGGGAAAACCAATAGATCATTTAGGTATGACCTAAATCAAATCCCTTATGATTATACAGTGGAAGTGAGAAATAGATTTAAGGGACTAGATCTGATATATAGAGTGCCTGATGAACTCTGGACGGAGGTTCGTGACATTGTACAGGAGACAGGGACCAAGACCATCCCCATGGAAAAGAAATGCAAAAGAGCGAAATGGCTGTCTGGGGAGGCCTTACAAATAGCTGTGAAAAGAAGAGAAGCGAAAAGCAAAGGAGAAAAGGAAAGATATAAACCTCTGAATGCAGAGTTCCAAAGAATAGCAAGGAGAGATAAGAAAGCCTTCCTCAGTGATCAATGCAAAGAAATAGAGGAAAACAACAGAATAGGAAAAACAAGAGAGCTCTTCAAGAAAATTAGAGATTCCAAGGGAACATTTCATGCAAAGATGGGCTCGATAAAGGACAGAAATGGTAGGGACCTAACAGAAGCAGAAGATATTAAGAAGAGGTGGCAAGAATACACAGAAGAAATGTACGAAAAAGATCTTCACGAGCAAGATAGTCACGATAACGTGATCACTGACCTAGAGCCAGACATCTTGGAATGTGAAGTCAAGTGGGCCTTAGAAAGCATCACTACGAAGAAAGCTAGTGGTGGTGATGGAATTCCAGTTGAGCTATTTCAAATCTTGAAAGATGATGCTGTGAAAGTGCTGCACTCAATATGCCAGCAAATTTGGAAAACTCAGCAGTGGCCACAGGACTGGAAAAGGTCAGTCTTCATTCCAATCCCAAAGAAAGGCAATGCCAAAGAATGCTCAAACTACCGCACAGTTGCACTCATCTCACATGCTAGTAAAGTCATGCTCAAAACTCTCCAAGCCAGGCTTCAGCAATATGTGAACCGTGAACTTCCAGATGTTCAAGCAGGTTTTAGAAAAGGCAGAGGCACCAGAGATCAAATTGCCAACATCCGCTGGATCATGGAGAAAGCAAGAGAGTTCCAGAAAAGCATCTATTTCTGCTTCATTGACTATGCCAAAGCCTTTGACTGTGTGGATCACAATAAACTGTGGAAGATTCTGAAAGAGATGGGAATACCAGACCACCTGACCTGCCTCTTGAGAAGCCTGTATGCAGGTCAGGAAGCAACAGTCAGAACTGTACATGGAACAACAGACTGGTTCCAAATAGGAAAAGAAGTATGTCAAGGCTGTATATTGTCACTTTGCTTATTTAACTTATATGCAGAGTACATCATGAGGAACGCTGGGCTGGCAGAAGCACAAGCTGGAATCAAGATTGCTGGGAGAAATATCAATAATCTCAGATATGCAGATGACACTACCCTTATGGCAGAAAGTGAAGAGGAACTCAAAAGCCTCTTGATGAAAGTGAAAGAGGAGAGTGAAAAGGTTGGCTTGAAGCTCAACATTCAGAAAACAAAGATCATGGCATCTGGTCCCATCACTTCATGGAAAATTGATGGAAAAACAGTGGAAACAGTGTCAGACTTTATTTTTGGGGGCTCCAAAATCACTGCAGATGCTGATTGCAGCCAGGAAATTAAAAGACGCTTACTCCTTGGAAGGATAGTTATGACCAACCTTGATAGTATATTTGAAAGCAGAGACATTACTTTGCCAACCAAGGTCCGTCTAGTCAAGGCTATGGTTTTTCCCGTGGTCATGTATGGATGTGAGAGCTGGACTGTGAAGAAAGCTGATCGCCGAAGAATTGATGCTTTTAAACTGTGGTGTTGGAGAAGACTCTTGAGAGTCCCTTGTTCCGCAAGGAGATCCAATCAGTCCATTTTAAGGGAGATCGATCCTGGGTGTTCATTGGAGGGACTGATGCTAAAGCTGAAACTGCAATACTTTGGCCACCTCATGCGACGAGTTGACTCACTGGAAAAGACTCTGATGCTGGGAAAGGTTGGGGGCGGGAGGAGAAGGGGACGACGGAGAATGAGATGGCTGGATGGCATCACCGACTCTGTGGACATGAGTTTGAGTGAACTCCGGGAGTTGGTGATGGACAGGGAGGCCTGGCGTGCTGTGTTTCATGGGGTCGCGGAGAGTCGGACACGACTGAGCGACTGAACTCATGTACTTATGATTATGAAGCAAAGTAGTGACAAACTGTGAATATATCTGATAACTCATTAAGTATCAAAATAAGGAAAATTTCAGATATGGTAGAATGAATATGATACATGTTATAATAAAATGCTCTCCATTTCCTCCCAAAGTGGTTGATAAAAAGAAAATATTTCTTCTTCTTCCAAAACATATTCAAGGAGTATTGTTTCAAACAGGTTTGCTGGTGGTCCAGTGGTTAAGACGTGGCCTTCTGGTGCAGGGGACAGAAGTTCAAGCCCTGGTAGGGGAGTTAGGGCTTCGCTGATGGCTCAGTTGGTAAAGAATCCACCTGCAATGCAGAAGACTCCGGTTCGATACCTGGGTCAGGAAGATCCCCTGGAGAAGGGATAGGCTACCCACTCCAGTGTTCTTTGGTTTGTCTGTTGGCTCAGTGGGTAAAGAATCCACCTGCAAGGTGGGAGACCTGGGTTCAATCCCTGGGTTGGGAAGATGCCCTGGAGAAGGGCAAGGCTCCCCACTCTAGTATTCTGGTCTGGAGAATTCCGTGAACTGTATAGTCCATGGAGTTTCAAAGAGTGGGACACGACTGAGTTAAGATCCCACACCCGTTGTGGCAAAAAAAAAAAAAAAAAAGAAATGAAACAGAAACAGTATTGTGACCGATTCCGAAAAGACTAAGTAAATGATCCACGTAGAAACCAACACAATACTGTAGAGCAATTATCCTTCAATTAAAAATAAATTTTAAAAAATCTAACAAAAACTGCTCATATTCCTTCAGTGGGCAAGCATCAACAATTATAAATACACATACAACTTGACTTGTTTTTATTTTTTAATGGCTTTTGTGTTTACCACTTGGAAATGGTATCAGCGTATCTCCTCGATCTTCAGTCTCCAAGGATCTCTAATAGCTTCCATGCCAAGCAAATCCACAGCACGCGGATTTACAATTTCATTTCAGCTCCATTAGTTCCGGATGGTGACTCTCTAAGCCTGGTTGGTACATGATGACACGGAGGAAATTTTTGTACAGCACTTAGAAGGTTCTTCAGTGTCTTTACTCATCAACAGCTTTCATAACTGCCAGACTTTACTTAGCAATGAATTTATAAACTCTCTGCTTTCTCGTTGACTGAGGAGCCTCTTTTATTTTCCCCAAGAGCCCCGGTCGCCGTGACGACTGCCCCCGTTCAGCTACTATTTCGAGTCATTCTGAACTGATTTAAAATTCAGAAGGTCCTCCGTGCAGTCGGATAAAAAGCAAGAGCCCTTTCTGCCCTTTCCACTCTGATAAAAAGCAAGAGCCCTTTCTGTTCACTGGAATAAAATATTTTGTACCTGCATAGCACGAGTGACTTTTAAATGTGGTATTTTATTTGGTGACATTTGATGAAAGGAGACGGGGAAGCAATGTTTCCCTGAGGATGAATGGCGTGTACCGGGGTTTGGGGAGAGCAGGCAGACCTCCCCAGCTGTGCTTCCAGAGGTGACATGTCATGTTTTCCCGAAGATGCCCTGAGCTTCAGCTTGTGATAAAGAACTGCAGAGCAAGGTAGATAAAAAGGAGGGTTTGCACAGGAGGGGGTCCTGCCCAGCCTAATTTATTGTCAAGCGCTGAAAGTGCAAAGACACCCTCTGCAGAGTTTCCTGCCATAAAGGCGGTCCCTGAGACCTGCCCTCTTGGCGTACAAAAGGCTGTGACCGTCACCTTCTGGGGCTTAACGCTTTCATCAGCTCTCTGATGTCTCTCTAAACACCACCACCCGCATTCTCCTCCAGCCCATCCTGGGTTACAGATATATCTGTCTTTGTGCTAAGAATAAACCCGCTTGCTCTACTTCCAGACCTAACTTGGGTTACTGGTTGCTTCAGCAGCACAGAAATGGTCTGAAATGGCTTGAGTTGAATCCTTTGCGTGTGCGTGCTGGTTCAGTTGGGTGCAACTCTTTGCAACCCCGTGGCTCCCCTGTCTGTGAAATTTTCCCAGGCAGGAATACCAAAGTGGATTGCCACTTCAGTGGGTTGCCATTTCCTTCACCAGGGGATCTTCCCAACGCAGGGGTCAAACCCATATCTCTCCTGTCTCCTGCATCGGCAGGGGGGGTTCTTTACAGCTGAGCCACCTGGGAAGCCCAGTGGTCTTAATAACTTCGTATTTTCAATTTTGGCATGGAAAACTGTACTGGTGGATGTTGTATGTGATTGCTTTGGCTTCCCAAGTTAGGAAATAAACAGCTGAGACTTATATAATATTATACAATTGTGAAAAATGAAACAATATCCCCTGAGAAGAAAATGGCAACCCACTCCAGTACTCTTGCCTGGAGAATTCCAAGGACAGAGGATCAGACAGTCCATGGGATCACAAAGAATCCGACACAACTGTGCAACTAACTTTCACTTTCATGAAAAATGAAAGTGTTAGTCACCCAGATGTGCCCGACTCTTTGCAACCCCACCAGGCTCCTCTGTCCATGGGATTCTCCAGGCAAGAACAACAGAGTGGGTTGCCATTTCCTTCTCCAGGGAATCTCCCCCACCTAGGAATCAAACCCAAGTCTCCTGCCTGTCCTGCATTGGCAGGCAGGTTCTTTACCAGCTGAGCCACCAGGGAAGCCCAGTTGAAACCTTTGACCACTGGTTAGTTAGCAACACAGATGACATTTCTCTAAAGATCTTGTCACTGGGGGACTTCCCTGGTAGTCCAGTGGTTAACACTCGGCAGTTCCAACCCAAGGGGCACAGGTTCGATCCCTGGTCAGGAAATTTAAGATCCCACATCCTATGCCAAGGGAAAAAAAAATTTAAAAAGCTCCCCCAAAAGAGCCTTTCATGTGAATTATTTAGCTCTTGAATGAGCAAGCAACTGTCCACCCAAGAGATCATAAGATACTTTCAGAGTCACCTGAATCTGTGTTCTTTTATTTTGCTGAAGTAATTCCCCTCTCTGCTCTGAACTATACAGCCAGGAAACTGTAGAGTTGGCAGGCCATTATTTTAGGTATGAAGAGAACTCCCCGGTAAGGGAAAGGAAGGATGATCTTTTTGCCAAGGAGAGAGAGGCTCTCACGGTAAGAGAATCCCAGACAGAATTGAACTTGGCCTTGAATGGCACATTGATGACTAGGAAAATCGAGGGCTGTGTTTCAGAGCATAGTTAAGATTTATAAAGTAGTTCATACAAATGACATATAGCATTTGTGGACTTAGTCACTCGATCGTGTCCGATTCTGCAACCCCATGGACTAGGCCCTGCCAGGCTCCTCTGTCCATGGGAATTCTCCAGGCAAGAACACTGGAGTGGGCTGCCATGCCCTTCTCCAGGGGTTCTTCCCGACCCAAGAATCACACCAGGGTCTCCTGCATTGCAGGTGGATTCTTTACCAGCTGAGCTACCAGGGAGGCCCCCACATAGTAGCCGGATAGACTTTTGACAGGTCTGACAGAAAGAGCACAGCTTGCGACTTCACTGGTGGTCCAGTGGTTAGAACTCTTCACTTTCACTGCCAAAGGGCCCAGGTGCAATCCCTGCTTGAAGAGCTAGGATCCCACAAGCCCTGGGATGCCACTGAAAGAAAAGATAAAGTGGCAAGTTTTTTCTCGTAGACTTGGGAAAACAGTTACTAAAGAAATGAATTAAATAGGCATAGTTACCAAGCGCATCCTGTTAGATTAGAAAATTAGGAAATATGGCCCAACTGAAAGTTATAGGGGTTGGAACACTTCAAAATCTGGGGAGCAATGAGACTGAACATAGTAATTCTGTTCATTATTGACACTGATGACGTTGTTGTTCAGTCGCTCAGCCGTGTCTGACTCTGTGCGACCCCATGGACCGCAGCACGCCAGGCCTCCCTGTCCATCACCAACTCCCGGAGTTCACCCAAACTCATGTCCATCGAGTTGGTGATGCCATCCAACCATCTCATCCTCTGTCTCTCCCTTCTCCTCCCGCCTTCAATCTTTCCCAGCATCATGATCTTTTCCAATGGGTCAGCTCTTCGAATCAGGTGGCCAGAGTATTGGGGCTTCAGCTTCAGCATCAGTCCTTCCAATGAACACGCAGGACTGATCTCCTTTAGAATCAACTGGATTGATCTCCTTGCTGTCCAAGGGACTCTCGAGAGTCTTCTCTAGCAACACAATGAAAACTATTCCCCACCCACCTAGAGAAAAGTCAAGGCAGCAGCAAAGAGCCGGTGCAATCAACAATTCATTAATTTAAAAGATTTCTCCAGATATGTACCCAGGAGTGGGATTGGTGGGTCCCGTGGTAACTCTCTTTTTTGTTTCTTAAGAAACCTTCATGCTGTTCTCCATAAATGGCTGTATCGATTTACATTCCTATCCATGCTGCAAGAGACGTCACCCTCTCCAGCATCTATTTTTGTAGATTTTTTTTTTTTTTGGATGGCCATTCCGACTGCTGTGACACCATGCCTCACTGCAGTTTCGATTTGAATTTTTCTAATAATCAGTGGTATGGAGCATCCCTTCATGTGTGTCTTGGCCATTTGGGACCACTGCCTTCTGATATTGACAAGCAGGCAGACAGGATAATGGTCTTCTGAGAAAACAGAGAATCGATGGGGTGAGCCTAGCGTTTTTGCCTGAGTGCGAATTCCTTGTGGGAGGGTGAGCGAGTAGCTTAGAAAAGTCGAGTGGCTCTTGTGAGCTGAGAAGGCACTGGTCTCATCTGTTAGAACCTCTCGTGGCTGGAGTCTGCAGGGTCAGGCAAGCAGGATGAGGAAGCTGTACGCACAGGCAGCCCCGAATCTGGAAGGGTGTGCTCTGGTATCTCTCTCTGACTGGGCTGGTATGGACAGAGAGCTACAGGTGTTGCCAAGGAGGTGAACCAGAGAAAGAAGGGGACAAGCAGAAGCAAACCCTGGAGAACTCGAACATCCTACCCAGTCAGAGCAGGTCCATCCGTTAGCATCTCACTGTGTCTGGCAGAACTCACTTAGTCACAGAGACGCTCACTTATAAATATTCTTGGAGGGACAGATGAGAACATTTTACTAAGTATTTACCTCTAGGAGCCAGAAATGGGCTTCCCTGATGGCTCGGTGGGTAAAGAATCTGCCTGCAACGTTGGAGAGCCAGGTTTGATCCCAAGGTCGGGAACGTCCCCTGGAGGAGGAAATGACAACCCATTCCAGGATTCTTGCCTGGAGGATCCCACGGACAGAGGAGCCTGGTGGGCTACAGTCCATGGAGTCACAAAGTCAGACACGACTGGGGGACGGAGCACGCATGAGGCCCTGGAGGACCAATGTTTTGGAGGCATTGAATGGCGTGATGTCTCGTGTGATTGTCCATGTTTAATGATATCTGTTTTCCCCTCATTAGATATGACTTTTGCAATGTACCTTTGAGCTTGTGTAGTCGCTCAGTCATGTCCGATTCTTTGTGACCCTATGGACTGTAGCCCACCAGGCTCTTCTGTCCGTGAGGATTCTCCAGGCAAGGATACTGGAGTGGGTTGCCATTCCCTTCTCCAGGGGATCTTCCCGACCCCAGGTCTCCCACACTACAGGCAGACTCTTTACCATCTGAGCACATCTGACTTTTACAATAAAAAAGGTCAAAATAAGTAGTGTTTGGGACATAGAATATATCCTTTAGCGTGTTTCTTTTAAATGGAGTCTATATATTTCAGATAATATTATATTTCGTATAATATGCCATAGCATAGTCCATATATCTTGAAATATATATGGAATGATCTGTTTACGTGATTTCTCGCCAGTCACTATCGCAATGAAAACCTCAGCTTCCAAAATGTCCTGTTGAAGGAAAATGGCCAAGAATTAGAAGCCTTGTCTAATAATGTGAAAAACGATCAGGAAGTTCATTTTGGATGGTACACTGTACAGAGAGTGTTCCTTTCAAATGAGGCTTGCTGTCAGAAACACCTCAAGAAACAGGTTACAAATTATGCACTCAGGCTTCTTTTTCTGCCGACAGTTTTCTTGGAATACATGTGTTCAGACAGGAATGGATTTGACGACACCACCCCCCACACCAGGCTGTCAGGGTAAGGCGTCCTCAACCAGATTACCGCCGGCCCGAGACCGCTAATGAAACACGAGGAGAATCGTGTTATCAGCACAGTTCAGTTTGATAAAGATTGAATAACTAGATAAAGCGGCATTGTGCAAAAGCCGAGAGATTAGGGAGAGAAAGCGAGCTAAACAAGAGCAAACGGCACGTGCATTTCTTTTCCACGGTTATCCTTAAAGCATCTTAAGGTCTTGGGGGTTTTTGTGGGATTAATGGAATGCTGATTCAGTTGTTACCTTGAAAAGTCGATACAGTATCAATTATTCCGGATGGTATTATTTTGCTTGACAGGCAGAGTTGAAATGTGTTGATTATTTGTACACATTCTTGGACATCTGGCATTCCTGGTGGCTCAGCTGGTAAAGAATCCACCTGCAATGCCGGAGACCTGGGTTCAATCCCTGGGTTGGGAAGATCCCCCGGAGAAGGGAAAGGCTACCCACTCCAGTATTCTGCCCTGGAGAATCCCATGGACTGTATACTCCATGGGGTCGCCAAGAGTGGGACTCGACTGAGCAACTTTCACTTCATTTCACTTTGGACAACTAAAGAAATACTTAAGCATCGAAAGGAATAAATCTGAATTAAAAACAAAAAATAGTAAGTCACTCAGTCGTGTCCGACTCTTGGTGACCCCATGGACTGTAGCCCACCGGGCTTCTCCGATTGAAATCTCTAATTCTTTGCAATTATGTCTGTTTGCTTTTTTTCCTTCATGTATTTTGAAGTTCTCTTATCAGATGCATAAGATTGCAGAATCTTATGTTTCTTCTTCAGCCTTCTGGCTAAGATCAAGTGTGGTATGAGGGTTTCCCAGATGGCTCAGGGGTAAAGAATCCACCTGCCAATGCAGAAGACACAAGCATTGCAGGTTCAGTCCCTGGGTCAGGAAGATCCCCTGGAGAAGGGCATGGCAGCCCACTCCAGTATTCTTGCCTGGAGAACCCCATGGACAGAAGAGCCTGGGGGGCTGCAGTCCACGGGGTCGCAAAGAGTCGGACACGACTGAGCACACATGTTCTCTTGATGCATTGAACCCTCTATTATCACAAAATGAGCTTCTTTATCCAAGACAATAGCTTTTGCCCTGAAAACCTATTTTATCTCATGCTAATATAGATTTCTCAGCACAAATTTGATTCATGATAGCTGGTTACATTCTCTTTCATCACTTTATCTTAACCTTTCTATTTCATCTGTTTCTTGTAAACAGAATAAAGTTAGGTCTTGCTTTCTATATGTTCTGAGAATCTATCTTTTAATGAGAAATTTTCAACCTTTTACATCTAAATGGGTTGTAGTCAGGAATAAATGCACGATCACTTCTGTTTTATTTCCATTTGTCCATCCGTTGTTTGTTCAATTTTCTCTTATTTTCCTCATCCTTTTGGATTGCCAGAATAATTCTTATTCTCCCATTGTGTCCCATTTGTCATCATATTAGCTCTAATTCTTTTTTTAAAACACATTAGCTCTAAGTCTTTTTCTTGTTCTATTAATCATTGACTTAGTTTTTATAGTGTAAGCCTTTAGCTTATCTCAATTTACTTTCAAGTGATATTATATTGCTTTATAGGTGGTATAAGAACTTTGGAAAATCTTTACTTTTCTTCTCTTGGAATGACTAACCTCAGCTTCTCCCCTTTGAATGTAGTGCCATGTTCTCATGCATTTGAGTTTTCCATACGCTGTAAACCACAAACTACATCTTAATTTTTGTCTCAGTATCCTATGATCCATTAAAGTGATGAAAGAGAATAACCTTACATGGGCGGAGGAGCCTAGTAGGCTGCAGTCCATGGGGTCGCGAAGAGTTGGACACGGCTGAGCGACTTCACTTTCACTTTTCACTTTCAGGCACTGGAAAAGGAAATGGCAACTCATCCAGTGTTCTTGCCTGGAGAATCCCAGGGACGGGGGAGCCTGGTGGGCTGCCGTCTACGGGGTCGCACAGAGTCGGACACGACTGAAGCAACTTAGCAGCAGCAGCAACAGCAGCATGCACTTACACATGTACTTAAAAAAAATATATATATGTATTTATTTATTTTTGTTTGTGCTGAGTCTTCCTTGCTGCTGCTGCTGCTGCTAAGTCGCTTCAGTCATGTCCGACTCTGTGTGACCCCATAGACGGCAGCCCACCAGGCTCCCCCATCCCTGGGATTCTCCAGGCAAGAACACTGGAGTGGGTTGCCATTTCCTTCTCCAATGCGTGAAAGTGAAAAGTGAAAGTGAAGTCGCTGAGTCGTGTCTGACCCGTAGCAACCCCATGGACTGCAGCCCACCAGACTCCTCCGTCCATGGGATTTTCCAGGCAAGAGTACTGGAGTGGGCTGCCATTGCCTTCTCCGGTCTTCCTTGTCAAGCAGGCTTTTTCTAGGGACACACAGGCTTAGTAGTTCTACAACATACGTGATTTTCCCAGACCAGGGGTCAAAACCGTGTCCCCAGCTTTGGCAGGCAGATTCCTGGCCCCTGTACAACCAGGGAAGACGCACTTGTGTACTTTTTATTGTACTTCTTTATCACTAGGGTTAAATCCATATTCCCACCTGGTAAAATTTCTTTTCTGCATGAAATTTCTTATACTACAGGTCTGCTTCTGATAAACGACCTCAAACTTTTGTACGTCCAAAAAAAATTTTTTTTTTTAATTTTCTGAAAGCAAGAAATATTTTTACTTCAATTTCTAGGTTGACCGCTTTTTGTTTGTTTCAGTTATAAAATTTTCTGTGAGTATTCTTGAAGTTTGTTCTCAGACACTGTTGAAAACAGTTTGATCTTTCTAGATTTTGCTTTTAGGATTTTTTTTTATTCCTGGAAAGATCAGAGCTGTACTGTGTGTTTCATCTCAGTTTGAGTCAAGGGATCCTGAGGGGGTGAAGTCTAGAGTTAACTTAATTTTCTTATATGACACGTGAACTACTCCACAGGAGAACAGCAAGAGAGCGTATGTTGGATTTCAGAGTCTTGAACTCACTGATCAGGGAACCTCAGAAAATGAAATAACTTGGTCGTTCACTTGTTAAGTTGTGTACAGCTGTTTGTGACTCCGTGGATTATAACACTCCAGGCTTCCCTGTCCTTCATTGTCTCCCAGAGTTTGCTCAGTTTCATGTTCATCGAGTCAGTGATGCCATCCAACCATCTCATCCTCTGTCGCCCCCTTCTCCTCCTGCCTTCAGTCTTTCCCAGCATCAGGGTCTTTTCAAATGAGTCAGTTCTTTGCATCAGGTGGCCAAAGGATTGGAGCTTCAGCTTCAGCATCAGTCCTTCCAATGAACATTCAGGACTGATTTCCTTTAGGATGGACTGGTTGGATCTCCTTTCAGTCCAAGGGACTCTCAAGAGTCTTCTCCAACACCACAGTTCAAAAGCATCAATTCTTCAGTGCTCAGCTTTCTTTGTAGTCCAACTCTCACATTCATACATGACGACTGGAAAAACTCTAGTCTTGACTAGATGGACCTTTGTGGCCAAAGTGTTGTCTCTGCTTTTTAATACGCGGTCAATGTTGGTCATCACCAAATAGCTGCTGCTTGATACACAAAGAGGGGAATTTTCCAGCTCTTCCTGGCAAAACCATAAGTCAGTATCATAGGAGATCACAGTGTCTTAGCCAATGTTCAGAGTCATAACAATTAATTGATGCAGGACTCTTTCACTGAGCAAGGAGCATTATTGAACAAAGAGCCTGTAATTAATTCACAAGTGTATGATAAAACAAGTCTACCCCTGTTGCTTCTCCCAACAGACCTGCAGCCTTTTGGGGAACGGCAGGCATTTTCCTGAATGAGCATAAATAAGGGGAAAAGACAAAGTTCTAGGCAATGTTTACCTACTATAATATTAATTGACATATTAAAGTCATAAACATGGTTATTTCATACTCTCTGCAACCCTGTGGACTGTAACCCACCAGGCTCCTCCGTTCATGGGACTCTCCAGGCAAGAATACTGGAGTGGGTTGCCACTTCCCTTCTCCAGGGGATCTTCCCAACCCAGGGATTGAACCCAGGTATCCAGCATCGCAGGCGGATTCACTGCCACCCAAGTCATCAGGGAAGTCCATGAATTTTTACATCCACTCTTAATAGAGAAGGAATGTCACGCAGCAGATGTTCACAGGGAAATGATCTATTGTTACATCCATTGCAGAGAAATGATATATAGTTTACATTGGGTTGCGAATCTTTCTACGTAATAAATCTACTAAATGAATACATTTTGATGATAAGCCCTTTAAACTGGAATCTTTACAGTTTGTTTTTCCGTTTTTGAGAATCCCACACTTAGTTGGACATTCATATTCATCGCGCCTTGAAACAAGACCGGCATTCCCCTCCGAGATGGCAGCTTGAGAAGGTGACAGTAAAGATAGACGTTCTCGTGGTTTTACCAATTGTAAAAAGGAAACACTTTGAAAAGTAATTTTGTTTATTTTCGGCTGTGCTGCATGGCTTTGAGAGGGGCTTCCTCTAGTCTCCGTGAGCAGGGGTACTCTCTAGTTGTGAGGTACAGGCTTCAGTGGTTGCAGCCCGTGGGCTCGGTATTCACAGCTCCCAGGCTCTGGAAGAGCAGTCCCTGTGGTACACTGGCTTATGTGTTCCATGGACACGCGGGATCTTCCCGGACCAGGGTTCAAACCCATGTCTCCTGCCTCGGCAGGCGAATTTTTATCCACAGAGCCACCGGGGAAGCCCCAAAGTGAACATTTCTTTTGCTAGAACTCCTGTAACAGACACAGCGTGTGTTGGGTTCAGTCCTTGATTGGGGAGCTGAATCCCACATACCTCGTGGTCCAAGAACCAGAACATAAAAATCAGAAGAAATACTGTAACAAGTTCAATAAAGACCTTAAAAATGGTTCATCAGGGGTGGGGGTAGGGGGCGAGAAATAAAAATCTTGAAAACGGTTTTGTATTTTGTCATTTTCAGACACGACAATATGCTCTTTCTTCATTGCTGTTTTATTGTTATTTCTCTTGGCTTCAAGTACCTAATCATTTCAAATGGAGGACCAGACATTATACACGAAAACATAGGAATAACTGTAGGTCTTGAATGAATTTTTCTTCATTCTTTGGGGGGAAAAATTTCATTTGCTGCCGCTAGATGGCTGTGGGCATTGCTAATCCTAGATAATCGTGACATATTTTGCAGGATTGATTGAGTTTTCACTCTGGGGCTGGGCAGACTTCTTCTAGCTCACACTCATCAGTAGGATATAACTTTTAGGATCTCTGTCCAAAACACAGAAAGGATTATCACTGCCTGTGGGCACTGCATTAAATTTTTCCTGCACAATTTATGAGGCTATGAAAATATTTGCTCACCTCCACAGCATTTCAGCTGCCTCTTCAACAGTTAGGAGGCAGTCTTAGGAGAAAATCACCATGAAATGCCCTAACAATTGACCTGATAACTATTGTCACAGTTTAAAAAATTATTTTGTCCAGCTTTTCTAGTGTTTTTTTTTTCCATTGTAAATTTTTATCTCATTTCTCTTTGCTGTTCAGTTGTGTCCAACTCTTTGCGACCCCCCTGGACTGCAGCACGCCAGGCTTCCCTGTCCATCGCCATCTCCTGGAGCTTGCTCAAACTCATGTCCATTGAGTCAATGATGCCACCCAACCATCTCATCCTCTGTCGTCCCCTTCTCCTCCTGCCTTCAGTCTTTGCCAGCATCAGGGTCTCTTCCTTTCTCTAGTGAAAGCGAAAGTCGCTCAGTCGTGTCCTATTCTTTGCAACCCCGTAGACTATACAGTCCATGGAATTCTCTAGGCCGGAATACTGGAGTGGGTAGCCTCTCCCTTCTTCAGGGATCTTCCCAACCCAGGGGTCAAACCCAGGTCTCGCGCAATGCAGGCAGATTCTTTACCAGCTGAGCCACAATCTGAAAGACACAACCTCAAGAGCTTTTCTAACCTTTGAGTTTTCATCTTTCATAGTTGCCAGACCTGTTTTCTGCTGATTGCTTTCAAACTAACTACGGAGAGCAGGAGTTAGTCAGGGTTTCACAGTGTTCTTCAAGCAGCTAAACAGAGCAGGACTTCCATGGTTGCCTAATGGTTAGGACCTCGCCTTCCAATGCAAGGGAATGGATGGACTCATCATCTGGTCATGGAGGTAAGGTCCCACATGCCTTGTGGCCAAAGAAACAAAAACCGAAGGAAGAGGAACAGTATTGTAACAAGTTCAATAAAGACTTCAAAAACGGTCCCCATCCAAATAAAAAATAAATGACTTAAAGGAAAAGTTGAAGGAACTAAGCAAAGAAAGTTACACCACCACTATGCTTATTTTTCAGAAAGTGTTTTTTTTTTTTTTTTTGAACTGAAGACACAGCATCTGAACATCCATACAGCTAAAGTGTAGTTGAAATATGTGCTTCCCAGGTGGCTCAGTGGTATAGAACCCGCTTGCCAATGCAGGAGACTTGGATTCGATCCCTGGGTCGGGAAGATCCCCTGGAGAAGGAAATGGCAACCCACTCCAGTACTCTTGCCTGGAGAATCCCATGGACAGAGGAGCCTGGAGGGCTACAGTCCATGAGACGATGAAGAGTCAGACGTGACTGAAATGGCTTAGCACACAAACACGTCTCTGATCTCAGTTGTCAGACTTAGAAGCAGGTGAGCCTCCCTGGTTGTGGTATGTGGGCATGGTCACCCCAAGACCTGTGGGATGTTAATTCTTGAAACCCAAGTGCCTTGCTTTAGAAGGAAAGTCCTGACCTCAGGGTTTTGCTTCCTTCTTGGTTTTAATCCCCTAGCTTGATAAGACAGGTAATTTCCAGTGGTGATGATAGAACCAATGGGAAACAACTGGTGAGTTAAAAAGCCTGTTTCTCAGTATTTCCATGACAAGCAAGTCAACATTCTCGAAAGATTTTCTTTAGACACCATGGTTTAGGAATCTCAAACTTATTTAAATATCAAGTGTCCTACTGAAATGGAGAGGTTCTTTTTAAAAAAAAATTATTTATTTTAATCGGAGGCTAATTACTTTACAATATTGTAGTGGTTTTTGCCATACACTGACATGAATCAGCCTTGGTTCAGGATGGGGATGTTCTTTCAAAGGAAAGTTCTATTGAAATCACCTTCCCAGTATCTTAGCTACAGTTTGGAGACAATATTGGAATGAAAAATAAAAAATACAAAGGTGACGGATATAGGCAGACTCATGATGTCTCTGAACCACAACACATGACAGGAAATGGAAATTGATGTTGGTGAGTACTGGAGGAAAAGTTATAACCAACCTAGACAGCATATTAAAAAGCAGAGACATTGCTTTTGTCGACAAAGGTCTATATAGTCAAAGCTGTGGTTTGTTGTGTACAGGTGTAAGAGTTGGACTATAAAGAAGGCTGAGCGCTGAAGAATTGATGCTTTTGCACTGTGGTGTTGGAGAAGACTCTTGAGAGTCCCTTGGACTGCAAGGAGATCCAACCAGTCCATCCTAAAGGAGATCAGTCCTGACTATTCATTGGAAGGTCTGATGCTGAAGCTGAAGCTCCTGTACTTTGGCCACCTGATGTGAAGAACTGACTCCTTGGAAAAGACCCTGATGCTGGGAAAGATTGAAGGCAAGAGGAGAAGGGGGCGACAGAGGATGAGATGGTTGGATGGCATCACTGACTCAATGGACAAGAGTTTGAGCAAGCTCTGGGAGTTGCTGATGGACAGGGAAGCCTGGCGTGCTGCAGTCCATGGGATTCCAAAGAGTTGGACACGATTGAGGGACTGAAGAACAAATATTAAAATGAGAGCCACCAAATCTTTGAAATTTCAATACTTTGGGGTATTGTAGAATTTTCCGTACCCAACGTAGGGAAGAGAAATGTCAAACATTTCGGTAAGAAGGGTGTTAGCCAAACATCTATTTTGCAAGCAGGTTTTGTGAAAACAGAATGTGTTTCTATGGAAATGTTTTGTGTTAATGTGGGGTTTATTTTTAGCTCCCTCAAGGATAGCTGCCAGCTTATGACTGAAAACCTGCAACTCCGTGGGTCAGTGCATCTTAAAAAAACATTGTGTTACTATGGAAATTTGTTTTCGGAATGAATTGTGCAAGATTATATCCAACAAATAAACATAGAGAAGTACAGTGTTTCACATATCTGTTTGATGAATTCACGGTATTTTTCTACGCATTATCTGGTATATGGTAAAACAATATTATTTGGGGCATAAAGGTTTCCAATTTACCTAATTGCAGTGAAAGAGCTAAATATTCAGACTACATTCCTTTGTCAGGGAGAGAAAAAACAAAATGCCAAGCAATAGCGTTTGAGGTATCTGATACATATTTGGGAAATGTCAAAACTCGTGTTGTTTATGACAGAAACATAGTAACATATCTGTTAAAATGGTTAGACCCTGGTTAATTCCTATTAACCATATTAACTATTAACCTATATTATTAACTACTAACTTTATTATCAGTTATTCATGCTTGCTAAGTCACTTCAGTCCTGTCTGACTCTTTGTGACCTTATGGATTGTAGCCCACCAGGTTCCTTTGTGCATGAGATCCTCCAGGCAAGGACACTGGAGTGGCTTGCCATGCCCTCCTTGGGGGATCGTCCCAATCCTGGGATTGAACCCATGTCCCTTACGTCTCCTGCATTAGGCAGGCACTCATTATCACTAGCACCATCTGGTAGCAGTTATGAACTCTTAACCAACTATTAACCTGTATCTATTAACCACATGAACTATGGGCTTCCCTCACAGCTCAGTAAGTAAGTCATCTGCCTGCAATGAAGGAGACCCAGGTTCGATTCCTGGGTTGGGACGATCCCCTGGAGAAGGAAATGGCACCCCACTCCAGTATTCTTGCCTGGAGAATCCCACAAACAGAGGAGCCTGGCGGGCTATAGTCCATGGGGTCACAAGAGTCGGACACGACTTAGCGACTCAAACCAGGAAAACCATATGAACTGCTAACCTATATTAACTCTACGATGAGTGATGCAGCATTGGTTCATGATCAAGCCATGATTTGCACACACATCAAGGTAGGAACTTAAATCCACGGTACATATCCGAGCGGGCCATCTGTTTATGTCTTGTAGTAATCATCACAGCTTGTTTCCCCTTTGTGGGAGACTCCAGTCCAAGAAAAATCCCTCTTGTATGCTTCTTGACTTCACAGGCCTGCATGTCCTAGGGAACACAGTGAAGAAGTGAGTTCGAGACCTCACAGGTACTGCTCTTGAGAAATGATGTTCCAATTCATCTCCTATGGAGAAGGAAATGGCAAACCACTGCAATATTCTTGCCTGGAGAATCCCATGGATGGAGGAGCCTGGGGGGCTGCAGTCCATGGGGTTCACAAAGAGCAATTTTTACTTTATTTATCTTCCCCGCTCCCTCAACTATGGAAACACATAGGATTTTTTGATTAATGATATTTCAGGATTAGTATATGTATATTTTTAGAACAGATTAACCTATTTTATTATGTTTGCCTGGCTTTATGAAAACCAGCAAGACTTTAGGATACTTTTATAACCGTGTTGACTGGCTCTATTCCTAATATAATTTATAATGTGCTTACGTGCTCAGTCTTGCCTGACTCTTTGCGACCTCATCGACTGTAGTCCACCATACATCTTTTCTCCAGCTCTGTTTCTTAGATAAATTCATTTGTGTCATATGTTAGATTCCACATACAAGTGATACCATGGGATACTTGTCTTTCTCTGTCTGCCTCACTTAAGTCACTGTGGTGCATCAGTGTTGCTGTAAAAAAAGCATTATCTCATTTTTCATGACTGAGTAATATTCCACCGTGTGTACATACCACAACTTTTTCATCCTTTCTTCTGTCAATGGGCATTTCAGTTGTTTCCATGACTTTGCCTATTGTGAATAATGCTGCTATGAACACTGGGTTGCTTGTATCTTTTCAAGTTCATGTTTTCTCTGGATGTATGGCCAGGATTCTGGTATCATATAGTAATTCTATCTTAAGTTTTCTAAGGAACCTCCACACTGTTCTCCATAGTGTCTGCACCAATTTACCTTCCCACCAACAGTGTAAGAGGGTTCCCTTTTCTCCACACCCTCTCTAGCATTTATTGTTTGTAGACACTTTAATCACGGGAATTATGAAAGTGTGAGGTGATTCCTCATTGTCCGTTTGACTTTCATTTCTCCAGTAATTAGTGATGTCGGGCATCTTTTCATGTCCCTCTTGGCCATCTGTATGTCTTCTTGGAGAAAAGGTCTGTTGAGGTCTTCTATTTTTTTCTTTTTTTTTGATTGGGTTGTTTGTTTTTGTTGTTGTTGACTTATATGAGCTGAAGAGTCTTTTATAACATATGTAACCACTAAAAACTTGAAACAATACAGATGTCCACTAACAGTGGAATGAATAAATTTGTTGTTGTTTAGTCCCTAAGGCATGTCCAAATTTTTGGGACCCTGTGGACTGTAGCCCACCAGGCTCCTCTGTCCATGGGAATCTACAGGCAAGAAAACTGGAGTGGGTTGCCATTCCCTTCTCCAGCGGATCCTTCTGACTGAGGGATCAAACCTGTGTCTCTCGCATTGGCAGGTGGATTGTGTTCCACTGAGCCAGTTGCGAAGCTCTGAATGAGGAAATGCGTGGAAGCTCTTTCCTGTAAGCACATCTCTGAAATGATGGAAATGAATAACTTCTTGCTACATCACACCTAATCTCCTTTCACATTTGAGTGTCTCCAGTATGAGGATGAGCTGAGATATCTGCAGTTAAAGCAAACTTGTAGAATCATTTCCTTGGGTGTTAAATCTCAGGGGGAAAAAGTTGCCGTTTAGAAGAGAGTAGATATCTCTATGGCAAGCAGACATCTCTTTAGCAAGAGGTAGGCTTGTGAAGTCCTGCTCAGGTTCTGTTCTTTGATTTGGTGATAGTGGTATAGTCCTATATTGGGAAGATACCCTGGAGGAGGAAATGGCAACCCACTCCAGTATTCTTGCCTGGAGAATCCCATGGATGGAGGAGCCTGGCAGGCGGTCCATGGGGGTGCAAAGAGTTGGACACGACTAAGCATGCACACAAGGAGTGCAACACATATCTAATAAACCTATGGAAAACAAAAGTATTGTGCATTTCCTCGCATATAAATTTTATGATTAAAATGCATCTTGTTAGGAACTTCCCTGGTGGTCCACTGCATAACACCATGCCTTCCAATGAGGAGAGAGGAATTTGATCTGTGGTCAGGGAGGGAAGATCCCTCATGCCTTGTGGCCAAGAAACCAAAGCATAAAGGAGAATCAATATTGTAACACAGGCAATAAAGACTTTAAAAATGTTTCCCATCAAAAAAAAAAAACACTTTATAAATATTAATGCATCTTATTAAAGTATATGACATTTTAATTTCAACTATCTTAAACAAGGAAATGCCAACCCACTCCAGTATTCTTGCCTGGGAAATCCCATGGAAATAGGAGCCTGACGGGCTACACTCTCCATGGGGTTGCAAAGTGTCGTACATAACTGAGCAACTAAATAATGTGTGTGTGTGGCTTTGCACATTTGAAAAAAAATGAAAGTAGATTCAGCACAGTGTTACAGATACCTCTGGGAGTATACTTCACTTTTTACAAATTGTTAAGTTTTGTAAACTCCATGTGTCAGTTTATAGATATTAAATTTTTAAGGAAACAGTCGCAGTGAGATTGCAAATAAAACCAGCTCATTTTTGACAGCATTGTCTAGTAAGCCACTGTGAAGTTGTGCCACTAGAAAAGGTGAATTTTATGACAGCTCCAAGTCCATCTTGCCAACGAAAATCTTTGGCTATATGCAGTGTATTCCCAATGCAATGGTTGTTTATTTTGTCCATAATAATTGGTCCCTCTTAATCCCAAATAATCCTCCTCTGGTCTCAATCTCCTGACTGGTGACCACTAGCTTATTTTCTGTATCCGTGAGTCTGTTTTGTTTTTACACATACATTCATTTGCTTTATTTTTTTTAGGTTTCATACATAAATGGTATCATATGTATTTGTCTTTCTCCCTTGGACTTAACTTCACTCAGCATGATAACCTCTAGGTCCATCCGCATTGTTGCAAATGGCAGAATTCCATTCATTTTTATCTTCCTTCAATTTAGAAAGTTCTCCTTTTTCCCTTCCTGCATTTTGCATCTAATCCAACTCCAGTGCACTGTCAGAGTCCTTTTTAATCTCTGTGATTGTAACGACATCAAATATTGAAAACACACACACACACACACACACACGCACAGGCATCAACAATGCTAATTGATTTGTCTATAAACTCAGGATAAAACTGTATGTAACGTTGATTGCTTTTAGATCCCCTTTATTTGTCAACGAGATGAAACTTTCATATCCAGAAAAATAACTCATTCTGTGGCATTCACTTAACAAATTTGTATGCAAAAAAAAATTCAAGGTAATAATTCATGAATTAGCTGGTGAGCAGAGGTAACTATTCACAGTGATGCATTTATCTTAAAATAAGCAAGTCTAATAATAGACTTTAGGGCAAAACACTCAGTACACAGGGGAAGTTATGTTCTGACAGGATTTTCCAATAATGTTATTACCTAAGGAGGTAGACACAAGAGAAGTGTGTAGTTGAGTGCATCTGTAATGGATTGATCTTGCAGTGGGCATTAATCCTTTCATGGTGCACATTTCTGCTGCTTTGTGTGGTCAGACGGAGTGACAGACAGTGGAGTCGCCAACCATCAAGCCCCAAGCAGGCACCTGCGAACATTAGTCGGAACCCCTGATGGCAAATGACCAGGTAAAGCCTCCAATCATTGTCACAAACGGAATCATTTTTTTAATTGTTTATTTTTAATTGCAGGATAATTGCCTTACAATATTGTGTTGGTTTCCGCCATACATCGACATGAATCAGCCATAGGTATACACATGTCCCCTCCCTCTTGAACCTGCCTCCAGCCTCCCACCCCATCCCACCCTTCCAGGCTACAGACTGGATCATTGTTACCCACCAATGATGTACAGGAATGTGGTCCCAGGTGGCATCTCTGTGGACCAGCTCAGCATCTCTGGGGACGAAGTCTTCACTTCTGTGGGCCAAGCCTGCATCTCTGTGGACCATGCCCACGTCTCTATGGACCAAGCCCTCATCTCTGTGGACCAAGCCCTCATCTCTATGGACCAAGCCCTCATCTCTGTGGACCAAGTTGGCATCTCTGTGGACCAAGTCAGCATCTCTGGGTCAAGCCCACGTCTCAGTGGACCAAGCCCCCATCTCAGTGGACCAAGCTTGCATCTCTCTGGACCAAGCCCCCTTATCAGTGGACCAAGCCTGCATCTCTGTGGACCATGCCCACATCTCTATGGACCAAGCCCTCATCTCTGTGGACCAAGTCGGCATCTCTGGGCCAAGACCATGTCTCAGTGGACCAAGCCCACATCTCTATGGACCAAATCCTCAATCTCTGTGGACCAAATCCTCAATCTCTGTGGACCAAGCCTGTGTCTCTGTGGACCAAGCCCTCTTCTCTGTGCATTGTGCTTCTTTACAATCTTCCCACTTGGATAGTCATCTTTTTATGGAGATGACTAAACCTTATCCTTATGTCTAAAACTGTAGAGAAAAAAGTTACTTGGCTTTAGGGAGGAAGTTGTGAGCATAAACAGCCGGAAAGTGCTATTCTAAAGTTCTGTTTTGGCTGGTACCATACTTTGCCAACCAAGGTCCGTCTAGTCAAGGCAATGGTTTTTCCCGTGGTCATGTATGGATGTGAGAGTTGGACTGTGAAGAAGGCTGATCGACGAAGAATCAATGCTTTTGAACTGTGGTGTTGGAGAAGACTCTTGAGAGTCCCTTGGACTGCAAGGAGATCCAACCAGTCCATTCTAAAGGAGATCAATCCTGGATGTTCTTTGGAAGGACTGATGCTAAAGCTGAAACTGCAATACTTTGGCCACCTCATGCGACAAGTTGACTCACTGGAAAAGACTCTGATGCTGGGAAAGGTTGGGGGCGGGAGGAGAAGGGGACGACCAAGAATGAGATGGCTGGATGGCATCTCCGACTCTGTGGACATGAGTTTGAGTGAATTCCGGGAGTTGGTGATGGACAGGGAGGCCTGGTGTGCTGTGATTCATGGGGTCGCGGAGAGTCGGACATGACTGAGCGACTGAACTGAACTGAACTGAAACTGTCTTGATGACTGTAGCTTTGTAGTATAGTCTAATGTCCAGGAAGTCTGATGTCTCCAGCTCTGGAAACCAACACAACATTGTAAAGCAAACTTCCTCCAATTAAAAAATACATCAACAAATAAAGTTTTATTTTGGGGCTTCCCTGGGTGTCCAGTGGTTAAGACTCTGCACTATCAATGCAGGTGGCCCCAGTTTGACCCCTGCTCAGGGAACAAGATTCCACATCCCACAACCAAATGTTCTTATGCTGTAGCAGAGACCCAGCTGCTGCTGCTGCTGCTAAGTCACTTCAGCCCAGCACAGCCAAATAAATAACAATAAATATTATGGGAAAAAAAAAAGGTCTGTTTTCACTCATGCATGTGTGAATGCTAAGTCACCTCATCATGTCCAGCTCTTTGTGACCCCATGGACTATAGCCCGCCAGGCTCCTCTGTCCATGGGATTTTCCAGGCAGGAATACTCATGAGGTTCAAGCAGTAAGGATATTGTGACTATCATAGTACTGGCAACCACAAGCCAACATCATAACAGACTTTCCATCCACACTGTAAAATCCAGAACTGGAATATAATAGTTACCCTGTGAATATGTTCTCGATCAATAATGTCAGATGGCTCAACTAGCATCTTTAAATTAAATTTTTCTGCATTTTTCATATTTTTTAAATTTTATGCAAGTATAGTTGATTTGCAGTGTTGTGTTAATTTCTTCTACATGGCAAAAAGACTCAATTATGTATAGGTATTGTAGACTTAAATGCACAAAATGAGTGTTGCCAGCTAAGTTTTGTTTGCCCAGGGCTGAGCCCAGGAGACAGCACCTCAGATAGCTCTGAAAGATGCTCCAAAGAAGCAAAGGGGAAGGTCAGTATATTTGTCATTTTGGTGAAGGGGAATACGTGCAGTCAGGCACTTATTTTTTGCAGAATTTTTCACTAATCACAAGGAAGAGTCATCACCATGAAGGAATTTAATGCTTTTCTAGATATGAGATGACACACAAGAACTGGGGTCAAAAAAATCAGCTCCTGAAAATATCGAACTATCTGAAGACCTGTCCTGCCAGTTTTCCCAGAGTGCCTTGTTTCTGCTCTCCCCACTAAGCTCCTTTCAGGGGATGTTGAAGGTCAGCAGCTTCAGCGGCACCTGATTTAATCCTTGTGGAGGTGGATGGCAAGGGCCAATTTGTAGCTAACTGTGTGTGCATATATAAGTGTATAAAATATATGTGCACACTTATACATATTCTTTTCCACCCTTTTTCCTATTCCTTTCCGTTATGTCTTATCACAGGATATTGATTATACTTCCCAGAGCTCTACAGTAGGACCTTGTCCCTTATGTATATTATACTTAAATCAATTTTTAATGGGATGATAGACTTACCAGCATGAAGATCATGATGTATTCCATAGCCAAGAGTCTTTATATTTATACATGAAGATTTACAAATTGCTTAGAAGCGGGGAAAAGTGTTTTCCACTAGGATTTAGTTAACAGATTGAAGGCCAGAATAAAATAATACACATTAGTGTGTGTGTGTGCGTGTGTGTGTGTGTATGTGTGTGCATCAGGGTGAAAGTAACAACCAGATGATGGAATTGGGAACTCTGAGCATGAAAGAGAAGGGTGGCAAAAAGTATCTGCCTCCTGAAAATCTGCAGAATACTTTATGGACTTTTATGCTAGAATTTGTAAAAATGAAATACTTAAACAAATGGAATAGTTTATTTGTAACGTGTTAGTTTCTGCTGCACAGTGATCCAGTTATACATATATGCAGCCATTTTTTCAGACTCTTTTCCTTTGAAGGTTGTTATGAAATATTCAGTGCAGTTCCCTGTGGTTTATGGTGGGTCCTTGGTTATCTGTTCTATATACAGTAGTGTGTATATGTTAATCCCAAATCTCCTAATTTATTAATTTTATTCTCCCCCTCCCTTTCCATTTTGGTCACCACAAATTTGTCTGTGTCTCTGGATTTCTGTTTTGTAGATAAGTTTGTTTGTGGGGCTTCCCTGGTGGCTCAGACAGTAAAGAATCTGCCTGCAAGGCCGGAGACCCTGGTTCAATCCCTGGGTTGGGAAGATCCCCTGGAGAAGGAAATGGGAATTCACTCCAGTAGTCTTGCCTGGAGAATCCCCTGGACAGAGGAGCCTACAGTCCATGAGGTCACAAAGAATCAGACACTACTGAGTAACTAAGGCACTAATTTGTGTCATATTTTAGATTCCACATGTAGCCAATATCACATGATATTTGTCTTTTGTCTGACCTACTTCACTTGGTTTGATCATCTCTAGGTCCATCCATGTACCTGCAAATGGCATTATTTCCTTATTTTTATGGCTACGTAATATTCCATTTTATATACATACCGTATCTTCTTTAGCTATTCATCTGTTGATGGACATGTATGTTGTTTCCATGTCCCAGCTCTTGTAAATAGTGCTGCCATCAATATTGAGGTGCATGAATCTTTTAGTTTTCTTCTTTTCTGGATTTACTCCCAGGAAAAAATACTCCCTTTTTAAATGAAATATTCCTTTAGTTATAGTATCCTCTAAAAGTTTCCAGCTCTGGGCTTTGGGAATAATCTTTAATGTTTATCCAAACTCAATTTGCTTTTGTCAAATGGGAATAATCATACCAGCCTCAAAACTGTTGAAAAACTGTAAATAACATATGTTAAGCTGTAAGCAGAACTTAGCCCAGTAAGCAATCACTGCTGCTGCTACTAAGTTGCTTCAGTCATGTCCAACTCTGTGTGACCCCATGGACTATAGCCCACCAGGCTCTTCTGTCCCTGGGATTCTCCAGACAAGAATACTGGAGCGGGTTGCCATTTTGACTGGGACTTATTATTACTGCTGGTATTCCAGATAATCTAATCTGCCTGACCTTTGTGTCAAAAGAAACATAAAGCAGGAGGAAAGCTTTAGAACAAGGTTCATAATTTTGATTATGTCCTTGTGGTTAATTAATTATTTTCTGAAGGATCTTGAACCAGTTTTCCACTTCTGCTGGGTCTCAGTTTAGGAGTCTTTTCATTTTACAATGTGAATAAGTCATAGGAACTCATCTTCACTGTTTGTGTAAGCTGTAATGTTACAAGTTCTTATTATGTCTGTTCTCCAATCAAAAAAAGACCCAACCGAGCCCCTGAGGCTGCTTAATTGGCGTCATAAGCAATTAGCTTCTTGTTCCTGAAAGACAGGGTGGCCTTCAGCTGTATTTTCACTCTGGCTGCTCTTAGTTAAGTCACAGTTACATCTTAAATCTCATAGATTTTTAAAATAACAATCACAAACACAGTTCAGTTCAGTGCAGTCACTCAGTCGTGTCCGACTCTTTGCAGCCTCATGAACTGCAGCACGCCAGGCCTCCCTGTCCATCACCAACTCCTGGAGTTCACTCAAACTCATATCCATTGATTTGGGGATGCCATCCAACCATCTCATCCTCTGTTGTCCCCTTCTCCTCCTGCCTTCAATCTTTCCCAACACCAGGGTATTTTCCAATGACTCAGGCTTTTCTCATCAGGTGGCCAAAATATTGGAGTTTCAGTTTCAACATCAGTCCTTCCAGTGAACACCCAGGACTGATCTCCTTTAGGATGGACTGGTTGGATCTCCTTGCAGTCCAAGGGACTCTCAAGAGTCTTCTCTAACACCACAGATCAAAAGCATCAATTCTTCGGCACTCAGCTTTCTTTATAGTCCAACTCTCACATCTCACTGGAAAAACCACCATAGCTTTCTGGGCACACGAGAGTAGCTTACAAATACTACATCAATATTTTAGGGTTAAGAAAAGAAAAAAAGAAAACAAAACATTGACCCTGGTTTGTACTTCTGTTTTTGTTCAGTCACTAAGTCATGTCCGACTCTTTCTGACGCCTTGGAGTGCAGCACGCCAGGCTTCCCTGACTTTCACTGTCTCCCAGAGTTGACTCAAGTTCATGTTAACTGATCTGGAGATGCTATGCAACCATCTCAATCTCTTTCACACCCTTCTCCTTCTGCCCTCAACCTTTCCTATCATCAGGGTCTATTCCAATGAGTTGGTACTTCACATCAAGTGGCCGGAGTATTAGAGCTTCAGCATCACTCCCTCCAATGAATATTTAGGGTTGATTCCTTTAGGACTGACTGATTTGACCTCCTTGCAGCCCAAAGGACTCTCAAGAATCTTTTCCAACACCACAGTTCAAAAGTATCAATTCTTCAGTGCTCAGCCTTCGCTACGGTCCAACTGTCACATCCATACATGACTGCTGGAAAAACCACCATAGCTTTGGCTATGTGGATCCTGTGTCAGCAAAGTGATGTCTCTTATGAATTCTAATTTATCTTTTTAAGAGAAAATGTGGAGGAGAGGGCTTCACTGAACAAGTTGATGTAATGAATCTTGAAGTCGGGATAAGGCTTGTCGAGTTGGTTGAGTCTCATTAGAATGCCAGGCAGGAAAGCTTAATTAAGAATGATTAGGCACCAGAATTGAGTATCAAGGAAAGTTCAGGATGTCAGAACCAAAACAGCTAACGACAGATGTAATGCAGAGTGAGCAGGCTTGACATGTCGAGGAAGACACTGAAGAAGATGTATTCCCCAAAAATGCACGGCATAGTAAAACAGGATTGAAATTTTTGGTAACATCAATTTAAAATGATAGGGGAGTGGGTTGACGTTTATTTTAACAAGTACATATAATGTTCCCCGGTGCTGGGAAAGATTGAAGGCCAAAGGAGAAGAGGGTGGCAGAGGATGAGTTGGTTGGATGGCATCGCTGACTCATTGGACATGAGTTTGAACTTCAGGAGACAGTGGAAGACAGGGAAGCCTGGTTGTGCAGCAGTCCACGGGGCCGTCAAGAGTCAGACTCAACTTAGCAACTGAACGACAACATCAAATAAGGTACACATCTCTCAATCTATAGCTAGGCATGAAGAATGGACTCTGGAGTTTAAGGCAGTAAGCGTTGTTTGCAAAACTGCTTTTGTAGTTGTTATTTTATATTACAGTATAATTGATTAACAATGTTGTTAGTTTCAGGGGTACCAGAAAGTGATTGGGTTATACTTATACGTGCATCAGTTCTTTTTCCAAATCATTTCCCATTTAGGTTATTACGGAATGTTGAGTTTAGTTCCCTGTTTTATACCGTAGGTCCTGGTTGGTTATCTATTTTATACATGGTAGTGTGTGTGATTCATGGGGTTGCAAAGAGTCGGACACGACTGAGCGACTGAACTGAAGTGCGTGTGTGTTAATCCCAAATTACTAATTCATCCACCCCCTCGAACCTTTCCTCTTTGGGAACTACAAGTTTGTTCCCTAAGCCTGTGATTCTGTTTCTATTTTGTAAATAAGTTCCTTTGTATCATATTTTTAGATTCTGCATTTAAGCAGTGTCATATTTGTCTTTCTGCGACTTAGTATGACAGCTTCTAGTTCCATCTATCACGCAGCAAATGGCCTTATTTCGTTCTTTTTCATGGCTGAGTAATATCCCACTGTGTGTATGTATCACGGCTTCTTTATCCAGTTCTCTGTCAATGGACTTTTCTGTTGCTTCCGTGTCCCAGCTATTGTAAATGGCACTGTTACGAACACTGGGGTGCATGCATCCTTTCAAACCACGGTTTTCTTTGGATATCTGCTCAGCAGTGGAATTGCAGGATCATACGGTAGTTCTTAAGTGTTTTTTTTTTTAAAAGAACTTCCATCCTGTTCTCCATGGTGGCTGTACCAATTTCCACTGCCACCAACAGCGTAAGGGAGTTCCGCTTTTCTCCACACTGTCTCCAGCATCTGTTGTTTGTGGATTTTTTTGGATGATGGCCATTCTGACGAGTGTGAGGTGATATGTCACTCTAGTTTTGACCTGCATGTCTCTAGTAATCAGCAATGCTGAGCGCTTTTCCCATGCCTGTTGTCTATCTGTATGTCTTTTTTTAGAGAAATGTCTCTATAGGTCTTCTGGCCAGTTTTTTGATTGGGTTCTTAGGTGGTTTTTCTTTTTACTATTTTTATTATTGAGTTGCACGAGCTGCTTGTAGATTTTGAACGTTAATCCCTTGGCGGTTTCATCGCTTGCTAGTATTTTCTCCCATTCTGTGGGTTTTCTTTTTATTTTGTTTGTGGTTTTCCTTTGCTGTGCAGAAACCTCTTGAGTTTAGCAGGCATGACTATATAATGGAAAAGAGACAAGTCTCTTCAATAGGTGCTGCTGGGCAAACTGGACAGGTGCGTGTAAAATGAAATTAGGATGCTCCCTAACACCATACACAAAAATGAACTCTAAATGGATTAAAAACCTGTATATAAGACCTGATATTATAAAACGCTTAGAGGAAAACATATGAAGAACACGCTGACATAAATTACAGCAAGGTTTTTTTCAGTCCGTCTCGCTGTTGTTCGGTGGCTCAGTCCTGTCTGACTCTTTGCGACTCCGTGGACTGCAGCACGCCAGGCTTCCCTGTCCTTCACCATCTCCCGGAGTTTGCTCAGACTCATGCCCATTGAGCCAGTGATACCATCCAACCATCTCATCCCTTCTCATAATGTCCTTAATCTTTCCCAGCATCAGGGTCTTCCCAAATGACTCAGTTGTTCACATCAGGTGGCCAAAGTATTGGAGCTTCAGATTCATCATCATCAGTCGTTCCAGTGAATATCCAGGGTTGATTTCCTTTAGGATTGTAATGGAAATTTAAAGAAAATAAACAAATGGGAGCTAATGATAACCGCCTTTCTCAAATTAAAAAATGAAGTATGCGTGGCAGAAAAAAAATAATTGCACCTCCCACAAAAGGTCCCCACCATCCATTTTCTACTTGAAACAGCGTGTTTTTAATCTGCTGTGAATCATTGCAACATGATAACAAGGAGTGAAAGTTTTGTATATGTGTGTTTGGCAAACAGTAGCTCTGAGAACATGCCTCTAAAACTTGTCTACTTTTTCTTTTTTAATTTAAAACACCTGTTGGAAAATGGCCCCGTATGGATGTACATATGAATCTGTATATATGCAGACAGATAAAGGACAGGTGGGTTCCTTACCACTAGTGTGAAAGGACCTGGAATTTGAAAAAGAAATCAAGACTATTTGTCACGGAATTTCCCTGGTGGTCCAATGACCAGGACTCTGCACGCCCAGGGCAGCGAGCTCGGATTTGATCCCTGGTCAGGCAAACTAGAGCCCACGTGCCTTAACTAAAGATCCTATCGGCTGCCACCAAGAACCGGCGCAGTTCAGTTCACTCTGACAAATACATCAAGAGGAAAATGAGCCAAACGTCACTTGAAAAAGACATACTGTGTTTCCTACATGATCTGTGTAAGGGAGTGGGGCATTTTATAAAAATAACCTTAAGATGCTATGGACTTTCTTTCTACCTATGGAAGCTTACTACCTTGGGTGTGATTTGTTGCAAACCTTCATCACAAAAACAACGACAGTAATGTGAGTAAATATATATACAAATGGGAGCCATTTGTCAATTTGATTCTGCGCACAAAGCTCTTTACGGACATTTACGTTGACGGACACTTGCTCCTTGGAGGAAAACCTATGATCAACCTAGACAGCACATTAAAAAGCACAGATATTACGTTGCAACGAAGGGCCATCTAGTCAAAGCTATGGTTTTTTCCGTGGTCATGTATGGATGTGAGAGTTGGACTCTAAAGAAAGGTGAGCACCGAAGAATGGATGCTTTTGAACTGTGGTGCTGGAGAAGACTCTTGAGAGGCCCTTGGACTGTGAAGAGATCCAACTAGTCCATTCTAAAGGAGATCAGTCCTGGGTGTTCATTGGAAGGACTGATGCTAAAGCTGAAACTCCAACACTTTCTCCACCTGATGCGAAGAGCTGACTCATTGGAAAAGACCCTGATGCTGGGAAAGATTGAGGGCAGGAGGAGAAGGGGACGACAGAGGATGAGATGGTTGGATGGCATCACCAACTTGATGGGCATGAGTTTGAGTAATCTCTGAGAGTTGGTGATGGACGGGGAGGCCTGGAGTCCTGCAGACCATGGGGTCGCAAAGGGCTGGACACGACTGGGCGAGTGAACTGAATTGAAGTTGATGGAAAGGGATACTGCAAGCAAATGTTAAAGACATCATGCAGATAAGTGAATTGAAATGTCTGTTCCTTTTCCTGATTGACACCGTACAGGGACCATCTTATTCCCCTCAGAGACCTCACATTCAAACAAAACGAACAGCAGAACTGAGAAAACATTTGTAGGAGATGGGACTAAATCCTCATGGCTGCTTGCTCACTTGTGACAGCTGTTTATTCTTCCCTTTCAAATTGATTTCTGTTTATCTGGAGGTGGCGTCATAGAATATTGATGAGAAAGAACCACCGTAGCCTTTGAGTTAGACTAATTAGGTGCTTGCTTAGTTGTTCAGAGGAGGTGACATCATTTAAAGGATGATTTCCATGTCTAAAACTTTGTAAACATTCCTTCTCCTCCGGAGTTATACACAAGCAGTCATGAACATGTGTGCACACCCAGCGGGATGCTACAGATTGGGGAGTTCTCACATGGATATTTACATGTCTAGCCAGAAAGAAAGGTACACTGATTAATGTCTGCCCATAATACATGCATGTTTGCTAATCCATTCTTTCATTTCACTTTCCTGAGAGTTTATCTGTTGGCTCAGACGATAAAGAATCTGCCTGCAGTGCAGGAGACCTGGGTTCGAGCCCTGGGTCGGGAAGATCCCCTGGAGAAGGGCATGGCCACCCACTCCAGTATTCTTGCCTGGAGAATCCCATGGACAGAGAAACCCAGCTGGCTACAGTCCATGGCGTCACGCAGAGTCAGACACAACTGAGCAACTAACACACGCAAGAATTCATCACTGTTTTTCACTCAAGATGGATTCATCTCTGCAATCCACTAAATGTGGGAAATTGATGTGATCATTTGAAGAACTCCAAACCCTGAATTATATTTTATCTGAATTGTTGAGGTAATTGGATTAGAGTAATAAGGGACAACGTGTAGGAAATGACTTGTATTTTCAACCCTTCCAAAATGCTGAGATGCATAAAGTTAAATTCAGAACTGTCAATCACGTATTTCCATGAAACTGCGGCAACAGGAAATGTGTTTGTTTGTAGCAAGTATATTCTATTTCCCCCCTCCCCCCCCAGCAATTTGAGCAAATCAAAATGCACTAATTTCAGCTCCCAACAGTAAGACTACACCAGTTCTCAGGCAGCTGTTTCTGCAGCTTTATGCAGCATTCATACAAATGAACTCCAATAACCACAGTGATCCTTTTAACATATACTGACATTCAATTAATAGCAGAAAAAAAATGACTAATTTTTAAGTTGTGCAAAGGGCTTCCTTGGTGTCTCAGCAATAAAGAATCCAACTGCCAATACAGGGGACATGGGTTCGATCCCTGGGTCGGAAAGATCCCCTGGAGGAGGAAACAACCCATTTCAGTATTCTTGCCTGGAGAATCCCATGGACAGAGGAGGCTGGTGGGCTAAAGTCTATAGGGTCGCAGAGAGTCGGACATGACTTAATGACTACGCGACAGCAGTAACCGATGCCGAAGAGTGGGACTGCAGAATCATATGGTAATTCTATTTTTAGTTTTTTAAGGAACCTCCATAGTAGCTGCACCAGTTCACATTCAGACCAAAAGTGTAGGAAGTTTCCGTTTTCGCCACACCCTCTCCAGCATTTATTGTCTGTGGGTTTTTAGATGATGGCCATCCTAGCCAGTGTGAGGTGATACCTCAGTGTAACTTTGATTTGCATTCCTTTAATAATGAGCACGACAGAGGAAGAGATGGCTGGATGGCATCATCAACTCAATGGACATGAGTTTGAGCAAGCTCCGGGAGTTGGTGATGGACAGGGAGGCCTGGCGTGCTGCAGTCCATGGGGTGGCAAAGAGTCGTACATGACACAGTGACTGAACTGAACTTCATAATGAGCAAAGTTGAACATCTTTTCATGGTCTCTTGGCCATCTGTATGTCTTCTTCAGATGAATGTCTGTTTAGGTTTTCTGCCCAGTTTTTGATTGGGTTGTTTGTTTCTTTGACAATGCCAATCTGCTTTGTTTGTTTCCATTCCTTGACGGAGCCTTTTGGATGTATTTGCCCAAAGTTCTGACCCTTGCTCCCATGGATGTTAGACAAAGCCTATGTCTGATTTGTACAGTATACTTGCCTGTGTTTTATATCTGAAAGAGTAAGGTGTTTACACCTCCCAAGATCCAGTTGCTGTTTCCTTGTGGGTGATGTTTCCCTGGTTGAGAATACACGGTACGGATAAAGAGGTTCGACATTAATATCACACAGCTTCAGTGGTGGTTTGGTCTTCTGGACAGATTTAAAACTCCAAGATAACAGAGGAAGAGACGAATCTTTGAATAGGCTGAATAATCCCTCCAGTCTTAGGTCTATGCTTATAAAATACGGAGGTCATGTTTCTTTCTATGCAAAGTCCCTTCCATGCAGAGCTGGTGCCAATAACACAGAGCTTACTGGTGTCCTGATATTCCGTGATTTATCCACCCTACTTGTGAAGAAGAAGGAAATGTGACAACAGGACAGCAAGCGTTTTTTTTTATATGTTTCAATTCAGTTCAGTCGCTCAGGAGTATCTGACTCTCTGCGAGCCCATGGACTGCAGCACGCCAGGCCTCCCTGTCCATCACCAACTCCCGGAGTCCACCCAAACTCATGCCCATCCAGTCGGTGATGCCATCCAACCATCTCATCCTCTGTCGTCCCCTTCTCCTCCTGCCCTCAATCTTTCCCAGCATCAGGGTCTTTTCAAGTGAGTCAGCTCTTCACATCAGTGGCCAAAGTATTGGAGTTTCAACATTAGCATCAGTTCTTCCAACAAACACTCAGAACTGATCTCATTTAGGCTGGGCTTTCCTGGTGGCTCAGAGGTTAAAGCGTCTGCCTGCAATGCAGGAGACCTGGGTTCGATCCCTGGGTTGGGAAGATCCCCTGGAGAAGGAAATGGCAACCCACTCCAGTATTCTTGCCTGGAGAATCCCATGGACAGAGCAGCCTGGTGGGCTGCAGTCCATGGGGTCGCAAAGAGTCGGACACGACTGAGTGACTTCACTATATGTTTACCTGGAGGCCAATGAATCCCCCCGCAATCACTCTTATTGTGTGTATTCTTCTCAAATCCGTCCCCAAAGAGCTCCACTGACACATTCCCAGACTGGACCATGTTTGTTCAGCCTCTGATTCCTAATTATTTCATTTACATGTGATCTGTATCTCTTTTGTAGCTGTTACCATAAAAGGCTGCCATTGTTAAGACAAAACCAACTTCAGTATCTGATACAAAGCTTTGTTCCATTTTGGCAACTGTATCTATGACCTTGGCATAGATAGCTCTTAGGCTGATTAGAATGCAGCATTTTGTATTTTTCTGCTCTTTTTTTCCCTCTATTGTATCAAGGTCTTTGTTGTCTAAATAGATTTCTGTAAATATCAAGCAACTCAATTCCTTTCCAAGTATTGACCTTGATATCATAACCCACTTCAACACTGTAGTTTTCTTTCTTTTTTTTTTTTCTGAAAAATACTCAGCGTTTCCTAATCTCTGTGACTCATGAAACTTTCTCTTGTGACCGACTGGAATATGATACTTGAATTTCACTGTAAATGAAAACTATTGTAGGCTTCAAGTCATTTCTCTCATCATGAAAGGAAGTCAAATGACTTTAGTTTGCAATCAGACGTGAAGGAGAATATATCCAACAATGAAGTATGAAGTGGTTTGAATGCAGTGACCCTGGCATAAATAATAGGTGTCTTAATATCAAGAGGGAGAATGTATTAAAATGAGCTGTGTACACTCTTGAAAGCGATGTTGGTTTTGGATACAGTTCTTGAGAAATGAAATGGATGAAAAAGTAATACATAGAGAAGTCTCAAATTTTACATCTTTTTTTTTTTTTTTAATGGTTTGTCAACAGTATCACATTTATAGGATTAACAAGAAGCTAAAACCTTCACTCAAAATATAGACTGCCTAATAATAGGGTAATTTATTTCAGTATGCATTAAGGTGAAATGTTGAAAAGACGACTTAAATCTCACCATGATACTGATCTTCTCATTTCAGGCATACTGTCCCTTCACTGAATTAAGACTCTTAGAGCATTTACGGTCTGCAAACTTCTATTTATTTATGCATGTGTTTTTACCTATTCTGCTTCTTCATTGGAGCACACGGACTTTCTCTTGCAGGGGCTACCTTCTGTTTGTGGTGCTTGGGTTTCTCATTGCGGTGGCACCTCTGGGTATGCCGTAGGGACTCAAGGGCGCACGGACTTCAGTAGTTGCCACTTGTGGGCTCTCGGGTGTGTGACCTCCTTAGTTGCAGCTCCTGGGCTTTAGGGCACAGGCTCAAGAGTTGTGGCCCACGGGCTAAGTTGCTCCTTGGCACGTGGGATCTTCCCAGACTAGGGATCCAACTGATGTCCCCTACATTGTCAAGTGGACCCTTAACCCCTGGTCCACCAGGGAAGCCCTCGGCACAGTTTGAAACAACCACGATCAAAGTAGTTTCTTAAAAATTATTTATTTACTTGCCTGCGTTGGGTCTTAGTGGGAGCACTTGGGGGTCTGGGTCATGTCATGCGGGATTTTCCATTGAGGTATATGGGCTTAGTTGCCCCCGCCCCGGCATGCGGAATGTTAGTTCCCTGACCAGGGATCAAACCCAAGTCCCCTCAAATTGCAAGGGGGATTCTTAACCACTAGACTGCCAGGCAAGTCCCTGATTATTTTTCTTTTAAGTCTTCATTTATTTATTTTAGCCAGAATGCATTAAGTGTGATGGTTTACTTGACCAGGTCTCATGGACTATGGAAAAATAAAATTAGAAAATCTCTATTATTGCAAAAATAATAATAATAACAAAAAAGAACTTCTTAATTACTATCATGGCAAATAGATGGGGAAGAAGTGTAAACAGTGACAGGTTTTCTTTTCTTGGGCTCCAAAAATCACTGTGGGGAGTGACTGAAGCCACAAAATTAGAAGACCCTTCTTCCTTGGAAGAAAAGCTATATGAAAAACCTAGAGAGTGTTTTAGAAAGCAGAAACATCACTTTGCCTACAAAGGTCTGAATACTCAAAGCTATGGTTTTTCAGTAGTCATGTACAGATGTGAGAGTTGGACCATAAAGAAGGATAAGGGTCAAAAAATAGATTCTTTCTGTGAACTGTGGTGCTGGACAAGACTCTTGAGAGTCCTTTGGACAGGAAGGACATGAAACCATTCAGTCCTGAAGGAAATCAACCCTGAATATTCATTGGAAGGACTGAAGCTGAAGCTGTAATCCTTTGGCCACCTGATGCGAAGAACTGACTCATCGGAAAAGACCCTGATGCTGGGAAAGATTGAAGGCGGGAGGAGAAGGGGACGACAGAGGATGTGAGATGGTTGGATGCCATCACCGATGCAATGGACATGAGTTTGAGCAAACTGTGGGAGATAGTGAAGGACAGGGAGGCCTGGCGTGCTGCAGTCCATGGGGTCACAAAGAGTTGGATCAGACACAACTGAACAGCAAATCTCCATCATACCTTTGTCTAAGGGGAAGATAATAAAGTTTAAGCTTTTACCAGAAAAAAAAGGTGCATCTCTGACAAGAACAAGCAGAAGCTGGCTTGCTACCTGCAGTAGTCCAGTCTTTATCCCCTCATGCCTGAGGGTTCATTGATTGCTGTGTGCCCAACCTCATTAGACAAGATCAGAAAGATTCTAAACTCTGTGCACGTGGAAGGACTCTGCAGCTAGATATCCCCATCCCAGAATTTCACTACTCCCAGCCAGGTGAAGGGCTTCCCTGATAACTCAGCTGGTAAAGAATCTGCCTGCCATGCAGAAGACCCCGGGTTGATTCCTGGGGCGGAAAGATCCGCTGTAGAAGGGAGAGGCTACCCACTCCAGGATTCTTGGGCTTCCCTGGTGACTCAGCGGGTAGAGAATCCGCCTACAATGTGGGAGACCTGGGTTCCATCCCTGGGTTGGGAAGATTCCCCTGGAGAAGGGAAAGGCTACCCACTCCAGTCTTCTGGCCTGGAGCATTCCATGGACTGTCTAGTCCGTGGGGTCACAAAGTGTCGGACACGACTGAGGGACTTGCACTTCAGGCAGGTGAAAAAAAAAGAGTCATGTTCATTCACGGCCCGTCGGCACATGTGCTAAACCCAGAGATCTTCTAAAACAGTCGAGGTGATGGATAAAGGGTTTCAATAGACGGAGGTGGTCACGGCTACTTGAGACTTCTGTGTCGTTTTTATAAATTGACAGTATTGTATAAAATGTGGTATTTCTTAGATTTAGTCCTCACACTTTTTTTTTTAAGAATTGTTTTTTTAATGTGAGCTTTTATTTTTGGACAATTTTTGTTCTTTTTTTTTTTTTAAATGTGTTGATTGATTTTTGATGGTGCTGGGTGTTTGTTGCTGCATGGGCTTTTCCTAGTTGCAGCGAGCAGGGCGTACTCTGCAGTTGTGAAGTGCAGACTTATTGCGATGGAGTCTCTTGTCACAAAGCACAGACTTTAGGGCACTGTGAGTTCAGTAGTTGCAGCTCCTGAGCTCTGGAGCACAGGCTCAGTAGTTGGGGTATACAGGCTCAGCTGGTCCACAGCATGGGGGATCTTCCCGGTTCAGTGATGAAACCTGTGTCTCTTGCATTGGCAGGCAATTTCTTTAACCACTGAGCCACGAAGGAATCCCTTGATAGGGACTATTTTTAAAGTCTTTATCGAATCTGTTACAACATTACTTCTGTTGTTTCTGTTCCCATTCTTTTGGCCGGGAGTCATATGGGATCTTAGCTCCCGGACCAGGGATTGAACCCACGCCCCCTGCCTTGGAAGGCAAAGTGTCAACTATTGGATGACGGGGAAATGTCACACACTCATTTTTAATCCGCCTCACCATGTTGAATGAAGTCACAGCTGAACACACATTTACATGTAGGTTCTGGTAACTCTATGACAGGCGCTTGCTTCAGAAGCTGGTTCAGGTCCCATATAAGAAAGTTCTCATTTCAACCAAGAGGGTTTCAATAGTGTAACTGTTGTACTTGCAGCCTTGCATACAGGGAGTATGTTGTTAGTTGCTCAGTCGTGTCCGATTTGTGACCCCATGGACTGCAGCCCACCAAGCTCCTCCATCCATGGGATTTCTAAGGCAAGAATAATGGAGTGAGTTGCCATTCCCTTCTCCAGGGGATCTTCCTAACCTAGGGGTTGAACCCAGGTCTCCTACAGTGGCAGGTGGATTCTTGACCATCTGAGCCATCAGGAAAACCCTGGTATCCGGAGCTTGGCAGTAAATAAACCATTTCAGAGAAGAGTGAGGAAAAGGCTACCCATTCCAGTATTCTGGCCTGGAAAATTACCTGTGTAGTCCATGGGGGGACTGTATAGTCCATGGGGTCGCAAAGAGCCGGACACGACTGAGTGACTTTCACACTTCATGCACTGTAACTCGTCAGGCTCCTTTCTCTGTCCATGTGATTCTCCAGGCAAGAATACTGGAGTGGGTTGCAATTTCCTTCTCCAGGGGTTCTTCCCGACCCAGGGATCCAACCTGTGTCTTCTGCATTGCAGGCAGATTCTTTGCCCTCTGAGCCACCTGAGAAGTCTAGTATGATCTTTCTTTTCATCTTAATGCTTTTCCATCTGTGTCTTTAGATTTCTAGCCATTAAAAAATTAATAGCGTACAGCAGCGTCTTGCTTTAAAAAAAAAAAAAAGTCAGCCTGAAAAATCTGTCTTTTAACTGGAGCCCTTAGTCTATTTTCATACAATGTACTGTTTCACATGGACGTGTTTCAGTGGGTCAGCTTGACATTTTTATTTTGTTTGGTCCATCTGTTCTTTTCTTTCTGTGATTTCTTTTCCACATTCTTCTGTATTTAGGATACTGTTTGTACTTGAACTGTTTATTATTTTTAGACATTTTTTCAGCATTTATTCCAGGGATTGCAATATCCCTGTTAGACGCTTTTGTTGTTGTTCAATCGCTTGGTCGTGTCTGACTCTTTGCAGTCTCATGGACGGCAGCACGCCAGGCTTCCCTGTCCTTCACCATCTCCTGGAGTTTGTTCAAATTTACATTCGTCGAGTCGGTGATGCCATCTCATCCTCGGTCGTCCCCTTCTCCTCCTGCCCTCAGTCTTTCCCAGCGTCAGCGTCTTTTTCAATGAGTCCACCTTTCGCATCAAGTGGCCAAAGTATTGGGAGTTTCAGCATCAGTCCTTCCAATGAATATTCAGGGTTGATTTCGTTTAAGATTGACTGTTAGTTAATTTTTTTTTAATGCAATTTTTCACACGAGTGAAGAAACCCACAACAGTAAAATTGCATTTATTTTCCTCAGACCGTTCTTGGTGCTCTCATGAGATAGACTTCTACAATGTCATAGTTATCACAGTGTATTTGATTTTGTTTAGTAATGGTTCCAAAGGAAGTCCATGTTTACTCAAATAGCGTGTGCATTTACCTGCATATCAACATTCCTGTTGATTTTCATTCCCTCCGCCTGGGTCTGCAGATAAACTCCTCATTTTTCAGAAGCTGCCTTTATTTCACCTTATTTATGAAAGTAATTTTGATATAGAATTCTATATCTATTTTCTAATGCTTCCACATGAGTGCCTTTCCAAGCTCATTGATCTCTCGGTTGCATACGATCCTCTGTAATTTCCATTCAGTGACTTGACTTCAAATACTTTTTTTCAGTTCCAGAGTAGTTTCTTTTTACAGCATTCTAATCTTGATGTGAGAGATGGACTGTGAAGAAAGCTGATGACCGAAGAATTGATGCTTTTGAACTGTGGTGCTGGAGAAGACTCTTGAGAGTCCTTTGGACTGCAAGGAGATCCAACCAGTCCATTCTAAAGGAGGTCAGTCCTGGGTGTTCATTGGATGCTAAAGCTGAAGCTCCAATACTTTGGCCACCTCATGCGAAGAGTTGACTCACTGGGAAAGACTCTGATGCTGGGAGGGTTAAAAGGGGACAACAGAGAATGAGATGGCTGGATGGCATCACCGACTCGATGGACATGAGTTTGGGTGAACTCCGGGAGCTGGTGATGGACAGGGAGGCCTGGCTTGCTGTGATTCATGGGGTTGCAAGGAGTCAGACATGACTGAGCGACTGAACTGAACTGAACTGAATCTTTCCTGAAATTCCCCCGTTTTTTTTTTTCCACAGTTACTGTATGTAGTTCTTCCTATATTGTGTTTTGATGATTGAAAATAATTAATTTAAACTCCTTGTTTGATTCTAAAAAATGGGGCATTTGTAGATTTTTTACCACACACTGATTTTTTTCCTTTAAGATAGTCTAAAACTTTTATATCATTGTATTGATACAGTTGTATATCAAAATGAGTGGCTGAAATAAACATTAGTAGTTTAAAAAAGACCTTAAAATAATTGTATTAAAAATTAAAATTGATGAACTAAATATTTCCTGAAACTGTATGATAATGGAAGAAAGAACTCATATATTGGTATTGTAGGAATGAAACATGCAATTTAGGGAATTAACAAGAATATGACAAGAAAGGATTTTTTTTTGTCAAGTCTGGAAAATATTGGTGAAATTTTGTAAAGAATAATAAATAGAAGTCATAAGATTTTTTTAAAGCACAAGATAAACTGTGATACAAGACTGAAAATATAAAAATATTATTCACAATTAATATTATAAAAGAATATTCGACAGCTGTGTCTACATTTATGTGCATATCAGCAAACAGGTGAAAATTACAAATTCCTAGAATTATATATTTTGTCCAAAAATTCAGTGAGGGAGCCAGTCTGAAGAATCTCAGGCTCTTTGGAAAGTGGATGAGACATTGAAATCCCCACAAATAAACAAATAGGCAGATGGCGTTCATGGCAAACACATTTAGCTCTTGGCTTCCCCAGTCGTGCCTGTGTTAAAGAACCTGCCTGCCAATGCAGGAGACTTGGGTCCAATCCCTGGGTCAGGAAGATGTCCTGGAGGAGGGCAGGGCAACCCACTCCGTATTCTTGCCTGGAGAATCCCATGGACGGAGGAGCCTGGTGGGCCACTGTCCGTGGGGTCACAAGAGTCGGACACGACTAAAATAGTAATGTGAAAAGCAATGAATACAATCAAACTCAGGAAATGTTGAGAAGGTGTGGGACACAGCCATAACAGCAGAGCAGACCTTTTCAAGAGTAAGGAGACATAGGATCGCTAGGAGACACAACGTTGCCGGCTCTTGAGAAGAACGTAAAGTTCTTCAAAAGCAGAAATATGGGTAGCTCTCATGTCTCCAGAGTGCTTTCCACCTTGGATTAGCAATGTCCAGTGTCAAAAATCCAGTCAACACCTAATACAGAAAAACCTAACAATCAGATGAAGAAAAAATATTATAAATATTAAGAATATTATTGAAGGAGGAAACAGAACAGGCTCTGTCTTGAAAACAGGACCGCATCTCGGGCCAGACTGTGGACTTCGAGCTCTATGCCTAGTATCTGTGGAAATGACAAACCAACTGGAAAACCAGGCCCCTAGAAGGAAGAGCCCCAGGGCTCATACCTAGCCTCCCCGTGGCCTAAAAGAATGCCCTAATTATCTGTGTAACCGAATAGAATCATACATTCTGTTATGCTTATTGGGGTATCACCACAGTCCTATTGATAATTGTACACCATTAACTACCTAGGCTTAAGGCATATGGATCATGGGTTAACTTTGATTGTATCTTTCTTTTCCTTCTTTCAGACTAGTTTCAGGGAATTTGGGGAGGCGGGTTTCAGCACGTACACTTAGGGTATATAAGGTTTCACAAACACTGGTCGGGGTCCTTGGCTAAGAGGAGACTGTGCCTTGACCCAGCCAGTGTAATCAACTGCACTCCACTATCTGCGTTGTCCTTCTGAGTGAGTTTGTTTCCCGGAATGTGTGGCTACAACATTATAAATAAAAATAGGTATCCTGTTATGGGCTGAACTCTGGTCCTCTGTTGAGATTCATATGTTGAAATCTTAAAGCCCCAGGACCTCAGAGTTAGACTGTATTTGGAAATGAAGATCTTTAAAGAGGTGATGAAGCTAAAAATGTGGGTCCTGACTCCATAGGACCAGGGTTTTATAAGAAGAGGCGACCAGGACACAGTCACACACACAGGGACGACCATGTGAAGACAGGGAGCAGATGGCCATTGACACATCCAGGAGACAGAGGTCTCAGGAGGAACCAGCCCTGTCCACACCTGGGTCTTGAACTTCCAGCTTCTCGGTCGACTTTCAGATTTCTAGTGTGAAAACTAAACGTGTAGCCTTCTTCTCCCAAAGTAGAATTATGACTCATAATAATAGCTTTCTGACCCCTGGCAAACAATTCATATGTTAATTTCTTTCCTTTCTTATTCGTTGACCTCTCCGAAGTAGGGTTACTAGATTGAGATTTAACTCACAAAGTAATTGTCATCATGGAACTGATGGCCTAGTCTTTAGGAACTTGTAAGTCCCAACTTTTCCTCTTTGACAAGCCACTGAGCCATCCCTGGAAATACCCTTTTTCCTCAAGAGACAACATCACACGTTTGTATGGTTCTCATATGTAAATGCCCCCATGCTGTGTTTAATGTTCTTTTGTGGTTTTTCCCAAGGGAGCAGACAGTGTGACCAAGAAATAAAAGCACATTTAAAAAACCTCAGAGCTCAAAGGAATTTTATTTCCTCTCCTCTACTTTATGCAGTCCTTGAAGTGAAACTGAAAGTTGCTCAGTCGGATGGGATTCTCCAGGCCAGAATACTGAAGTGGGTAGCCTTTCCCTTCTCCAGGGGATCTTCCCAACCCAGGGATTGAACTCAGGTCTCCCACATTGCAGGTGGATTCTTTACCAGCTGAGCCACCAGGGAATCCCAAGAACACTTGAGTGGGTAGCCTATCCATTCTCCAGAGGATCTTACCAACCTAGGAATTGAACCGGGATCTCCTCCATTGCAGGTGGATTCTTTACCAACTGAGCTATCAGGGAAGCCATTACACAGTATAAATATTTTCACTTATCAGTGTACACCAGCTCTGTACCACTGACACACAGCAATGAAATGATAGCTATCTCTATCAATTTTATTTTCCGAGTTTATCATCTCGATCGAAGGGTGATCCCGTGACATTCAAATTTTGAATATGATCTCTGTTTAAGGGAGGTGGGAGTATAAGGACCAGGAATTACTCAATTGTCTGTTACGGATCTTTTCTTAATTAATTAATTTTTGTCTGTGCTGGGCCTGTCTACTAAAAAATATAGTCACAACATAAAGGAAAGAGGTATTTTATTTGGTGGGATTGTTTAGGACTCTGAGGGTAAGGAAAAAGAGAACGGGACAGGCATTCAGCAGAGAAACATTTATTATAAGGAAGAAAAGGACTGGCTCTAGAGAAAAACCAGTGCTCACCCTTTGCCGCCAACCCTTCTCAGAACCGTATGGATGGGAAACTGTGCCCCAAAGGAAGGGCAGCCTTAGCTTATCTTTAGCCTGCAGCTGGGGTCTTTGTGATCACAGAGTCAAAAGGGGGTCTCACGGTCAGGTGGTCATACAGTCTTGAGAAGCTCTCATCAGCAGGGAAAACCAGGATATCACCTTAAGGAAAAAAAAAAACCTGAATGCCCACTAGGGCAATGTGGCCACTGTGACTTCAGCCCTCATTTCTCAGCTCACCACGATGGACCATTTTAACATTATACTCGATGAGCCCCTTGTGGACCCTAACACCCAGCCCGGGAGACAGCATCTCAGAAGCGCTGAGAAAACTGATCCCAGGAAGCCGGAGGGGGAGGTCAGGCTATACACAAGTTTGCAACGCAGGGGAGCAGGAGGGATACATCAAAAGGATTTTAAAAAGTGACACATCAAAGATCAGGTATCAAGTTAAGGAATTTAGCTTTTTATGGATGGGAGGATGCAATCCTCTGGGCTCAGTGAATTCACTCCTTTCATAGGCATCTCTGCTTGCTACCTGGGGCCAATCCTGTTTCCTTGTTCATGTTGCTTCTTGTATTCATTCCCCCAGCTCCTCAGCAATCACCATGGGGGGTGGCGTATTGCAGTTTGGGGAGCCCCCACTCACATTTCGGTTCAGTTCAGTTCAGTCACTCAGTCGTGTCCGACTTTTTGGGACCCCACGGCCTTCAGGATGCCAGGCTTCCCTGTGCATCGCCAACTCTTAGAGTTTACTCAGACTCATGTCCATCAAGTTGGTGATGCCATCCAACCATCTCACCCTCTGTCATCCCCTTCTCCTCCCGCCCTCAATCTTTTCCAGCATCAGGGTCTTTTCCAGTGAGTCAGTTCTTCGCATCAGGTGGCCAAAGGATTGGAGTTTCAGCTTCAGCATCAGTCCTTCCAATGAACACCCAGGTCTGATCTCCTTTAGGATGGACTGGTTGGATCTCCTTGCAATCCAAGGGACTCTCAAGAGTCTTCTCCAACACCACAGTTCAAAAGCATCAATTCTTCAGTGCTCAGCTTTCTTTCTCGTCCAACTCTCACATCCATACATGACTACTGGAAAAACCAGCAACCCCTGATGGCTGTGACATGTGTTGTTTATTAAAATGGGAGGAGGTATTTTCCTTTCACAGGTCTTCGTTGCTGTGTGAATTTTATCTAGTTGTTACGAGCAGGGGCTATTCTCTAGTTGCAATGCACGGACATCTCATTGCAGTGGCTTCTGTCGTTGTGGGACATGGGCTCTTGACTACAGGCTCAGCAGCTGTGATCCACGGGGTTAGGTACCCCATGGCATGTGGGATCTTCCTGGACCAGGGATCGAACCTGTGTCTCCTGCAGGTTGAGTTGGCAGGCTCACTCCCAACTCCCAGGGAAGTCCAGTGGTCATTTCCTCATGCTCATATATATTCTTGGACTGAGAAAAATTGGTGAGAGGGTGTGCTGCTTGTCGAAGAAGGATGGTGATGGGGTGGGGGCAAGAGGCTTGACATTCCGAAACTAACGACAAGCTCATAAAATCAGCAAGAAAGCTGGTTTTCCGGCTTTTCCTCAGGGTAGCCGAAAAGAAGCAACACATATTGCGAGAGTGTTTTCAGTGGTCTTCTGAAAGGAAGAAAAGAAGCTTCCTAAACAGGAGTGCAAAGTATTCATTCTTGAATGCAGTTCTCATCAATGGGCAGGAGAGTGTGCTTTTTTGTTTACCTGAAATTAGAATACATTCACGGTATTATCCGGCGTCATATGTCCTGTAAAACTAAAGATCTTGCAAAGAGAGGTGGGGGAGCCCAGAGTTTTTCATTTGATTTTCATGTGCATTATTTTATTCTCTAGTATTTAAGAGTATCACTCGCAACCATTTCTTCGTGTGTTTTTTTTTTTTAACAGTTTTGAAATTTCTTGTTCTGTATTTATTTTCAATCAGAGGATAACTGCTTTTATAATGCTGTATTGTTTTCTGCTGTACAACAAATTGGATCCGCCACATGTATACATATATCTCTGCCCTTTTCAGTCTCCTTCCCCACCCCACCCCATCGCACCCCTATAGGTCATCACAAAGCAGCAAGCTGAGCTCCCTGTGCTATATAACAGCTTCCCATGAGATGTCTAGCTTACACACAAAAATGTTTAAATGTCAGTGCTACTCTCTCAGGTCATCATCTCCTTTCCTCCCTGTGTCCGCAAATCTGTTCTTGACATCTGCATCTTGGTTCCTGCCCTGGAAACAGGTTCATCTGTACCATTTTTCTAGATTCCACACACATGCATTAATGTCACCCAGCAGTCCCACTCCTGGGCACAAGCCCTGAGAAAAATCATAACTCAAAAAAAGACACGTGAACCCCAATGTTCATTTCAACACTATTTATAATAACGAGGATATGATAGGGCTTCCCAGGTGGCGCTCTTGGTAAAGAATCCACCTGCCAATTCAGGAGACGTAAGAGATGCGAGTTTGATCCCTGGGTAGGGAAGATCCCCTGGAGGAGGAAATGACAACCCATTCTAGTATTCTTGCCTGGAGAATCCCATGGACAGAGGAGCCTGGTGGGCTATAGTCCATGGGGTCCCAAAGAGTTGGATGAGACTGACTAACACTCTGGCCAGTGTGAGGTGATATCTCACTGTAGTTTTGGTTTGCATTTCTCTGATCATTTGCGATGTTGAGCATCTTTTCATGCGTCTCTTGGCCATCTGTATGTCTTCTCACAAAGGAATCTTCGGTCTCTCAGAATATGGCATGGAGAGCTTAAGTCCAGGGTTATCATCCCACTTGTCCCACTAACTGTGATTGGAGGAAGATCTGGTTGTTTCTCCTCCTAGCAATTTTAAGAACAGAGTTTAACCTCACTACCTTTATATTTTGTCCAAAAACATGTCTCTTAGACCAAGTGTCAGAAATGTGGCTTCAATCCAGTTGACATCATATAAGGAAATAAAGAGGTTGTTAAGACGTAACTTGCTTCAGAGGATGAGATGGTTGGATGGCATCACTGACTCAGTGGACATGAGTTTGAGCAAACTTCAGGAGATACTCAAGGACAGGGAAGCCTGGTGTGCTGCAGTCCATGTGGTCGCAAAGAGTCGGACACGACTGAGTGAACAAAAATAAATTTTCTTCCAAAGCCCAGCAGACAGGGAAGGAATATGGATATGCTTCCCATGCAGCAACATATGATAGTCTGCACAATCATTATTTCAAGAATGAACAGGGACTTCCCTGGTGGTCCAGTGGCTAAGACTTTTTACACCCAATGCAAAGGACCCAGGTTAAATTCCTGGTCAGGAAACTAGATCCCACATGTCTCAACTAAAGATCCCACATGCAATTAAGACCTGATGCTGCCAAATAAATTAACACTAAAACAAAACAACAACAACAAAAATACCGTCACACCATTGAATAAAGTCAATCATCTTACCGAGCTGATACCTTTTTAGGTTCAATGGACAGGAACTTGGGCAAACTTCGGGAGATAGTGAAGGACAGGGAAGCCTGGCATGCTGCAGTTCATGGTGTCTCAAAGAGTCAGACATGACTTGGCAACTGAACAACATTTCATTAGAGTCATTTCTTTACTGTTTTTATCTAGATGATATTTGAGGGTTACAAAGACTTTTAGAGACCAAATAAACAGTCGAAAAACATTTCCATTGTAACCAGCTGTTTTGGTGGGTTTCCCCAGTAGCTCAGATGATAAAGAATCTACCTGCACTGTAGGAGACCTGGATTCGATCCCTGGGTTGGGAAGATCCTCTGGAGAAAGGAATGGCAACCCACTCCAGTATTCTTTCCTGTATATTTTTGGTACCATTCTGTAAGCTCTACCCAATGACATTCTTACAAGTGTGTTTGAGTACATTTCTCTATAATTAACTGCCTAAAAATGGGAGTTTAGCACCATAAAATTTACCACCACAAATTTACTCACCACCAAAATTCCCTGCCTTTTCTCTCAGACTTCCCTAATAATAAGATTGCATTTAATAGCTTGCTCTTGTGTGTGTGTATTTTTTTTTTTAATGCCAGATGTTCTGCCATTTATTGAAACAAGAATGTGCCATCAATTGTAATCTTTGCAAACAACAAAACAGCTTGGTGATAGCCCCAAAGCATTAAAATGTTAAAATGGTATATTAGATCATCTTTATTTTTTCCAAGCATGGCCTATAGCCTAGAATTTTATGCGTGTGTAATTCTTTGTGGAAGCAAATTGGAAATAGAAGGTAGGGTTTATCTGGTACACAGTTAATGAGTATCATTTTAGATGGCAGCTATTCTTAAAAACATGATCCTATATTAAGAGATTAGAGTATCAATCTGTCTTGATGGACCTTAAAAGTGATTTCACTTCCATCACCTTTATGACAATCATGATGCTCTTTGTCTTTCTGCCTCTGGAAGGAGGCAAATGTATATTGAATAAGCGCATAACCTTCTTCTAGGATGTGATTTTTTTTCTGTAATACATAGTGCCTCCAGTTTAAATACATTTCTTTAAGAATCGTGGTTACGCTAAGTGCACCGAATACTTGATTACTAGTCTCATAAATAGAAAATGTATATGATGGAAGATAAATTTTAAAAATTTATTTTCTTGGCTCATTTTGATTTATTTCTGTTTCTGTTAGTCAGCGACGGAGGCCGCGACAAAATACCATAGGCTGGATGGCTTGAACAACAAAGGTTGTCTCACAAACTCGGAGGCTTTTACTGTGAGACCCAGGTATGGGCAGAGCTGGTTCCTCCCGAGGCCTCTCTCTGTCCTTACATGCTCATTTCTCTGTGTGGGTCTGTGATCCGATCCCCGCTTCCTATAAGGACCCCAGTCCTATCGGATGAGGACCTATCCCAGTGACTTTGTCTTCTCAGGACCCTAGTCCTATTGGATGAGGACCCATCCCAATGACTTCATCTTAACTTCATCCTCCCCTCCTTTTTTTTTCTTAATTAAAAAAATTTTATTTCTTTATTTATTCTTTCTTTCTTTATTTCTTTATGTTACTTTGCTGGTCTGAGTCATTATTGCTGTGCACGCCTTCCTCCAGTTTTGGCGAGCGGGGGTTCTCTCTAGGTGTGGAGCATGAGTTTTAGGTACGCAAGCTTCAGGAGTTGCCCCACAGCCTGTGGGAACTTGCTGGACCCGGGATCGAACCCGTGTCCCCTGCATTGACCCATGGGTTCTTAACCACTGGACCACCAGGGAAGCCCCTAAGTCCTTCTTTGACTTGGATTATACACAAACAAAAGCTTCACCTGTTTCTCTGCTCTGAAATAATGTGTTTTAATTTACAAGTGGAGACCATGTATCCTTTTCGTCTGATTATATAGAATCTATTCTTCTACCTACATCTCTTATTACTATTGAGGGGGGAGTGAAATTCCCTAATACTATCACTATGAACACCAGTTTTAGAATTCTTCTAAAAGGAAAATGGATGTAAATTTTCAGAAAAGAGCTGGCATTAAATATTACCATGTATTTGAAGTCAACTTTTGAAATTAGTTGCCAAGTCCAACTTTGTGACCCCATGAACGGTAGCATGCCAGGCTTCCCTGTCTTCAAATTCATGTCCATTGAGTCGGTGATTCCATCCAACCATCTCATCCTCTGCTGCCCACTTCTATCCTGCCCTCAATCTTTCCCAGCATCAGGCTCTTTTCCAATGAGTCAGTGACCCAAGTACTGGAGTTTCAGCTTCAGCATCAGTCCTTCCAATGAAACTTCAGGACTGATCTCCTTTAGGATGGACAGGTTCGATCCCCTTGCAGTCCAAGGAATTCTCAAGAGTCTTCTCCAGCATCACAGTGCGAAAGTATCAATTCTTCAGGGCTCAGTCTTCTTTAAGGTCCAGCTCTCACTTCTGCACATGAAAACTGGAAAAACCATCAGTTCAGTTCAGTCACTCAGTCGTGTCTGACTCTTTATGACCCCGTGGACTGCAGCACACCAGGCGTCCCTGTCCATCCCCGACTCCCAGAGCTTGCACAAATTCATGTCCATGAGTTGGTGATGCCAACCATCCATCTCAGCCTCTGTCATCCCCTTGCCCTCCTGCCTTCAAACTTTCCCAGCATCAGGGTCTTTTCCAATGAGTCAGTTCTACGAGTTTCCAATGGGTTCAGCTATGGGAAAACCATAGCTTTGACTCTATGGACCCTTGTTGGCAATGTGATAGCTCTGCATTTTAACACACTGTCTAGGATTGTCATAACTAGAATTCAGTTTAAGAATTTGCAAATTTGAATTTATCCTGTTGAAGTGCATCTCTAAACATCTCTCTTCATTAAGTCTCCAAATTTCATCAGTCCCTGTGGGAGTTTCCTTGTTGTATATGGTTGTATTTTATTTTGCTCCAAATCTGATAATAACATTTTATCTGTACCATTTACTTCCTGCCCTTCCTGTAGCAGACTCATAAATATATTATGAAAATATCATAAAGTTAAATATTTAACTTCCTTTTAGGTCTTATGGAGAAAATTACAAATTTTCAGTTACAGATGACAACTTCTCCAGTCAACACAAAATCTTCTCGAATCCGTGGGGACAAGACTGAAACCTCTTGCATTTTTGCTTTACATGTAGTTACCAACTTCTTCTTTCTGCCTTGGTGTGTCAGGCATTGAAATATAAATCTGTTTCTTGGGATAACCAGGGAATTTTTGACGAGTTAACAGAAAAAAGAATTAGGAGGCATGTGTCTTTCTGGGAATAAAACATAACTTAGTAAGAATGAAAATACCAGATTTTATCAGTTGATCACTTTTAAATTATAAGAAAGAATTCATGTGTGCTCTGTCATTTCAGTCATATCTGACTCTTTGCGACCCCCTTGACTGTAGCCTGCCAGGCTCCTCTGTCCATGGGATTCTCCAGGCAAGAATACTGGCGTGGGTTGCCACTCCCTCCTCTAGGGGATCTTCCTGACTCAGGGATCAAACCCGAGTCTTCTGTGACCACTGCATTGCACGTGGGTTCTTTACCACCGAGTCACTCCTTTCTAAGAATAGAAAGGGTAGAAATTGGCTACTTGGGGGTTTTCTTCTGTATCTCATTAATATCTGTTGGTATCTCATTTTCATCTGATGTAAATTTGACAATATCAATGACCCCCTCTCCCCCATAGACCTTCTAGAAAAACTATACTCTTATATCAGCGGCTTACTGTAAAGAAAGCTGAGCACTGAAGAATGGATGCTTTTGAACTGTGGTGTTGGAGAAGACTCTTGAGAGTCCCTTGGACTGCAAGGAGATCCAGCCAGGCCCTCCTGAAGGAGATCAGTCCTGGGTGTTCATTGGAAGGACTGATGTTGAAGCTGAAACTCCAATATTTTGGCCACCTGATGCAAAGAGTTGACTCATTTGAAAAGACCCTGATGCTGGGAAAGATTGAAGGCAGGAGGAGAAGGGGATGGCAGAAATTGAGATGGTTGGATGGGATCACAGACTCAATGGACATGGGTTTGGGTGGACTCTGGGAGTTGGTGATGGACAGGGAGGCCTAGCATGCTGTAGTCCATGGGGTCGCAAAGAGTTGGACATGACTGAGCAAGTGAACTGAGCTGAATGACATTAGTTGATGGATTCTTAGCCTGAGCTTGATGAAATTGTGTAGAAAGCCGTGCGATGGATCTTACTCGGGAATAGGGTCACTGCAGATAAAATTAGCTCCAATGAGGTCCCTCTGGAGCAGTAAGTGTTAGCCGCTAGTCGTGTCCAACTCTTTGAGACCCCATGGACTATAGCCCTCCAGGCTCCTCTGTCCATGGGAATCTTCAGGCAAGAATACTGGAGTGGGTTGCCATTCCTGTCTCCAGCGAATCTTCCCGACACAGGGATTAAACCTGGGTCTCCTGCATCGCAGGCAGATTCTTTACCAGCTGAGCCACCAGGGAAGCCCAGAGGAGGTGCTGGTTATACATCTTAGGTGCTGTATGAGTATTCATGCTCATTACTAGTCAATAGACTTTATCCACTTCTCAAACTAAAGAGCTGAAATGTTATCAAGGGCTTTTTTTTTTTTTTGCAATAAAGTTGGTTTAGGGCTTCCCTTGTGTCTCGGCTGGTAAAGAATCTGCCTGCGATGCAGGAGACCCAGGTTTAATCCCTGTGTCGGGAAGATTCGCTGGAATCTTCTGCTGGAATCTGCCTGCAGTGTGGGAGACCTGGGTTCAGTCTCTGCATTGGGAAGATCCTCCGGAGAAGGGAAAGGCTTCCCACTCCAGTATTCTTGCCTGGAGAATCCCATGGACTCTGTAGTTCATGGGGTCGCAAAGAGTCGGACACAACTGAGCGAGTTTCACTTTCAAAGTTGGTTTGGTTTTTTTTTTAAACTCTAGAGTAGGAAATGGCAACCCACTCCCGTGGGTCCTTGCCTGGAGAACCCATGGACAGAGGCTCTCATCAGTTATGTATTTAACATATAGTGTCAATTAGAAAAAAAATTGTGTGTATAATAAAGTTGGTTTGGTTTATATTAAATTTTTTTTTTATTGGAGCATAGTTGCTTTGCAATATTGTGTTAGTTTCTGCTGTACAGCAAAGGGAGTCAGCTATACATATATCCCCTATACATGTAGGGGATGAGTGAGTGACTGAAGTCACTCAGTTGTGTCCGACTCTTTGTGACCCCATGGACTGTGGTCTATCAGGCTCCTCTGTCCACGGGATTTTCCAGGCAATAGTACTGCAGTGGGTTGCCATTTCCTTCTCCAGGGTATCTTCCCGACCCAGGGATCGAACCCAGATCTCCCTCATTGTAGACAGACGCTTTACCGTCTGACCCACCAGGGAAGTCCTTAGATATAGGGGACATATGCCTATATAGGGATATAAGTATATCTATATCAGTTCAGTTCAGTTCAGTCGCTCAGTCGTGTCCGACTCTCCGCGACCCCATGAATCACAGCACACCAGGCCTCCCTGTCCATCACCAACTCCCGGAGTTCACTCAAACTCATGCCCACAGAGTCAGTGATGCCATCCAGCCATCTCATTCTCGGTCATCTCCTTCTCCTCCCGCACCCAACCTTTCCCAGCATCAGAGTCTTTTCCAGTGAGTCAACTCATCGCATGAGGCGGCCAAAGTATTGCAGTTTCAGCTTTAGCATCAGTCCTTCCAATGAACACCCAGGATCGATCTCCCTTAGAATGGACTGGTTGGATCTCCTTGAGGTACAAGGGACTCTCAAGAGTCTTCTCCAACACCACAGTTCAAAAGCATCAATTCTTCGGCAATCAGCTTTCTTCACAGTCCAGCTCTCACATCCATACATGACCACGGGAAAAACCATAGCCTTGACTAGACGGACCTTTGTTGGCAAAGTAATGTCTCTGCTTTTTAATATGTTATCAAGGTTGGTCATAACTTTCCTTCCAAGGAGTAAGCGTCTTTTAATTTCATGGCTGCAATCAGCATCTGCAGTGATTTTGGAGCCCCCAAAAAAATAAAGTCTGACACTGTTTCCACGGTTTTTCCATCATATATATAGATAGAGAGATATACCTATATATACCTGTATAGGAATATATACCTATACATATATCCCCTCTTTTTTGTATTTCCTTCCCATTTATCTCACCACAGACTCTAAGTAGCGTTCCATGTAAATATTTCCATCCTAATGTCCCATGTATCCCATTCTCCCTCCTCGCCTTGGTGTCCATACATTTGTTCTCTGTGTGTATGCCTCTGTTTCTGCTTTGTGCATAAGTCCATCTCTACAATTTATCTAGATTCCACATAAAAACAGAATTATAGGATCCTTGTTTTTTTCTTTCTGACTTCCTTCGCTCTATATGACTGTCTCTAGGTCCATGCTGGTCTCTACAAGTGTCACAGTTTTGTTCCTTTTTACGGTTAATAGTCCACTGTATGCATGCACCGTGTCTGTACCCATTCCTCTGTGGATGGACATATAGGTTGCTCCATGTCTTGGCTATTGTAAATAGCGTTGCGGTGAACATTGGGGTGCATGTGACCCTTTGGCCCATGTTTTTCTCTGGATGTTTGTTCCTTGGAAGAAAAGCTATGACCAACCTAGACAGCATATTTAAAAGCAGAGGCATTACTTTGCCAACAAAGGTACATCTAGTCAAAGCTATGGTTTTTCTGGTAGTCATGTATAGATGTGAGAGTTGGACTGTAGAGAAAGCTGGGCGCCAAAGAATGGATGCTTTTGAACTGTGGTGTTGGAGATGATGCCTGAGAGTTTCTTGGACTTCAAGGAGATCAAAGCAGTCCATCCTAAAGGAAGTCAGTCCTGAATATTCACTGGGAGGACTGATGATGAAGCTCCAATTCTTTGGCCGCCTCATATGAAGAACTGACTCATTGGAAAAGACCCTGATGCTGGGCCTTTTGAAGATTGAAGGCAGGAGGAGAAGGGGATGACAGAGGGTGAGATGGTTGCATGACATCACCAACTCAATGGACATGAGTTTGAGCAAGCTCTGGGAGTTGGTGATAGACAGGGAAGCCTGGCCTGCTGCAGTCCACGGGATCACAGAGTCAGACATGACTGAGCGATTGAACTGAGCTTTCTCTAGAGATATGGCCAGGAGTGGGATTGCTGGATTATGCAGTAGTTCTATTTTTAGTTTTTTAAGGAGCCTCCATACTGTTTTCCACAGTGGCTGCTCAAATTTACATTTCCATTAACAGTGTAGAAGGGTTTTTTCCCACATCCCCTCCAGCATGTATTATTTGTAAGAAAATAATCATTTCTTAAAATCATGTAATGAGTCTTTGATGTAGGCTTCACCCCATCTTAATTTTAAAGCCTTAAGTGTCTTAAATGATTTGAACTAAGTAGGATTTTTAATTAAACATCACCTACAAGTGAGCCTATAATGAGAGTTTACTTTGCTTGGGGAAATACCTGTCAATAATATCAAATTCAGCATCCATGGCAACGTAGTGACAAGCAGATGTATGTAAACGACGAGACAGAGGTCGTTCCAGGTTGATGGCAATGTGCAGCTTACAGGATTCATTTTACTGGAGAACTCAATTTAACATTTCATGAAAGAAGGCTTTCTGCTCACACGTCAAAGGCCATTTCTAATGAAGGGTAACTTGGGTAATGATTGAAATTTATAAGGCGTAACTTTCAGCATCTGCTTTTATTTTTTATTTTTCCTTTGGATTTTCATTAACTGGATGGTAGGCAGTAATTTGGGTAATTTCATTTCATGGTAAAAGTATATGCTGTCTATATAATTACCGATATTTTACTTTTCCACCAGCTTGCTGAAAGTCATCTGATGGTGTCCTATTTTCACGTTGCAGTAATGGGTCCCTTTGTTAGTGAGAGAATACAGATAAATATCAGTGTCAAAAATGGAAGAGAAAAGAGTACCTGTTTACTTGAGGGTGTTATTTGCCTGCATCGCTGTGAATATTAGGTATCAGTTCAGTTCAGTCATGAGCGCAAAACTGACAGTTAAAAATTAGTCTTCCAATCTGTTCTTTTAAAAATTATTTTCTAAACATTTTTAGGAAATTAATTTTTGAGTGCACTGGGTCTTTGCTGAATCCACTATAAGGTGGATTCTTCACCACTGGACCACTTAACCACCAGGAAAGTCCTTCCAATCTGTTTTTGAGTCACAGTCTGTGAAGTTTCTATGAAGGGCAAGAAGACGTTATCATGAATAGCTCAGTTCAGTCAGTTCAGTTCAGTCGCTCAGTCGTGTCCGACTCTCCGCGACCCCATGAATCACAGCACGCCAGGCCTCCCTGTCCATCACCGACTCCCGGAGTTCACTCAGACTCATGTCCATCGAGTCGGTGATGCCATCCAGCCATCTCATTCTCTGTCGTCCCCTTCTCCTCCCACCCCCAATCCTTCCCAGCATCAGAGTCTTTTCCAGTGAATCAACTCGTCGCATGAGGTGGCCAAAGGATTGGAGTTTCAGCTTTAGCATCAGTCCTTCCAATGAACACCCAGGACTGATCTCCTTTAGGATGGACTGGTTGGATCTCCTTGCAGTCCAAGGGACTCTCAAGAGTCTTCTCCAGCACCACAGTTCAAAAGCATCCATTCTTTGGCTATGAGCTTTCTTCACAGTCCAACTCTCACATCCATACTTGACCACGGGAAAAACCATAGCCTTGACTAGATGGACCTTGGTTGGCAAAGTAACGTCTCTGCTTTTTAATATGTTGTCTAGGTTGGTCATAACTTTCCTTCTAAGGAGTAAGCGTCTTTTAATTTCATGGCTGCAATCAGCATCTGCAGTGATTTTGGAGCCCAAAAAAATAAAGTCTGACACTGTTTCCACTGTTTCCCCATCTATTTGCCATGAAGTGATGGGACCAGATGCCATGATCTTTGTTTTCTGAATGTTGAGCTTTAAGCCAACTTTTTCACTCCTCTTTCACTTTCATCAAGAGGCTCTTTAGCTCTTCTTCACTTAACTCCCACAAGCCTCAACTAAGACCTGGTGCAGCCAAATAAATATTTTTTTTAAAAAAATTACTTGATTCAAATCATGCCACTTTAGCTATGATCTGTATGAGTACCACTGACGCCTCACACCCGCCTCTCTTATCACCTGGCATCAGCTTTGGCTTTATCTCTCAGGCAAGGGCATTTATTTGGAAGAACTTAAAAAGTTGCTATCTGCATAGGCGGTTGTCCAGAAAATAATGTAGCAGCTACAGCTTTTGAGTCTTTCTTTCAGGAAAGAAAAGAAGATGATAATGGTTGTTTTGAGAGGCAGCCCATGTTTTCAGCTGCAGGTGGTGGTTCTTTTTGCTTGTTATCATGTCTGTCCTCTGCAGAACCCAGGTGCTTTGTGCAGAGTGGCAGGGATGGAGACTGAAATTCATCTGGTGGAGACTTCAATTGCAACTGCCATTCAAATGCAAGCCCTTTTTTCTCTCCCGAGAAACAAGTGAACCAAACACAGACACCTGGCCCGCGGAATGCAGCTCTTGTGTTGGCAACTGTATCCGTTTACATCTCTTCCTTTGGTTCATTCTCTGTCCCAGTAAGCAAGGGGGTCTAATAGACATTGACTTTGTGGTAGCCGCACCAACGTTATGGCTTCATCATCCTGACAGCTTTCCGCCTCTCGGCCTCCATGTAGAGCTTTACGGTTTTCATTTTCTCTGTAGTGGATTCATCACTACGTTGATGCGGGTGGAAATGGAAACTTATGGAAGTCCGGTGTTTGCCATGGGTGATAACCGTTGTTAGTAGTGTCTGGAGCTGATGTGACAAAGGGTCATAGACTGGGGGTCTTAAGCAACAGATATTTATTCCCTTCTAGTCCCGGAGAAGGCAATGACAACCCACTCCAGTACTCTGGCCTGGAAAATCCCATGGATGGACGAGCCTGGTAGGGTTCAGTCCATGGGGTGGCTAAGAGTCAGACACGACTGAGCAACTTCACTTTCACTGTTCACTTTCATGCATTGGAGAAGGAAATGGCAACCCACTCCAGTGTTCTTGCCTGGAGAATCCCAGGGACGGGGGAGCCTGGTGGGCTGCCATCTATGGGGTCGCACAGAGTCAGACACGACTGAAGCGACTTAGCACCAGCAGCAGTCCTGGAGGCTGGAACTCTGACATCCAGGTGCAGGCAGGGCTGGTTCCTCCTGAGGCCTCTCTCCTGGGTGTGTCGACGGCTGTCTGCTCCCTGTGTCCCCACGTGGTTTTCCCTGTGTGGGTCTGTGTGCTGACCTCCTCTTCTTATAAGGACCCCAGCCCTTTTGGAGGGTGCTGTTGTTCCGTTGGTAATCTGTGTCACGCTCACTGTGACCCCATGGACTGCAGCATGCCAGGCTTCTCTGTCCTTCACTATCTCCCAGAGGTTGCTCAAGTTCACGTCCATTCCATAGGGACAGTGAAAGTGAAAGTCCGCTCAGTTGTGTCTGACTCTTTGCCACCCCATGGACTATACAGTCCATGGAATTCTCCAGGCCAGAATCCTGGAGTGGGGAGCCTTTCCCTTCTCCAGGGGATCTTCCCAACCCAGGGATTGAACCCAGGTCTCCCGCATTGCAGGTGGATTCTTTACCAGCTGAGCTATCAGGGAAGCCCTATTGAACAAAAACTAGCTGTTATCCCTCCAAACAAATGGCTTACTCATATTCATTGTATTGCTAAGTTTCACCCAAGGGTCATACATTTTTCAGCATGAGGAATTCATCATTTTTGTCTCCTTCCCAAGGCAAGACAACACTTTTCAAGTATGTTAACGATGCTGTGTTTATTTTTACCTTCTTATTCTTGTTGTTGCAAGGAAATTGAGTCAAAATATAGGCAGTACGTGAAATGATTTGTCAGAATGGAGGTTGAATAAAGCATGCTGCCTTCACAACCACAAGAGTTTGGAAAGCTTCTGTGGGTAATTCTTTGACAACTTAATACCAAGTCCAGCTCCGCACCATAGCTTTTGAACAGCAGACATGAATCACAGTGCTGGAAGCAATGATACCAATTAGTGAAGTTGGGTGACATGTTTTATTCTTCTTCTTAGAAAAGAAAGGGAACACTGGAAATAGAAATTGGCAAGGGGAGCATCCATTAGAGCTCCGCTCGTGCTATTCATTTCAGTATGCACATGATTCATGGTCGTATTCTCGCTGCTCTTCTGTCCTTAGAGGGTTTACATAATAGCCGAGTTTTGACCTAAATTACAAACCGACTGGCCGAAAAAAAAAAAAAAATCTTTGTAGAGGTTCTGCTTACTCCTAGATGGTGCCATTGGTAAAGAACCCACCTGCCAATGCAGGAGACACAAGAGACACGGGTTCCATCCCTGGGTCGGGAAGATCCCCTGGAGGAGGGCATGGCAACCCACTCCAGTGTTCTTGCCTGGAGAATCCCATGGACAGATGTGCCTGGTAGGCTAGAGTCCAAGGGGTCACAAAGAGTCAGATACAACTGAGCAACTGAACATGCACGCTGATTCCTAAGCGTTGCTCACTGGCCAGGTTCCCCTAGACTGTGATAACTCAACCAGTAGCTCTCTGAAAGAAGAAAAGGGGAAAAGTGGACTACACAGACATCTTTTCCGGATGTAAATCAGACTGAATCTGCTTGCAACTCCTCTCCTAGACCTTAGGAAAATTACGTCTGCATGGATCTTCAGTAGAAAATGCTCCAGGTAGAATAATTTCATAAGCCTTCAGGTCAATTATTTTTATTAATTTAAATCAATTGAAAGGCTTATCGTTTGAATTTTAATTTTAAATTAGCTTCATTTGCTTATAAATGAAAGGAAATTAACTCAAAAGTAATTACTACAGTATGAGTGTGCATTATTACAGCAAAATTAGAGGGATGCAACTGGGAACATTGAAAATAGATTAGAAATACATGTAAATAGAATTGTCCCCTAGATTATTTTGTTCTTTATAAGTACCCATCATTGACTTTGGAATAAGACGTCAAACTTTCTCTAATATGATACATAATTTCATTTACAATGATTTGATTGGATTTTTTTTTAGTTTTTAAAAAAAATAATTAATTTTAATTTTAATTGGAGGCTAATTACTTTACAATATTGTAGTGGTTTTTGCCATACATTGACATGAATCAGCCATGGGCATGATTTTAAACTTTTTTTGCTCAGTTTTCTGGTCTTCCAGAGAAGTTCTAAACATACATTCAGTATTTCTTTAAATTTTTTAAATTTAAATTTTAGCCCCAAACTGCCCAAGAGACTAACTCAACAACCTTACCTGGAAGAAACATCCCTATCTTTTGAATTAGACTGAATTTTTGACTCTATATAGAAATATTTCATTCTCACGGTTATGTTTGAGTAACCTTTTCTTGATATAATGTATCTCAGTAAGAATAAGCCTGCAGGTATTTATTTTCGCATGTATGGAAAATACATGCTCAGAATGAAAAACATTACTTTCTCATATTTTAGGGAAGTTTTTTCTTTATATACAGTGTGGGGTTTTTTGTTTGTTTGTTTTTAATTCATTTTTTATTACAGTGTAGTTGACTTACAGCCTTATGCTAATTACTGCTATATAGCAAAATGATTACATTATACAGACATACATTCTTTCTTATAGTTTTTTTTCCATGATGGTTTATCACCGGATATTGAATAGAGTTCCCTGAGCTGTACAGTAAGACCTTGTTGTTTATACATCCTATATGCAATAGTCTACAACTGCTAATTACAGACTCCTGGCAGGCTGTGGTTCATGGGGTCGCTAAGAGTCGGACACGACTGAGCGACTGAACTGAACTGAACTGAATTGAAGTCCTTCCCTTTCCCTCCACCCTTCCCCTTGACAACAACTCTTCTCTGTGTCTCTGAGTTTGTTTCTCTTCCCTAGATAGGTTCATCTGTGTCGTATTTTTGATGCCACATGTAAGTGGTATCAAATGGTATTTGTCTTTCTGACTTTACTTAGTATGATAATCTCTAGTTGCAACCTAATATGTTTTTATCTATATATATATATATATATATATATATTTGGTCTATATAAGAAAACAAATGATGAAGAGATGAAGGTGAAATATTAGAACTAATTGAGAGGTTTTTGTTTGATGGAACTTTGGTTGCCATTTCCTCCCCCAGGAGATCTTCCCGACCGAGGGATAGAACCCCGCATGAGCAGGTGGGTTCTTTTTGTCACTGGCACCATCTGGGAAGCCCCATAAAGGAAAACTTAAAGAATTAAGCAACGAAGGTGAACTATTAGAAATAGTTGAGAGGTTTTTGTTTGCTTGAAGCGTACCTGTTCAACATTTTGGAGTTTCTTTAGTATCTTTTTAAACCATTTTACACACATGTTATTGACATACAAAAAACTGCACGTATTCAATATATACAACTTGATGAGCTGGGAGACAAGTATAGTACATACCTGTGAAACTACAACCTATGCCATGAATATTTCCATCACTTCCAAAAGTTCTATCATTATTGTTATTTTGTTATGATTATTGTTATTTTGTGATAAGAACGATTAGGATCTACTGTCTTAGCAACTTATTGAAATAAGCCAGACAAAGAAGGGCAAATGCTGCATGATACCATCTGTATAAGGAATCTGGAATACTCAATCTTACAGAAGCAGGCAGTAGCATAGTGGTTCACAGTGGCTGGGGGAAGAGGGGCTTGGGGAGATGTTAGTTCACGATGTACAAACTTTTGGTTATGCATGAAGTCTAAGGCACTTCCCAGGTGGTCCAGTGGCTGACTGAGCTCCCAAAGCAGAGGTCCTGGGTTCCATCCCTGGTCAGGGAACTAGAGCCCACATGCTACAAGTCAAGATCCACTTGCCACAACTAAGTTCTGGCACAGCCAAATGAATAAATAAAAATAAACATTAAAAAAAAAAAAGGTGTCTTATGTTCTAAAGATCTACTGTATCCCCACAGAGTTTTTAGAGCATTTTCCTTGATTTGAAAGTCATGTCCAACTCTTTGTGACCCCATGGACTATACAGTCCATGGGATTCTCCAGGCCAGAATACTGGAGTGGGTAGCCATTCCCTTCTCCAGGGGATCTTTCCTACCCATGGATCGAACCCAGGTCTCTCTCATTGCAGGCAGATTCTTTACCAGCTGAGCCACCAGGGAAGCTCAAGAATACTGGAATGGGTAGTCTATCCCTTCTCCAGAGGATCTTCCTGACCCAGGAATCGAACCGGGGTCTCCTGCATTGCAGGCGGATTCTTTACCAGCTGAATTACCTAAAGGATATAATGTGAGGTTTCAGTCATCACATGGTTGAGCAAGTTAAAACAGTTTTACAGGATTACAGTAATTCAAAAGTGTTTATCAAAATCTGGTCTACCCTGGTGGCTCAAAGTAAAGAATCTGTAATGCAGGAAATCTGGGTTCAATCCCTGAGTTGGGAAGATCCCCTGGAGAAGGGAATGGTAACCTGGTGGTTGCCTGGTGGGCTACAGTTCATAGGGTCATAAATAGTCAGACCCAACTAAAGCAGCTTAGCACGCTTGCACACCAGTAGGCATATTAATTAATTAGCATACCCCAGTTTTAATTGGAATTTCAAACTTATCGGTATATCTATGCTTGTGGTCAGATTTATTTACACTTTGGAATCGAAGTGGCACATCTGCTAAGAGTGAACCCCGGGTTGTCGTGGAAGTTACCTGCATTGGAGCATAGGATGGAATAAATACATCAGTGTTCCTGCATCGGAGCATGCTGCTGCTGCTGCTAAGTCGCTTCAGTTGTGTCCGACTCTGTGCGACCCCATAGATGGCAGCCCACCAGCCTCCCCCGTCCCTGGGATTCTCCATGGGAGAATACTGGAGTGGGTTGCCATTTCCAAATACATCAGTGTTACCGGAAATGTCAAGTGATCAGTGCATCCAAGCCTGTGGTCGGTTTTATTTGCATTTTAGAATTGGAACTGAGAGACTAATTTATACGCAAATTGATCTCCTTTGGAATTTGAACTTAGAAGTAACTTTTAAAAAACTATTTGTTGTTTTTCAATTTTTTTTTTTTGCCATACACTGACATGAATCCACCCTGGGTGTACATGAGTTCCCCCTCCCGAACTCCCCTCCCACCTCCCTCCTCCCCTTATCCTCCCTCTGGGTCATCCCACATACCAGCCCCGAGCATCCTGTAACATGCATCGACCCTGAACTGGCGATTCGTTTCACATATGATAATATACATGTTTCAATGCCATTCTCCCAAACCATCCCACCCTCACCCTCTCTCTAGTCCAGTGTTTGCCTAATTGGATTTTACTCAAACAATGCCATATCTTGGAGAATCAGCTACTACAGATATCTTTTTGATTTGTTCTGTTTCTTGTGGTAAGAACACTTAACACAAAATCTATCCACATGCCACTGCAGTTTTCTCTTAATTGGCTTGCCACCTCCAATCCATTCTCTACATGGCACCAGAATACCGATCAGCTCTTTGAATGTACCTTGCTCCTTCAAAAAAAAAAAAAAAAATGTTTATTTTTGACCATGCTGGGTCTTTGTTGCAGCACGTGGGCCTTCTCTAGTTGCAGAGAGTGGAGGCTGCTCTCCAGCTGTGTGAGCAGACTTCTTGCCGTGGTTTCTCTGTTTGTGGAGCACTGGCTCTAGGCACACGGGCTGCGGGAGCTGCAACATGCTCATTTATTTCAGCAGTTGTGCACGAGCGCCGTTGCTCTGGGGCACGTGGGATCTTCCCTGACCAGGGACTGAACCCGTGTCACCCACATGAGCAGGCGGTGTTCTTAACCACTGGACCACCAGGGAAGTCCGAGAAGTCAACTTTCCCAGCGTGGCGTTTAAACATGTAAGCATCTGTTCTTTGAAGCCAGGAATGAACAGCTAGAACGCCGTGTTACTTGTTATCAGAAATGATATACGTACCGGTGATTGTTAGAGGAGATATTGAAATCCTGAAAATAGAAATGAAATGTAGCATAGTCAATTATCAGTGTTATTTGGAATCTGAACTAAGAAGTGCCACAGTATATGTTATGAGATATTAAATTCTGGATTTTAATTGAAATAAGAAGTAATAATTACACCACTATTATTTGAAATCGGAACTAATAGTTGTTGCAGTGCTGGATACCAATGCAGCTTATATTTCAGAACTTGAGTTGGAACTTGAATTAATAAGACTCGAAATCCTATTTGCAGTTTACGCTAATAAGTGCATTAGTATTTGTTACGGATAAATTAAAATAGAAATAGAAATTAGAATCATTCTAAGTTAATAAGTATGCCAGTGATATCTGGAATTGAAAATAATAACTGTTCCCATATTTATTCTTAGTGTTATTTCAATTTTGAAATTTGAATTGGAAATTGAAATAAACACACTAGAATTATTACATGCAAGCTAAGTCGCTTCAGTTGTGTCCAACTCTTTTCGACCTCATGAACTGTAGCCCACCCGGCTCCTCTGTCCATGGGCTTCCTCCAGGCAAGATTAGTGCAGTGGGTTGCTATTCCCTTCTCCAGTGGATCTGCCCGACCCAGGGATCGAATCCCATCTCTTACATCTCCTGCACTGACAGCTGGCTTCTTTACCACTAGAGCCACCTAGAATTATTTGGAGTAATTAATTAGCATTTTATTTTATGCAGTAAGTACTATGACGTTATTTAGAATTAGAGTTAAGTATGTCAGTGCTTGATCACTGGGTTATTCAGATTTTGAAATTTAAATTTGAAATACATATCCCAGTTTTACTTGGAATTTGAGCTAATAAGCCCACCAAAACTGGTTTTCAAATATATTAGTCATTTGGACTTTGATGTGGAATTATAATTATTTGTATATAGTGTTACTGGGAGTTCGAATGAAAAATAAAATTTTTCCTGTTATGAGAGATTTCTCATCTTGTGTGCTAATTCTCTAGTGCGGTGGCTGTTTAGAAATTTTCTTCCTACTGAAATTAATCCTGTTTCTTAATAACATCAACTTTCCTAAACCATCCATCTAGCTGTTTTTCTCAGGTGACTTCTGCAAGACTGACAGGAGTCTAAACATTGATATCGTATTATGAATCAATCTCCAGCCTTGCCAAAAAAGCATAATTTTAGGAAGCTAAAAATAATACTGAAGCTGAAGCTTCAATACTTTGGCCACCTGAATGGAAAAGACTGACTCAATGGAAAAGAGCCTGATGCTGGGAAAGATTGAAGGCAGGAGGAAAAGGGGGCAAAAGAGAATGAGATGGTTGGGTGGCCTCACCGAATCAATGCGCTTGAGTTTGAGCAAGCTCCAGGAGTTGGTGATGGATAGGAAAGCCTTGTGTGCTGCAGTCCATGGTGTCGCAAAGAGTCAGATACGACTTAGTGACTGAACAACAAACAACATATATGTAAGTCCCAATCTTCTAATTTATTCCTAACTCACTTCCCCCTGATAACCAAAAGTTTACTTTTAATTTCTGCAGGGTAATTCCTAATTTTTAAACACTGAACTTGGAGGGTGCAGTGTGAGGGGTCTGTGATTGCTACCAGATATATAGCAGGATAATAAGGAACCACCGTACTAAGTTTCTTCAGCATTTTCCCAGTTATTATTGACGGTTAATGATAGTTAGTGGAGAAGAGAAAGGGAGTAACTTAACCAAATGTGCTTCCCTGGTGGCTCAGTGGTAGAGAATTTCCACCTGCCAAGGCAGGAGATGCGGGTTCGATCCCTATGTTGGGAAGATCCCCTGGAGGAGGGCATGGCAACCCACTCCACTATTCTTGCCTGCAGAATCCCATGGACAGAGGAGCCTGGGGGACTGCAGTTCATGGGTTCCCAAAGAGTTGGACAAGACTGAAGTGACTTAGCAGGCATGCACATGTGTATGGAATGTGTGTAGAAGCTCTGAGGACGGGTTAAATATCTCTGGTGTGGGCACCGGGCAGCAGAAGGAACACCAAATAGAGAAAAGATGATGACAGAAGAAAGTAAGCCAGGTTTTTCCTTCAGATGACTTTTATTTGTGAAATTACATCAAGTCGCTGTACAGCTCAGACATCAGAGATGGCTCCACACTCTTCCTTGACTGAAGGGATGGAATAAACTCACTGTGTAGATGATGGCGTGGAGTCAGAGAGGCGGGGCTTAAGAGATAGAGGGTATGTGTATACACGTAGCTGATTCACCAAGTTGCACAACGGAGACCCACGCAACATTGGAAAGCAATCATACTCCAATAAAGTATCAATAAAACAAAATTTTAAAAATCAATGTAGACAAGTAGTATCCTCTCCCATTCTCTAAGGTTGACTTGCCAACACATTGAGGGTGGACTTCATGTACACAGATCTCTCCCCTGTTATGTCTTTCACTCCATCATCGCAGCAGAAATAAAAGGAATGTTGGACATTTTGATAAGAAAGGGTTTCCCTGATAGCGCAGTTGGTAAAGAATCTACCTGCAATGCAGGAGACCCCGGTTCAATTCCTGGGTTGGGAAGATCCCCTGGAGAAGGGATAGGCTACCCGCTCCAGTATTCTTGGGCTTCCCTGGTGGCTCAGCTGGTAAAGAATCCACCTGCAGTGTGGGAGACCTGGGTTCAATCTCCAGGTTGGGAAGATCCTCTGGAGAAGGAAAAGGCTACCCACTCCAGTATTCTGGTCTGGAGGATTCCGTGGATTTTATAGCCCATGGGGTTGCAGAGTCGGACACGACTGAGCTAATTTAACTTTCACAAAGAAAACATTTGTGAAGGCAAGACATGATTAAAATTAGGTTGCCATGTTTCACTTTTTCACTTACTGGTATTTTTTACTGTCTTGGAAACTTGGGAGTGAAAGAAAGCACTTTTTCTTTTTTCTTGGATTAAAATTGAGAAAGGTATGAGAAAGCAGTCATAGCTTGAATTCATGTATACTGAATTCCTAAGGCATGTCCAACTCTCTGCAACCCTATGGACTATAGCCAGCCAGGCTCCTCTGTCCATGGGATTCTCCAGGCAAGAATACTGGAGTGGATTGCCATTCCCTCTTCCAGGGGATCTTCCCGACCCAGGGATCGAACCTGGACCTCCTGTGTGTCCTGCCTTTGAGGCAGGTTGTTTACCTCTAACGCCACCTGGGAAGCCCCATATTTTGCATATTTGAATGATTTTCAGACAGTGGAAGCAAAGTGATATAAGTAGAAACAATATTAATACTTAACTCTTAATTAAGGTTATACTCTAGACTTTTTTAAATAATGGCTTCTCTGTATTTTCTTTTTGTGTGTGTGTTTATTTTCCTTTGTGGAAATAATAAAAAATGACCCGAAGCAATGGGCGTGGGTGACAGGTGATTTAATACACAAATTTTCACAAATGTATGTTGTGGTGCTAATTTCTTCAGAAAAAGCTTGTGTTATAGTGACTTCGCAAAGTATATAGTTAGTTAACTTAATCACCTTTTCTGCTCAGCTCCACTGGCCCCTGAATAGTCATCTTGGAGTCCGTGAAATGTTTTAAACCTTTGCTTTTTTTAATTGGTCATTTCTGTTTAGACTAAGGGTGATGGAAGGACGAAGCCATAATGCAGAGATATTTACATAATTGCTTCTTGCTAAGGCGAGTGCTATAAAGAAAACCCAATACCCCTTAAAACCAAATGGCAAAATGTTACTAAATAGAAGGAAGTTATTTTCTATTACCTCGAGTACAGTCATTGCCGACTGGATAACTGAACATTTAATCTCTTTTAGGGGCGAACAGCCGTGAGTGTGTTTTAGAAGTGACGGTTAGAACGCTAGAGTTATTATCTTTGCAATTATAATGTGGGTTTTACTTAATCTATTTACACATTCCTCCAAATGTTTAATGAATGTCTAATGAGGTCTAGCTCAAATGAGAGTCTCCATCTTCAAGTAGCTTTATTAATGTTTTAATGATTAAAGAAAATATAATTTTGGAAAGGTCATGTTTTCATCTCCTGTCCCTTGTGGGTATCCTTCTGGGATCTGAGGCTACATGTATGCAATTATAATACAATGATATTATTAAATGATGCAAGTTTCAAGATGGGTATGCCGATCTCCACTTGTTTAAATTACCATTAACCTTTACTTGCAGTTATCATTTATTTCTATTTTTTTCCTTTTAATTGCTGCTGGATCTAAATTTGTGTCCACGGTATATTCAGAGTTATAATTATTTTGTCTTTCCCACTCCTGATTTTTTTTCCCACTGAAGCTCTGGGAGAAGATGTACTTGACTTTGTTAGTTATCACCATTATTGTGTTATTGTGTGTGTGTTAATCGCTTAGTCGTGTCCAACTCTTTGCGACTCCGTGGACTGTATGCAGCCCACTAGGCTCCTCTGTCCCTGGGATTCTCCAGGCAAGAATCCTGGAGTGGCTTGCCATGCCCTCCTCCAGGGGATCTTCCCCACCCAGGGATTGAACCCGGGTCTCCTCCATGGCAGGCAGATTCTTCACCATCTGAGCCACCAGGGAATACCATTGTGTTATTGGTCAATGCTAATTAACTGACACGGAACTCAGTATTTCTGTAAGATATCATTTCTTCATTGGATATGCTGGAGGTAATTTTTATTGAAAGGATATGTTTCTTTATGACAAATATGTGTGCAATTTCACTCTTTTCAAAAAGTTTGTGTGTACACAGGTGTTCTATGTATTTATATATAAAACAAGACAAGTTAAAATTCTAACATACAGGAATATTTACAGATACCTGCATGCTATTTTTGTTCAGTCGCTAAGTTGTGTCCAACTCTTTGCAACCCCATGGACTCCAGCATGCGTTTCTCCTGTCCTCCACGATCTCCTGGAGTATGCTCAAATTCATGTCCAGTGAGTCAGTGATACTGTCTAACCATCTCATGCTGTGTCGTCCCCTTCTCCTCTTGCCTTCAATCTTTACCAGCATCAGGGTCTTTTCAAATGAGTCGGCTCTTCACATAGATGGCCAAGTATTGGAGCTTCAGCTTCAACACCAGTCCTTCCAATGAACATTCAGGGTTGATTTCCTTTAGGAATGACTGAATTGATCTCTTTTCTGTCCAGGGGACTCTCAAGAATCTTCTGCAGCACCAGTTTGAAAGCTCCAATTCTTTAGCGTTCAGCCTTCTTTATGGTCCAGTTCTCTCACATCTGTACATGACTACTGGACAGACCATGTCTTTAACTATAGAGCTTTGTCAGCAAAGTAATGTCTCTGCTTTTAAATACATTGCCTAGTTTTGTCATAGCTTTCCTTCCAAGGAGCAAGTGTCTTTTATTATACATCTACAGTTTTATCTATGTAAGAATACAATGCCTGGGTTATCAGTTCAGTCCGTTGCTCAGTAGTGTTCAACTCTTTGCGACCCCATGGACTGCAGCACGCCAGGCCTCCCTGTCCATCACCAACTCCCGGAACTTACTCAAACTCATGTCCATCGAGCTGGTGATGCCATCCAACGATCTCATCCTCTATTTCTTCCCCTTCTTCTCTCACCTTCAATCTTTCCCAGCATCAGGGTCTTTTTCAGCGAGTCAGTTGTTAGCAATAGGTGGCCAAAGTATTGGAGTTTCAGCTTTAACATCAGTCCTTCCAATCAACACCCAGGACTGATCTCCTTTAGGATGGACTGGTTGGATCGCCTTGCAGTCCAAGGGACTCTCAAGAGTCTTCTCCAACACCACAGTTCAGAAGCATCAATTCTTTGGCATTCAGCTTTCTTTAGAGTCTTACTCTCACATTCATACATGACTACTGAAAAAACAATAGCTTTGATTAGATGGACCTTTATTGGCAAAGTAATGCCCCTGCTTTTTAATATTCTGTCTAGTTTGGCCATAACTTTACTTCCAAGGAGCAACCGTCTTTTAATTTCATGGCTGTAGTCACCATCTGCAGTGATTTTGGAGCCCAAGAAAATAAAGTCTGTCACTGTTTCCATTGTTTCCCCATCTATTTGCCATAAAGTGATGGGACCAGATGCCATGACCTTAATTTTCTGAATGTTGAGTTTTAAGTCAACTTTTTCACAGAGTCTGAGCCTGGGTTATAAGATATTCTTATTTTCAACTTTGTTGATGCTGTTAAAATAGTCTTAAGTGACTATTCCAATTGTAGCATAAAACATCAGCTCAGGAAAGATTTCATTTACTCCAGAGCATTTTTGCTAGTGCTTGAGATCATCAGCTTTATAATTTCAGTTACTCTGGGAGACAAGGTCTGTGTATAGTTTTCATGTATATTACACAGATGACTTAAGAATGTCATTTTGATATCCTGCTAAGCAAAGTGTTTTATTTTTTATTAAGTAGGCTGTCTTTTTATAATTCATAGAAAACAATGTTTTAAATGCTACAGATGAGCATTTTGATGGGAATATCTAATATTAGACATTATTGCAATTATCTATGTTTAGTAGCTGGTACTTTCATGATTTCATGGTGTCGAGTGAAAAAACAAATTTTGTTTTCCTTGTTTTTTTTTGAAAATTTAAATACTTGATTTACAGTGTTGTGTTAGTTTGTGGTGTACAGCAAAATGATGCAGTTATGGTTTTCCCAAGGGCTCATCAGATAAAGAATCTGCCAGCTATGCAGGAAACACAGGAGATATGGATTTGATCCCTGGGTGGGGAAGATCCCCTGGAGGAGGGAATGGCAACCCAATCCAGTATTCTTGTCTGGGAAATTCCATGATCAGAGGAGCCTGGTGGGCTACAGTCCCTGGGGTTGCCGAGTCTGACATGACTTAGCAACTGAGCACACATATATAATTATAGTATAATATGTATATTTTTCAAGTTCTGTTCCATTGTGGTTTATTACAGCACATTGATTATGTTCCCTGTGCTATGCAGGAGGTCTTTGCTGTTTTTATCTAATTCAAATGTAGTAGTTTTATATCTGCTAATACCCAAATCGTAATTCATTCCTCCCTGCTTCCCCTTTGGTAATCAGAAGTTTGTTTTCTACCTCTGTGAGTCTGTTTCTGTTTGGTAAGTCAGTTCATTGGTATCATTTCTTAAGATTCCATGTATAAACAATATAATATTATCGGAAGGACAGATGCTAAAGCTGAAACTGCAATACTTTGGCCACCTCATGCGATGAGTTGACTTACTGGAAAAGAGTCTGATGCTAGGAAAGATTGGGGGCGGGAGGAGAAGGGGACGACCAAGAATGAGATGGCTGGATGGCATCACCGACTCTGTGGACATGAGTTTGAGTGAATTCCGGGAGTTGGTGATGGACAGGGAGGCCTGGCGTGCTGTGATTCATGGGGTCGCGGAGAGTCGGACACGACTGAGCGACTGAACTGAACTGATGTCTTTCTCTGTCTGACTTATTTCACTCAGTATGACAATCTCTAGGTCCATCCATGTTGCTGCAGACGGCATTATTTCATTCTTTTTCATGGCTGAGTAATATTCCATTGTGTGTACATACCACATCTTCTTTATCCATTCATCTGTTGATGGCCATGTGGGTTTTTCCCATGTCTTGGCTACTGTAAACAGTGCTGCAATCCAGGTTACCAGAGCTCATTTAATTTTGCTTTTCAGTCTCCTGTCATCTGTAATGGTCTTCCATCTTTCTTGTTTATTTAAGGTCTTGACACTTTTTCCCGTAGTCATGTATGGATGTGAGAATTGGACTATAAAGAAAGCTGAGCGCTGAAGAATCGATGCCTGTGAACTGTGGTGTTGGAGAAGGCTCTTGAGAGTCCCTTGGACTGCAAGGAGATCCAACCAATCCTTCCTAAAGGAGATCAGTCCTGAATATTCATTGGAAGGACTGATGCTGAGGCTGAAACTCCAATGCTTTGGCCACCTGATGTGAAGAGCTGACTCACTGGAAAAGACCCTAATGCTGGGAAAGACTGAGGGCGGGAGGAGAAGGGAACGACAGAGGATGAGATGATTGGATGGCATCACCAACTCAATGGACATGGGTTTGGTTGGACTCCGAGAGTTGGTGATGGACGGGGAGGGCTGGCCTGCTGCAGTCCATGGGGTCGCAGAGAGTCAGACACAACTGAGCAACTGAACTGCATTGAACACTTTTGAGTGATACTCACCAGTTATTTTGTCAAATGTCCCTCACGTCTGCTGTTTTCTCATGATTATACAAGGCTTCAGGCGTGCTTTTGGGGCAGAAATACAGTAGCAATGATGCAGGATCCTCAATGTGTCCTCTCATTGCGTTCATCATGTTGATGTCTTATTACTGGTGGTGTTGATCTTGGGCACTTAGTGAAGATGGTAATGACAGGCATGTAAAACTCCTATTCTGCTGTCTGTAATAGCTGGTTTGGTTACACTTTTTTGTGTTGTTGGGGTTTTCTTTTTGGTATGTTGGGTTTTTTTTTTTTTTTGGTCTCTACATTTATCTTGGTTTTCAGCCATTTGTTAATGTTTCCTTATATATCTGCTATGTTGGGTTTTTTAAAATTTTTACTGGTGTATAGTTGCTTACAGAGAATGAGATGGCTGGATGGCATCACCGACTTGATGGACATGAGTCTGAGTGAACTCCGGGAGTTGGTGATAGACACGGAGGCCTGGCGTGCTGTGATTCATGGGGTTGCAAAAAGTCGGACACAAGTGAACTGAACTGATAGTTGCTTTACAGCATTGTTAGTTTCTGTTACACGTGTACATTGTTTTAACGTTGGCATGGTTTAAAATAATTTTAAGAAACAAAATTTGCCTTGGGATAGTGCGGTCTTCCTTCAAAGAGGGTTTATTGTTTTTCTTGATCTAATCGTGTGTGTAGTCACTCAGTCACGTTTGAGTCTTTGTGACCCCATGAACTGTAGCCTGCCAGGCTCCTCTCTCTGCGGGATTCCCCAGGCAAGAAATGCTGGAGTGGGTTGCCATGCCCTTCTCCAGGGGATCTTCCCGACCCAGGAATCGAACCCACGTCTCTTACCTTCCCTGCATTGGCAGACGGGTTCTCTACCAATAGCGCTACTGTATATGTGTCAGTCACAGTTTCCTAAATCATCCTACACCCCCCTGACCCCTTGGTGTCCATAGATAGGTTCTGTCCATCTGTGTCTCTCATTCTCTTTTAGACATAAGATCATCTATACCATTTTTCTTGATTCCGTATATATGTGTTCTCCATATCCGAATACCTTTGGAAATTACTTCACTTTCTTTTTCAAACCTTCTAAAAGATTTAAGAAGCATTGTCATGCTTGGCATTATTGACTATAAAATGTGCATAATTACTGTTTATTACTGTTTAACCAACCTTCACTTTTTGCCTTGTTTTGGTTGTATGCCATAAAGTTTCTACAACTTGAAACGTTGAATGTTTGAATGTTCCTGTTATGTAAACATTTGAAGGCACAGTTTAGACGATATATCCTTGCATATGCGTTTTTATTCCACTTAGACCATCTTTATTTTTAACCAGCAAGTATAAGACTTTTCTCAGTCACCTGAAAATTTAAAAACAAAAAGGGAAAATTAAAGGCAGCACTTGTACCCTCAGTTTAAGAGAAAACTTGGAAATATTTAGTTATACTACCTGAATGATGATAATAAATCTGCAGGACAGGGTGAGAATTTTTTTCTTCCGGTTTTATTGAGCTAAAGTTGACATACAGTACTGTATAAATTTAGATACTGTGTAAGTTTAAGTCGTACAGCATAATGACTTGTGGTTTTAATCTCATAATTACTTGGGAACTTTTAGGATTTACTCTCTTAGCAACTCTAATATATTACTATACTGCTTTATTGTGGTCATCGTGTTGTGTTATATCCCCATTATTTATCTTGTAGCTGAAAGTTGATCTCTTTTGACCACCTTTATACAATTCCCTCACCACCTACACTGTGCCTCTGGGAACCACAAACACGATTTCTTTTTTTCTGTGAGTCTGTTAGTTTCTTTTTTAGATTCCATATGTAACTGAGCTCATACAGTATTTATCTTTCTCTAACTTTTAGCATGGGAGAAGGCAATGGCAACCTGCTGCAGTACTCTTGCCTGGAAAATCCCATGGGCAGAGGAGCCTGTTAGGCTGCAGCAGCAACTTTTAGCATAATATACCCTCAGGGTCCAAATGTGTTGTCACAAAAAGCAGGATTTTCTCATTTTTACCAGCTGGATAGTATTCTTACATTTTTTTCATTCATTCACCTATTCATGGAAACTTGGGTTGTTTCCATGTCTTGGTGATTCTGAGTAAAGATGCGATGAACATAAGCGTGCAGTTATCTCTTTGACATAATACTTTTTTTGTTCATTTCCGACAAGTGCCCAGAAGTAAACTGCTGTATCATGTTGCAGTTCTATTTTTAATTTTTTTTGGGGGGGGTGGCGGGGCTCCACGAGTTTTCTGAAAAGGAATTGTACACTGAGTGACAGGGGTGTGGCTAGAATAAACGATCCAGGCCCGTCCATGGGGGTGGAAAGAAGCCTCTGCGTCTGAGAGACACTGGACCGCGGGCTATGGAGGCTTCGGGCTCTAGACGGGTGCCTCAGAGCGGGCTACCTTCGTCTCCACAGCAAACCGCAGTCCTCGTGATGCCCGAGCGCCTTCCTGTCCCAGGTCTCCCCAGGCCAGCTGCAGGGAACTGAGCTGAGGGCCAGAGGCTGTGTAAAGGCCACAAGCGGGCAGCGCTCTGCAGCGCTCCTGGTTTCCCCGGAGCATTGTGGGTAGTTACCTTCTCCCTGCCTCCCCCTACAATGCTCAGCGGAGCTCCTGGTCTCCCCGGAGCATTGTGGGTAGTTACCTTCTCCCTGCCTGCCTCTCCCCTCAAAGCTCAGCGGCGGTCTTGGTCTCCCCAGGAGCATTGTGGGTAGTTACCTTCTCCCTGCCTCCCCCCACAAAGCTCAGCGGCGCTCCTGGTCTCCCCGGAGCATTGTGGGTAGTTTCCTTCTACCTGCCCTTCTCCCCACAAAGCTCAGCGTGCTCCTGCTCTGCCCAGGAGCATTGTGGGTAGTTACCTTCTCCCTTTTCCAGTGAGTCAACTCGTCGCATGAGGTGGCCAAAGTATTGGAGTTTCAGCTTTAGCATCAGTCCCTCCAATGAACATCCAGGATTGATCTCCTTTAGAATGGACTGGTTATGGGGTCGCGGAGAGTCGGACACGACTGAGCGACTGAACTGAACTGAACTGAACCTTCTCCCTGCCTACCCCCACAGAGCTCAGCGGCGCTCCTGGTGTCCCCCGGAGCATTGTGGGTAGTTACCTTCTCCCTGCCTCCCCCCACAGAGCTCAGCGGCGCTCCTGGTCTCCCCCGGAGCATTGTGGGTAGTTACCTTCTCCCTGCCTCCCCCCACAGAGCTCAGCGGCGCTCCTGGTCTCCCCCGGAGCATTGTGGGTAGTTACCCTCTCCCTGCCTCCCCCCACAAAGCTCAGCGGCGCTCCCGGTCTCCCCAGGAGCATTGTGGGTAGTTACCTTCTCCCTGCCTCCCCCCACCAAAGCTCAGCGTTGCTCCTGGTCTCCCCCGGAGCATTGTGGGTAGTTACCTTCTCCCTGCCCGTCCCTCCCCCACCCCCAAAGCTCAATGGACTTTCTCCCATCTTTTGCGTAGTTTCTGGTGCCTCGTAGGGTCTCAGTGATTGCCAGCCGTCTCCTTGTAAATTTTCCTCCGTCCCGATCCCGGTGCAAGTTTGTTGTGCAAGTTCTGGTCTGTGGAAGGTGTGTTCCATGCTGGGAGGAGCTCAGAGTGATGTGTTGGTGGGCATCACCCGAGCATTCTTGGAGAAAGCCTCAATGCTAGCTCTGCAGTTATTCATGGCATCTTTCTTATCCTCGGAGGTGAAAGGGAGTTTGTTTCTGTTGTTTAGTCGCTACATCCCTTCCGACTCTTTGTGACCCGGCAGACTGGAGCCCACCAGGCTCCTCTGTCTATGGGTTGCCAGTTCTGTTCTGCACAGGGTGTGGTCCATGCCGGGAGGAGCTCAGAGTGATGGGTTTAGGAGCGTCACCTGCGGGTTCCTGGAGAAAGACCCAATCTTATAGCACTGCAGTTTTTCATAGAAAATTTCTTATCTTGGGAAGTGAAAGGAAATTTTTGTTGTTTAGTCGCTCAGTCATGTCTAACTCGTTGTGAACCCGTGGGCTATAACCCACCAGGCTCCTCTGTCCATGGGATTCTCCAGGCAAGAATACCAGAGTGGGTTGTCATTCCATTCTCCAGGTGAATCTTTCCGATCCAGGGATCGAACCCGGGTACCCTGCATTGCAGGCAGATTTCTTTGCCATCTGAGTCACCAGGGAAGCCCCAGAAGGAGTTTAGTGTTCCCAAAGGACAGACGCTGAGAATGATTTAGGCCACAGGCCGTGAAACTTCAAGCTTGGGTGGATCTTCCGTTGGAGTCTAGTTGCGACTTTTATCCTCCTATTACTTTTAAGGTCGCTGTCATCACAGAGCAGTAAAGTTTCATTTGGTCATGTTTCATAGTAAAACCACTGATATTACAAGTTCCGGGGAAATGTTCTTAGGAAGGCCAGTAGTGAAACGTGATCTCTGCTCCTGGCGAAGATGACTGCCAGCACCAGTAGTAAATGTGATAGTAAAAATGCTTGAGGTAGAGGATAATCCATTAAATCTTGATATTTCCAGAGAGAAGGGGAGGGGAACATCTTAATTTCCTGTGGCTATGTATAGTAACTGATGAGCCTTAGGATTTAAGGAAAAATGAGCTTCTTTAGTCTTCTCTACCTGAGTTAGTAAAAAGTAAAGTTGTTAATTGCTCAATCGTATCCAACTCTTTGTGACCCCATAGACTGTATTCTGGAGAAGGCAATGGCAACCCACTCCAGTACTCTTGCCCGGAAAATCCCATGGACGGAGGAGCCTGGTAGGCTGCAGTCTATGGGGTCGCACAGAGTCCGACACGACTGAAGCGACTTAGCAGCAGCAGCAGACTGTACCCTGCCAGGCTCCTCTGTCCATGGATTTCTCCAGGCAAGAATACTGGAGTGGGTTGCCATTTCCTTTTCTAGGGGATCTTCCCAGGAATCTACCTGAGTTAAGGAAACATGAGGTAAAAATCACACACATTCCCCAGAAGGCTATTAACTTCCATTTGCATGCATTTAAAAGACTAAGATTTATATATAGAGAGAGGAATAAACTTACCAGGTACCAGACAGTCCTTTCTGAAACCTATAATAAAAATCAGGAAAAAAGAAATCACCATCTAAATTTGAATGAGGGATGCACCCTAAGCTGAAAGACCAGGTTGTTAATTGAAGCTGGATGGTGGAGGTATCTTGGCAAAGCTGTACCAGGAACAGCACATGTCTCCCATTTTCTGTGAGGCTGAGAAATTATCGCCAGCTATGTTGGGCTTCTCTGGTGGCTCAGGTGGTTAAGAATCTGCCTGCAATGCAGGAGATGTGGATTCAACTCCTGAGTCGGGAAGATCCCCTGGAGGAGGAAAAGGGAACCTACTCCAGTATTCTTGCATAAAGAATCCCATAGATTCTCGACAGAGAGTTCTTGACAGATCAGCCTTGTGGGCTACAGTCTGCAGTGTTGCAATGGTCAGAAGTGACTGACTAAGCGAACATGTTTAGAATAGCATTACCATAGGATCCTTCTCCTAGATGATAGAAGATTCTAGATGAGTCAGAATGGAAGAAGCAAGAGTATTCATCAAAGATGTAATTCAGTCATTCCGTCCACAACATTTCCCTTTTCCCTTCATCCCTTAATTCCTTTAAAATAGTCCTTTATGAGGTGTGACACTTTAAAGGATGCAACTCCCAGTAGATATCAAATACACATTCTTTTTTATTTTTGGCCACTCTGCACAGCCTGTGGAACTTCCCTGACCAGGGACCGAACCCAGGCCCCCTGTATTGAGAGCATGGAGTCTTACCCACTTCTTGGGTTAAGTTCCCCACCAGGGAAGTCCATCAGATAAACATCTTGAGCAAGATTCATTGAAACCCAGTCTGATTTCCCCTCGATTTCTCTATTATGTGACTCAGTCAAACTATTCACCCTGGTTGCCCACATTAAAACAATCTTTTAATACCTATGGCTGATTCATGTTGATGTTTGACAGAAAACAACAAAATTCTGTAAAGCAGTTATCTTTCAGTTAAAAAATAAATAAATAAAAACTGGGGGGGGGGGTGAGAGGAAACTCCAATATTTTAACATCAATTCTCAGCCATTTCTGATAGGTCTGCCATCAAAATAGAACCTGAATCAGACTGCTTCTCACCTCATCCATGGCTACCACCTTTGTCCAAATATCTCCATATTCTACTGGAGTATGAATAGCTACCTCTTTTTTCCCCCAAATAATCTGAATATTTTATTTGAGATAAGTATTAGTTGACATAATTGGGTTGCAAAGTGGATCATTTATTTATTTATTTTTTTGTCTTATGAAAAGCTTCTTAAGCAATCTGCTTGTTTTACTCATCCCGCTGCCCCCAAATCTTTGGTATCCACCTCTCAAATACTTATACTCCCAACCAGATTAAACCCCAAACCTTCATTCTGTTGTATCAATCTTTTATTTTTTTCTTTTACAAGGCTCTGTCAGTTCAGTTCACTTGCTCAATTGTGTCCACCTCTTTGCAACCCCATGGAGTGCAGCACACCAGGCCTCCCTGTCCATCACCAACTTCTGGAGTCTACCCGAACCCATGTCCATTGAGTCCAGGATGTCATCCAACCATCTCATCCTCTGTTGCCCCCTTCTCCTCCTGCCTTCAATCTTTCCCAGCATCAGGGTCTTTTCCAAGGAGTCAGTTCTTCACATCAGGTGGCCAAAGTACAGGAGCTTCAGCTTCAGCATCATTCCTTCCAGTGAATATTCAGGACTGATTTCCTTTAGGATGGACTGGTTGGAGCTCCTTGAAGTCCAAAGGACTCTCAAAGAGTTTTCTTCAAGGCCGTGTGGATTTTAATTAATCCATATGTTTCCCTCCATTCCCATCTAGGCAGCAAACTGGCCAGTGGGCTTCTGACCCTGAACTTCTGGCAGCATGGTCGGTGCTGAAGTCAACTATGGGGGAGTCGTGACATCTGAGCATATATGACCCCGAAAGATCAGCTGGGGTAAGCAGGCCAAACGCCTCCGTGATACACACTGTATGCAGATGACACATGTATCTTGGTTCAGGATGATACGGTTCATGAGGAGTTAAAATGAGGCAGTATCCTTATGCAGAGTTGGAGCCTAACAGGTGTTTCCAAATTGGTTTTGCCTGAAAGCAAGGTTGTAGTCTGACGACTGTGATGTTGGAGATTGGTTAACCTGGATGATGTCAGGGGAGAGAGAGAAACGAAGAGGAAGTAAGTATGTGTACAGGTTGATCGTGATCCGCTTTAAAGGTCACCTACCAGGGTCATACCTTCCAGTTGTACCTGATGCAGATTTGTGCCCCTTGAACCTCCTGGCTCCATTCTTCAGGTGTATCTTTTAAATGCATGAAAAGCCGCTGCGTGCGTTGGCTCTGAGCTGTGACGCTCATTCTTGGTCAAGTGTATTTCAGGATGTGAGTCTGACGGCCTGGTGTCTCTGTCTACACCGGGGACAGGTGTAGATGAACTGTGAAGTGTGTTTGTTGTGTTTTTCCAGTAGGATTAAGTGACTGTCGAAGGTCAGAGGTAACAAGGAATCTAGTTTGTTTTCTGCAGTTGCGTTTCTTTGTTTGCCTTGAGGATTGTGGTATCTCCGGATGTTTTGGAATATAAGGTCGAGACCCTGTTACTGTCATATTTTGGTGACCCCACAAGTGTCACAAGTGCTTGTGTCTGCATGCTTTCACACTCATGCACCAATGTGAGTTTCTGTAACCCTGAAAGCTTTGGAGCCTGAGACTCCTCTGCAAGTCTTTGTTTTCACGGTTGCATATGGTCTTGATAATTATCACTGTCTGTAAAATGGAATGATACTGACTTGCAATCAATTCAGAAGACTTCTGGCCCTAAAAAAGCGTTACCGTGGGTCATGGGTGGGCATTTAGAACAGAGAGAGAACCAAACCTAACGTTCAGTGAATGATCTGTTTGTTGTTGCTTGGTTTTCAGTCCAACACTGTGGAGTTATTTTAATTTTTATTCAGTTATCTCAATTTAAGTATAGTTTCTGTGCAGTATTATAGAAGGTACAGGTGTACAATATGGTGACTCACAGTTTTCTGAGGTTATACTCCATTTATAGTTCTTATAAAATATTGGCAATATTCTGTATGTTGTACAGTATATCTTTCCATGTGACTCATTGTATACCTGATGGTTTGTGCCTTTCAATCCCCTCCCCACTGTCCTCCAAGCCACAGGCAACCACTCTGTGCTTTCTGTATCCAGTGAGTGTTTCTGTCTTGTTATATGCGCAAGTTTGTTGTATATGTTTTAGATTTTACATATCGGTGATGTGATTCACTGTTTGTCTTTCTCTGACTTATTTCATTATGCACAATGCCCTCTAAGTCCATCCATGTTGCTGCAGATGGCAAAATTTCATTTTTTATGGCTGAGTCTTATTCCGCTGTATGTGTGTACACCACCTTCGTTATCCATTCATCTGTTAATGGACATTTGGGTTGTTTTCGTGACTTGGCTATTGTAAACAATGATGGTGTGAATATTAGGGTGCGTCTGTCATTTGAATTAGTGTTTTTGGTTTCTTTGGAGATACACTCAACAGTGCAATTATCTTTGACAACGACAATGAACACGCTGAACAGTTAAATAGTTGTAAATAAGGATCACCCCAGGACTTTTGAAATAAGGACAAAGAAAGGAGAAACATGTATCTTTAGAAGTTGCATAAACAATTTTTTAAAATAGGGATCTAACAGTCATTTAAGTCTATACTTAACAATCCCCCAAATCTCTAGTTAATGAAGTCCGTTATAAAAACTCAAGAAAATAAATGCCATTATTATAATGGTCAAGAGAAAGTCATGACAGCTTCAGAAGGTAATCATAATGGGACTTTTATTGTTGCTGAGTTAATTTTTTGTTTCTTTAATTGATTAACCTTTCTAATAGATACCAGTGCATCTGTTTCCAACATAGCCTGCTCTTTTATCAAAATGAGTTCCCTTAACTTTCTTTGGAGTTGACAAAAAGTTTTCCACTTTACTACTTTGAAATCCTTTTTAAATAGGATTCTTTTGAATTCTAATTGAAAATTCAATTCTATCTGAATTCTTTTGAAAAGAATGCTGTATTTTGAATAATTGTGAAGATAAGGATTTAGAGTATGGGTTTTATTCATATTTAATTGAGCACCTATTTGAGTGGCTTATAGAGGTTAATAAGGGATTATTATATATTTAAGCAAGACAAACTCAGATTTCTAGAAAAGACATTTTATTCTTTACAATTTAAGTGTCTTGGCTCTGTAATAGCTATGCATGTACAGGTTTGCATAGTATATTTCTTTCTTTATTTGTTTTCTGAGTGAACCTGTAAATCACAAAGAACAATGATTCAAATGTGAGTTTACTTAATGGCCTTGGTTAGTAGTTTATAAGAAAATACTGAATTTTTTGCTCCAAAGTTTGCTCTTATTTAAGAAAAATACTTATTGTGAGTTATTACAGAAGTAAAAACTCATGTAATATATTTACCTAGATACTTTTTATAAAAATTGTGTATATGTAATAATTCTGTTTTATAAATTGTTGCTGGCCATATCTTGATCTTATCATGATCTCATTTAAGCAAGTGTTCACTTAATTTTTTTCTGAAAGCCTAAATACTTTGAGTTACATATGTATTGGTTCATCTTGATAATACACTAATATCACAGTCAGTACATGTTACAATTGTAAAATAAGTGTTTACTGAAACTAATTATAGGCCATAGCTATATGGTAAGGGAGGAGAAGGCAATGGCACCCCACTCCAGTACTCTTGCCTGGGAAATCCCATGGATGGAGGAGCCTGGTAGGCTATAGTCCATGGGGTTGTGAATAGTCGAACACGTCTGAGCGACTTCACTTTCACTTTTCACCTTCATGCATTGGAGATGGAAATGGCAACCCACTCCAGTGTTCTTGCCTGGAGAATCCCAGGGATGGGGGAGCCTGGTGGGCTGCCGTCTATAGGGTCGCACAGAGTCGGACACGAGTGAAGTGACTTAGCATATGGTAAGGGATTTATTGGTTTTATCTCCAAAGAAAAATAACAGTGTATAAAAATCAGCAAAATTGTGTGAAAAGGGCTTACAGTGAGACTTTCCAATTAACAGAATTTCTTCATCCTTCATAAGAATAAAGAATTGTTGTTTTATTTTTCATTTGAACAAATTGAGTACAATTTTGAATCTATTAAAAAAAGTAACTCCTAAGTGAATTTAAAAGAGACTCAAGCTGATAATTTAACAAAGCAAATAAAATTAAATGAAAATACTGGTTTGGCCAAAAAGTTCATTCGACTTTTAAGCTCTTACAAAAAAAAAAAAACAAAAAAACTCGAACCAGCTTTTTGGCCAACCCAATAGAAAAGAAAAAGAGACAAAGAGCTTAAGAATATAATATAGTAATTATCTAAAGGTCAGGGGGGGCAGAAGAGAACAAAGAGGTTAGTACACACAACTGGAAAGAAGGAACAACTTTAATAAAACAGAAAGATAAACCTTTTAAAGCAGAAAAAAAAAGTGGCAAAACCAATCTGACTTCGCTTATAAAAATAAATATCCATGAAATAGAAATACTAAGAGAGACATTGTTAGGCCAGCTCTTATGTGTGTCTGCAAGACACGAGTGTATTAAATGTTCCAGATAAAAGATCTAAGGAGAGAGTTGTGTGTCTGGTGCATATTTTGTACGATTTCTGGAAAAAAAAGTTGTCGAATTGTAGATGATACCTGAAAGTGTCAAAGTGAACTGCGCAGTGAGAGTGGGTTTGAAGAAACCTGCTCTAGGATTAAAATGAAAAGTTTCAGATCTGGCAGAGGACAAGTATACTACAGTGAGGTCCAAGAAGGATTATCTAGAAATGTCGGGTAAAATCCAAAATAGTGTGATTTTACAAAAGCCAGAATTTAGGCACAGGGGAGTACATGGTCATATTTTAGGGGTTTTTAGATCATCTGAAAGATGACCTTTTCTCAGAACCGAGGCAGGCTACGTCAGTCCTGAGGACCTCTCTGTCACGTTCTTATAAACCATCTACAGAGGAGTTCTGCATCGTTTGGTTGTTTAATCGCTAAGTCGTGTTTGACTCTTCTGCCTCGTACGGGTCATCTGTACTTCAGGATTTTCATGACATGACTCTCGGGTTTTTTGTTTTTGTTTTTCTGTATGTTTTTGAGGAATGACTGGACTCAGGAAACAATTTCAGCAGTACCTACCAACACCTGTGACATTTGCTCTTTTCCAAACTGGTTCAGTTCTTATGAATGAGCTTACTGGGTTCTTCCCTCAGAATGTGACATGTCCCCATTTCTTTCTTCTTGGCATGCTCTGTAAATAGCAGTTTCGGTTGGAAACTTTGCATGGAACACGTTTAGATGCCAAGCTTTCCTGCCCCATAAAGGTGACTAAGTTTTGATGTGCTCGCAAATGTTCAACTCGTTCATGAGGGATGTAAAATAAAGACAAACGTATTGCAAATGTGGCAGATTGCTGTTGTTCAGTTGCTAGGTCATGTCTTGACTCTTTGTGAACCCATGGGCTGAAGCACACCAGGTGCCTCTATCCTCCACTATCTCCCGGAGTTTGCTCCAACTTGTGTCCATTGGGTCGGTGATGCTATCTAACCATCTCATCCTCTGCTGTCCCCTTTTCCTTTTGCCTTTGGTCTTTCCCAGCATCAAGGTCTTTTCTTCTTGCCTGGAGGACCCCATGGACAGTGTGAAAAGGCAAAAAGATTGCAGCTTTCTTCTGTGTAAACCCTAAGGTGGATGACAGACATGTGTAAATTAAAAAGCATCCTCTAAATTTATGTTGTGACTTGCTTTTTTATGATGGTGTTAAGTGCCACTCTGGAGTCCCAGAACCAAAATGAATTTTTCAACACTCACACATTTAAAAATAGAGCTCTTGGGACTTTCCTGGTAAATAAAATAGAGCTCTCTGCCAGTTAGGCCAGTTATGTGTTTTCAGAATAACACATTTCGGAAGAATTTGTATAATTCATGTGTAAAAAATAAACAGTGCACCTTCCCCGTGATGGTATACAGGGCTTTCCTCGTGCTGAATTGTTGGGAAAGGTGTGTGTACAAGCCAGTGAGACAAGTTCGGTGATATAACGTCAGCATTGCTGACATCCACAGAGGGAACAAAGCAGGAGGGAGTTGGGGGCAGCCCTTGAATATCTATGAAGCTCTAAAGACAAAGATGTGATTACTCTGACAAACAAGTGGAAACGTTCACGTCGATCCGACTTGGCATCCCGAAGTCCTACTCCGTTTTGTGTATTGCCATAAATTCCTTAAGGACATTAACTCGATTTGTTGGGAAATTGACTTGCATCATCTAATCAAACTTCAGTTCTTAAGACCTAATACGGGTTGAATCCATCTTTCAAATGATGAATTGACTAGAAAATTGGAACACTTTTAAGAATTATTTAATCTCTGGCAATACAGTAGACCTCACGTTAAATGAAACTCGTAATTCTGAAGATGCCACTAACCCGTATTTTCTGAATGAAAATGGATTGCTTCTAAGTTACCATCATTGTTTTGTTTGGTTGTGCGGAGACTTGAATCTAGGGAGAAAGGGCCCCCAGGTGTATCCATGTGATAGGTTTGTGATACTAACGTTGCTCATTATTTACTCAAAAGTATTTACTGTCTCGAAACTGACAGGTCATTGGGCTGGACAAGAGCTTATCATGGGTAAGAGACAAAGGATCTCAGAATACCCTGGATCCCCTTCACTGTTGTTGCTGGATCCCAGGGTCCGTAGGAAGTTCTGCCAGTGGCCAAGGAACTCTGTAAAGTTGCATCAGTTAAAACCGCAATTTTCATAATATGTCCTTTAAAAAATAATTTATTTGGTTTTTCCGCGTCTTAGTTGCAGAATGTGGGATCTTTCGATATGATACGTGGGATCTCATTCTCTTCTGTGCACACGTGTGGTCAGTCGTGTCCGACTCTTTGAAACCCCGTGGACTGCAGCCCACCAGGCTGCTCCGTCCATGGGATTCTCCAGGCAAGAATACTGGAGTGGGTGGCCATTTCCTCCTCCAGGGGATCTTCCCCACCCAGGGATCGAACCTGGATCTCCTGTATTGGCAGAGCAGCTTCTTTACCACTAGTGCTACCTGGGAAGGCCCTCTAGTTCCCTTACCAGGGATTGAAGTTGGGCACATTGCATTGGGAGCTCAATGTCTTAGCCACTGGACCACCAGAGAAGTCTCAAGTGTGTCATTCTTTTTTTTAAAAATTAATTTATTTATTTTAATTGGAGGCTGATTACAATATTGTAGTGGTTTTTGCCAAACATCGACATGAATCAGCCATGGGTATACATGTGTCCTCCATACTGAAACCCCCCTCCAACCTCCCTCCCTATCCCATCCCTCTGGGTTATCGCAGTGCCCTAAGCAGCCTGTCTCATGCATGGAACCTGGACTAGCCATCTATTTCACATATGGTCATATACACGTTTCAATGCTATTCTCCCAAATCATCCCACCCTCGCCTTCTCCCACAGAGTACTAAAGTCTGTTCTTTACATATGTGTCTCTTTTGTTGTCTCACATATAGGGTCATCGTTACCATCTTTCTAAATTCCATATATATGCGTTAGTAGACTGTATTGGTGTTTTTCTTTCTGACTTGCTTCACTCTGAAGAATAGGCTCCAGTTTCATCCACCTCGTTAGAGCTGATTCAAATGTGTTCTTTTTAATGGCTGAGTAATACTCCATTCTGTATATGTACCACAGCTTTCTTATCCGTTTGTCTGCCAATGGACATCTATCTTGCTTCCATGTCGTGGCTGTTGTAAACAGTGCTGCGATGAACATTGGGATACTTGTGTCTTTTTCAATTGTGTTTTCTCGAGTATGTCATTCTTGACCCACTCAGAAAGATAGGATGTATACCAGCTAGCTGCAGAGGAGGCTTAAATATTGGAAGCTGCTTGCCAAAGCACTGAGAGAGCTGGAAGGACCTGTCAGGGATGGGGGAGCCTTTCAAGGCATGAGCCCCACTCCCACCCCCGCAGGGAGACTAGGTGCTGAACCCAAGTGACAGGATTGGGACCGTGGAGACAGAGCTTCCTGGAGAGCAGAAGCAAAGGAGTTACCCAGGTTCTCACCTCCTTTGCCTGTCCCATGGCCTACCTCGGCCTCCTTTCCCTGAGCTGAATTAAAGATGCCAGTTGGCAAGGGAGCCTGGCGCCAGCAGGCAGAACAAAGCTGAGGGTGAGGACGGGTCTCAGAGCACAGAGGCAAGTGACCAGACACACACACAGACGCACACACATGTTGATGACAGATTGTAAATATCATCTAGCCTTAAAAAAAAGAAGGAAATCCTGCCACGTCTGACAACACGAATGCCCTCAGAGGACATTGTGCCCAGAGAAATGAACTGATGACAGAAACACACGTGCCGTACAATCTCCCTTTTATGTGGACCCTTCGCAGGGTCACCCGCAGAAGCAGAGAGCCCGGTAGGATGGCTGCAGGGCTGAGGAGCGGTCCTAGCAAAGTTTCAGTTACGCCGGATGAATACATCCTAGAGATGCTGTGTCCTGTGCACAGCTCTAATAAACAAGAGGATGTCGTATGCTGCAACATTTGTTACAAAGGTAGAGCTCATGGGGAGTGTTCTCACCACAAGACTAAACCACAGGGACACAAGGAAGCTTTGGGATTTGTTAGAAGTGTCTGTTCAGTTCAGTCACTCAGTCGTGTCCGACTCTTTGAGACCCCCATGGACTGCAGCTCGCCAGGCCTCCCTGTCCATCACCAACCCCCAGAGCTTGCTCAAACTCATGTCCACTGAGTCAGTGATGCCACCCAACCATCTCATCCTCTGTCGTCCCCTTCTTCTGCCTTCAATCTTTCCCAGCCTCAAGGTCTTTTCCAGTGAGTCAGTTCTTCGCATCAGGTGGCCAAAAGATTGGAGTTTCAGCTTCCGCATCAGTCCTTCCACTGAAGGTTCAGGGTTGATTTCCTTTAGGATGGACTGGTTAGATCCCATTGCAGTCCAAGGAACTCTCAAGAGTCTTCTCCAACACCACAGTTCAAAAGCATCAGTTCCTCGGCACTCAGCTTTCTTTATAGTCCAACTCTCACATCCATACATGACTACTGGAAAAACCATAGCCTTGACTAGACGGACTTTGTTGTCAAAGTAACGTCTCTTCTTTTTAATATGCTGTCTACGTTGGTCATAGCTTTTCTCCCAAGGAGCAAGCGTCTTTTAATTTCATGGCTGCAGTCACCATCTGCAGTGATTTTGGAGCCCCCCAAAATAACGTCTGTGACTGTTTTCACTGTTTCCCCATCTGTTTCCCAAGAAGTGATGAGACCAGATGCCATGATCTTAGTTCTTTGAATGTTGAGTCTTAAGCCAACTTTTTCAGTCTCCTCTTGCACTTTCATCAAGAGGCTCTTAAGTTCTTCTTCGATTTCTGCCATAAGGGTGGTGTCATCAGCATATCTGAGGTTATTGCTATTTCTCCCGGCAGTGTTGATTCCAGCTTGTACTTCATCCAGCCCAGCGTTTCTCATGATGTACTCTGCATGCGACGAGTTGACTCACTGGAAAAGACTCTGATGCTGGGAAAGGTTGGGGGCGGGAGGAGAAGGGGACGACAGAGAATGAGATGGCTGGATGGCATCACCGACTCTGTGGACATGAGTTTGAGTGAACTCCGGGAGTTGGTGATGGACAGGGAGGCCTGGCGTGCTGTGATTCATGGGGTCGCAGAGAGTCGGACACGACTGAGCAACTGAACTGAACTCTGCGTGTAAGTACATATTCTTCACTGCTAGAACCTTCTGTGACACCCGGCACACAGGAGGGCGATTTCTGCTCCTGTCCCTCTTCAGAAGGTAGTTTTCCATGCTTGGCCTCTTGTTCTTCTATAGAAGCGTCAGCATCCACCTCAGCTGGTAAAGGAAGAAGCATGCAGATCTGGGCATTTTTAATAACACTAGGACATGCACATTAGGTATTTGCGAAGGAGCCAGTGTTCCCTGCCTGAGACCAGTTTCTCTCTGAGCTCCACAAGGAAAGCGGTTGAGAATTTGGTTTGCACCGATGTGGAATGTAGAAAGATATGAATGATGGAGGGTCTTCTTATATACATACCTGTTGTTTATTTCTTGGCATATTTAATGTTCTTGGTATCGTGCAGTCCACTATCTTATTTCTCTCCTTTAAGTGTTTGATCTCTTTTGTTAGCTGCTTTATGCATAGGTGTATATTATGTATTCATGTATACACATCTGGTCCCATCACTTCATGGGAAATAGATGGAAAAACAGTGGAAACAGTGTCAGACTTTATTTTTTTGGGCTCCAAAATCACTGCAGATGCTGATTGCAGCCATGAAATTAAAAGACGCTTGCTCCTTGGAAGGAAAGTTATGACCAACCTTGATAGCATATTAAAAAGAAGAGACATTACTTTGCCAACCAAGGTCCGTTTAGTAAGGCTATGGTTTTTCCCGTGGTCATGTATGGATGTGAGAGTTGGACTGTGAAGAAAGCTGATCGCCGAAGAATGGATGCTTTTGAACTGTGATGCTGGAGAAGACTCTTGAGAGTCCCTTGGACTGCAAGGAGATCCAACCAGTCCATTCTAGAGGAGATCAATCCTGGGTGTTCATTGGAAGGACTGATGCTAAAGCTGAAACTGCAATACTTTGGCCACCTCATGCAACGAGTTGACTCACTGGAAAAGACTCTGATGCTGGGAAAGGTTGGGGGCGGGAGGAGAAGGGGACGACAGAGAATGAGATGGCTGGATGGCATCACCGACTCTGTGGACATGAGTTTGAGTGTACTCCGGGAGTTGGTGATGGATAGGGAGGCCTGGCGTGCTGTGACTCATGGGGTCGTGAAGAGTCAGACACGACTGAGTGACTGAACTGAACTGATACACATATGCACATCCATGTATTCTCACATATATGCATTGTATGTGAAGTGATGTGTATTGATTCATGGGTATATGTCATATATAGCTAGGTCTGTGTGTCCTGAGTCTCTCAGTCATGTCCAACTCTTTGCAACCCCATGGACTGTAGCCCACCACGTTTCTCTGTCCAAGGGGATTCTCCAGGCAAGAATACTGAAGTGGGTTGTCATGCCCTCCTCCATGAGTTAGGTGTGTATTTGATGCTAAACTATATTTTTTGAAAAATTAATACAAGCTTTCTTTTCAAAATGGACACATTGTATGTAAATCTTTGTTACTAGTGCAGAAACCCTTTATTTTGTAAGATTCATTGCTTCCAACTGAATACAAACTGTGTTGGTAGGCAAATAAATATATGCCTCCAACCGAAAAACTCCTGGCAAATTGAAAAACTCCTGCCTTCCCTCAAGGGGCAGGGAAGTTGGCCAGAGGAGTCTAGAAAAGCACTTTGGCCTGATGTGGGCAATGAATACAAATGAAATGCTTAGTCACAGTGTTGCCAGGAAATTAATAGTTGGATCCTAGTCATTTAAGTGGAAAAGTAAAAGTGACTGAAGATAGAATTGAGTTCTGTGAAAAAGCGCTTTAAGGTTGTGCTTGGAAGCCATTCAGAAGTCTTTTGCTTTTCCCAGTAAACTCGTATTACATTGTAACTCAATCTTTGGCTGGCCTACACGTGTTTGAATAATATGCCACCGAAGGCTGAGATAACTTTTTGCTCCCACTTAATTCAGTAATTTAGATGAACAGAGTTAAAATTATGTTCTTTGGAAGATGTTTTTGTCAGTGTCCTAAAGATCACTTAAATGACAGTTATCCCTCATCGTGAGCACAAAAGCGACAAAAAGAAGCTATGATGTTACAGTGTAGTGAAAAAAGAGTCAATCTCTGGTTGAGAATGAAGGTAAAAATACAAGCACTTTAATTTCATGGATATTACTTCTGTAAGGGCAAATACTCCTGTAAAGCAGTTGGAATCCACATTCTGAGTACCTAATTTTGAAAACCACTTAGTCCTTTTTTTCATGTTAATATATATATGTGTATATATATATATATATATATATATATGGGCATCCCTAGTGCCTCAGTGGTGAAAAATCTGTCTGCCAAACAGTGGACACAGATTCAATCCCTGAGTTTGGAAGATCCCCTGGAGGAGGAAATAGCAACCCACTCCAATATTCTTGCCTGAGAAAGCCCATGGACAGCAGAGCCTGATGGGCCACAGTCCATGGGGTTGCAGAGAGTTGGACATGACTTAGCAACTAAACAGCAACAAATACATATATATGAAATGGGTTGTTTGCTTTCATGCTGTTTGTGTAGCATTTGGCTGAGAATCTATGTTTCTAAGGAAGAAGGGTTTTGTTTTGTTCTTTTTTTTTATTTTTTGGATTTGTTTTGTTCTGTCTTAAATCTTCTGTAAGAGTTTTCTCTTTAATTAGGTAGTTATTAGTTAGTAATTAGTTACCTAATTCTTTACTTGGAAATATTTTCTTTAAAAAAATGCAATTACGTACACATTTTAAAATAATTTCATGTTATTATATTAATACCTTATGCTGGCCTCCTTTGTTTCTTCAGTTGACCTTAAAACATGTGAACGGTTGTAGCATTTTGGCTAATCTGCACTGGAACTTTCTCATGAGAACTATGTTTGACTTTCCCTCCTTCTTAAGTGAAGTTAAAAGATAGATAACCAGATATTTTCCAATAAAAGTAGCGTTGAAAACTTAAATTATTGCCATAAGTTACTTTTAGAATATAGGCTTTCAGTAGTAAACAAGAAACTTTATGTTAACCATAATGCTTTCAGTTAGTTATTACACACTGCTTAACTTAATGTCATTAAGTTTTAAGAGTACGTTCTCCTATTTCATCCGACTTCTTCAACACTAGTGCCTCTGAGGGGTGTTTTCTTCCAGAAACCAGTAAGATAAGAGAATCCTTAGATTTGTAAAAATATAGCAGTGACTTAGCAGCAGCAGCAGCAGTTCCCAAAGCAAGAAGAGGGATAGAAGAAATGCTGTCATTGATAAATAATGTTCCCGCACAGTCTGTCAATGTTCCCTTGAGAATCTCACCCAGAATCTTTCTGAATTCTTAACTGTGCTGGCAGAGTGTTAGAGCTACCTCATGTTTTGGCAATTAATTATCGTTTCTTCTACAAGCTTGAGATTTCTGCCTTTTGCCGTGATGTATGACCTTTGCACAGAGAGGTGGTTCTTACTACTGTTGATTTAATTACACAGATGAACTTTAACTGCTGCAGGGTATTGCTCCAGCGGTGGGAGGCAAACTGTGTTTGTCTTTTCTCCTTTATTATTAAAGATCCTGTGTGTGTGTGATAAGTCGCTTCAGTCATGTCCGACCCTCTGTGGCCCCCATGGATTGTAGCCCAGAGCAGGTCCTGGGTCCATGGGATTCCCCCGGCAAGAATACTGGAGTGGGTTGCCATGACCCCCTCCAGGGGATCTTCCCCACCCAGAGATTGAACCCGCGTCTCTTATGTCTCCTGCATTGGCAGACAGGGTCTTTATGACTCGCACTATCTGAGAAGCCCATAGAAGATCATACTGAACATCAAACGTGGCAGAATCCACTTGAGTTCCTATTGGTTTTCCTGATATGAGACTAGAGCTTTCTTCTCCTTCATTCTTCCTACCCTTGTTAACTGTTGCTATTTTATGTGGAATGGCGTACTCCTTAGGTTTAGACTTAGCACTTTAGGTTTTGATGAATACTTAAATCTGTTTTAAAAGGTGAAAACCGTGACAAGCAGTGCACTTTCATCTGTGTAATATGAAATGAAAAATTTACTTCAGTGCCTGAGTCCTTTGGATTAACGTCTGCTGTTTCTCCTGGAGCCAATTAAATGCTTTTTGTGTCCTTTAAAGAATGTTTCTGTCGAAGAGAAATTACGGGTAGGAAAAAGAGGGCGGACAGTGGCTGTCCTGATAGATGGGTCAGAAACAGCCAATCTTCGTTAGTATCTGAGCCACCAGAGACGCCCCAGAAATAGCCAGTTTTCAGCGAATCCGTCCTTTAAGTACTGTCGGTCTCACTGGTGACACAGAGATTTTTAATTCGGTTGAGTGGCTGTGACGTTGGAACAAGTGTATTTAAAATGTGTATGTGTTTGAATTGGAGCCGTCTAAGCCCGTGTTCTGACATGAGCCTCACGGCCCTCACTCACCTGTCCCAGTAACAGAAAAGGCCACAGAGTTGACAGCCCTGCAGTATTATTTTGAATGCCTCCCTCAGGAAACAACCAATGCCTCCTACCCGGAGCCTGCCAACTTCCCTCTGTAGACCATTGAACGTCAGGACGAAACACTGCATGCAGTGTAAAAAGAGGATCGGGAAGCATTGTGCATCCCATAGAGGTGCAGCTGGCTCTTTCTATGATTTCGGAAATCTGTTCCATCATTCCCAGGTGGCTTCCCAGTTGTCTGCCAGCAATGTGGGAGACCCGGGTTCGATCCCTGGGTCAGGAAGATCCCCTGGAGGCGGGCATGGCAACCCGCTTCAGTATTCTTGCCAGGAGAATCCCACGGACAGAGGAGCCTGGTGGGCTACGTCCATGGGGTCGCAAAGAGTCAAACACGACTGAGCTACTTCACTTTCCTTCCATCCTACATCCTCATTGTATGGAAGTTAGATAAGAGCTGGATTGCATGGTCCGGGGGGTTTGTCTTTTCAGATCTGCTCAGCACATCCTTGGTGGCTTCATGGCTTTAGTCCGTTTGGGGATTATACGTGTGGGTGTGGGAGAGAGAGCCAGACGTGGGGACAGACGGTAGACTGGTACTAATAGTCCGTTGAATTTACTGCCAAAATTGTGTGTTTTTGTGTTCAACACAGCTTGACCACTGTATCTTCATGTCACCACTTTAGAGACATCTTGTGTATGTAAGCATATTTAGTCGCTCACCAGGCTCCTCTGTCCATGGGGTTCTCTAGGTTTGTGTCTGAGTCTTTGCAACACCGTGAACTGTAGCCCACCAGGCTCCTCTGTCCATGGGGTTCTCCAGGCCAGGATACTGGAGTGCAGTGGAGCGGAGGAAAAAATTCCTTTCTCCAGGGGATCTTCCCCACCCACAGATCAAACCTGAGTCTTCTGCATTGCAGGCGGATTCTTTACCATCTGAGTTGCCAGGGATTCATGGCAGTACCTGCAAACAATGCAGAGAGAGAAGAGCTGGAAGACCCTACCTAGATTCGTTTGAGTCTTAGATGTAAAGTGGTGGGTTGCCTCTGTGTCAGAGCTGTTCAGTTCAGTTCAGTCTCTCAGTCGTGTCCGACTCTCCGCGACCCCATGAATCACAGCACGCCAGGCCTCCCTGTCCATCACCGACTCCCGGAGTTCACTCAAACTCATGTCCACAGAGTCGGTGACGCCATCCAGCCATCTCATTCTCTGTCGTCCCCGTCTCCTCCCGCCCCCAACCTTTCCCAGCATCAGAGTCTTTTCCAGTGAGTCAACTCGTCGCATGAGGTGGCCAAAGAATTGGAGTTTCAGTTTTAGCATCAGTCCTTCCAATGAACACCCAGGATTGATCTACCTGTAGAGAGATTAAAAAAATAAAAAGTTGCTAGGCTAGACTTGTTTGAAATGGAAGGGAACTGGGTAACATATATGTTCAGTTTCCCTAGAGACGAAGCTTCAAGTTGTAGACTTTCAGAGATGCAGACGTGCAGAACCGGTGCCATCCACGTCAGGCGTGAGTGACATTGCAGCCTGCCCTCTGCCTCCTGTTGCTGTTGACCCCTTATCAGTAACTTTTCTGCCTGTTGCCTCTGTGCCAGCCCCTGTATGCCAGCTGTTGTTCTGCACTACTGTACCAACCAGACCATCCTGAAGGAAATCAGGCCTCAACATTCACTGGAAGGACTGATGCTTACACTGAAGCTCCATCGCGTTGGCCACCTGATGCGAAGAGTCGACTCACTGGAAAAGTCCCTGATGCTGGGAAAGACTGAGGGCAGGAGGAGAAGGGGACGACAGAGGATGAGATGGTTGGATGGCGTCACTGACTCAGTGGACATGAGTCTGAGTAAACTCTGGGAGTTGGTGATGGACAGGGAGGCCTGGCATGCTGCAGTCCATGGGGTCGCAAAGACTCGGATATGACTGAGTGACTGAACTGAACTGTACCTTTCAAAGTAGTGTACTGTAAGATTAAAAATGTTTATTTTATATGTGTTTGTGTGAACATATTATAAACCTGTGACAGTATAGTACTCTGTAGCCAGTTGTGTTAGTTGGATACCTAGGCTAACTCTGTTGGACTTCAGTTCAGTTCAGTCGCTCAGTCGTGTCCGACTCTCCGCGACCCCATGAATCACAGCACGCCAGGCCTCCCTGTCCATCACCAACTCCCGGAGTTCACTCAAACTCATGTCCATCGAGTCGGTGATGCCATCCAGCCATCTCATTCTCCGTCGTCCCCTTCTCCTCCCGCCCCCAACCTTTCCCAGCATCAGAGTCTTTTCCAGTGAGTCAACTCGTCGCATGAGGTGGCCAAAGTATTGCAGTTTCAGCTTTAGCATCAGTCCCTCCAATGAACATCCAGGATTGATCTCCTCTAGAATGGACTGGTTGGATCTCCTTGCAGTATAAGGGACTCTCAAGAGTCTTCTCCAACACCACAGTTCAAAAGCATCGATTCTTCGGCGATCAGCCTTCTTCACAGTCCCACTCTCACATCCATACATGACCACGGGAAAAACCATTGCCTTGACTAGACGGACCTTGGTCGGCAAAGTAATGTCTCTGCTTTTTAATATACTATCAAGGTTGGTCATAACTTTCCTTCCAAGGAGCAAGCGTCTTTTAATTTCATGGCTGCAATCAGCATCTGCAGTGATTTTGGAGCCCAAAAAAACGAAGTCTGACACTGTTTCCACTGTTTTTCCATCTATTTCCCATGAAGTGACGGGACCAGATGCCATGATCTTTGTTTTCTGAATGTTGAGCTTCAAGCCAACCTTTTCACTCTCCTCTTTCACTTTCATCAAGAGGCTTTTGAGTTCCTCTTCACTTTCTGCCATAAGGGTAGTGTCATCTGCATATCTGAGGTTATTGACTTACGAACACATTAAAATTAGGAATGTGCTCTCAGAATGGAACTCGTTCACATTTAGGGGGCTTTACTATTTTCAGACAAAGCTTTCAAGTACAAAGGTGAAGTATCCACCATATGTTCTTGCCTCTCTGTGTTTGGAATGCTGGATCACCTTATAAATGAGAATAAGATTGTAATTATAAATCGTGGGGGAGTGGATACCCCAAATTGGCATCAGTTCAGTTCAGTTCAGTCGCTCAGTCGTGTCCGACTCTCCGCGACCCCATGAATCACAGCACGCCAGGCCTCCCTGTCCATCACCAACTCCCGGAGTGTACTCAAACTCATGCCCATTGAGTCGGTGATGCCATCCAACCATCTCACCCTCTGTCGCCCCCTTCTCCTCCTGCCCTCAATCTTTCCCAGCCTCAGGGTCTTTTCAAATGAGTCGTATTCAAATTGGCATTTTGGCTCCAAAATACAAGGATGTATGTAGGGACAAAGGAAACGTTCTCAAGAAGATGGATCAGAGGTGCAGAGGTAGACAGTCATTAAGTCCAAGATTCAGGATAAGGCTCCTGCTGTGTGTTCTCTTCGTTAGCCATTAAGAGGTTTTACCAAAAAAAAATATCAGGTACTTGAGATAAAGACCCATGGACGAGCTCTTGTAGTGAAGCAAAATAGTTTTACAACATAATTGCATCCTCTGGACTCAATTTAGTCGTCTAATATGTGAGTTATTTCTTTCTGTAAAGCCAATCTTAGATTATGTTTAACCTGTACTCTGTTGCTTGGAAATAGCTAAAAGCGTCTTTGTCCTGAAATAACCAAACAGAGAACGACGTTCCCAGGGAGAATCCCCTTGAGTCAGGTGCCGTGTTTATAAATCAGACCTGGCTATATAGAAAAAAGACACAATGGCCTTCTGTCCGGAAACGTGAGGTGGGTTTAACATGGGAAAATCAATTTGTGATTGTCTCCGTGATTCTGTTACTAGCATAAAGATGGACAACCGTATACTCAACTGAGTACATGCAGGAAACAGTGGGGGGATGGGATATCACTCACTGAAAAAAAGAAAAATCTGATACTGATGAGTGAATCCTATGGATGGCTCTCACAGACGTTAGGTTGACTGAAAGAAATCAGATACAAGTTAGTGCATATGTGTATGTTGAATTTAGGATTGTGTGAAGTTCAACAACAAGTAGAAAAGACAAACTGTGGTAATGCAAGACAGAAACAGTGGTCTTCAGTTTTGGGAGAAGCTCGGGAGACATTTTTCTGTCGATCAGAATATGCTCCATCTTGGCTGATTCATGGGATTAGCAAAATATCAAAGCACATGTTTCGTGTCTGGGCATTTCATGGTATGCAATTTTTGCCTCAATAAATTTTGAGCAAGCAGAAGGAGCTCACAATTATGGGCACAGCATGTATTAGTGAAAAACAAACAAAAAAAATGGAAGGAAAACCAGTAGCCATACCCTGAAGTAGCAGTCCTCAAGTAAAGATCTTTCTCTTTCTTTTTAAAAATATTTATTTGGCAGCACAGAGTCTTACTTGCAACACATGGACTCTTTAGTTCTGGCATACGAACTCTTAGTTGCAGCCTGTGGGATCTAGCTTCCTGACCCGGGATCGAACCTGGGCCCCCTGCATTGGGAGCTCAGAGTCTTAGCCACTGGACCATCTGGGACGTCCCCAAGCAAAGGTCTTTGACATCCCATCTTTGGGTCAGTAAAATCCACATCCTTTTCTTTCAGTCATAACCTAAGTGTTCAGTGTAAAAATGACATTTTTAAACCATTTGCCTTGGGAAACAGTGATTCCTGGAGATGTGATCTGGTTTTCCCTGTTCTTCACACACTCTTATAATCTACAGATTCTCAGAGTATGGAGTTGCGTGTATCTAAAAATGTGATTCAAGGTTGAAGTACAGAGGGACTTCCCTGGTGGCCCAGTGGCTAAAACTCTGAGCTCCCAATGCCGGGGGCCCAGGTTCAAACCCTGGTCAGGAAAGTAGGTCCCACATGCCACAACTAAGAGTTTGCAAGAAGCAATTTAAAAAAAAACAAAAAAGTGAAGGATCCCGCATGCTGCAGCTAAGACCGTTCCGTTCCGTTCCGTTCCGTTCCGTCGCTCAGTCGTGTCCGACTCTTTGCGACCCCGTGGACTGTAGCCTACCAGGCTTCTCCGTCCATGGGATTCTCCAGGCAAGAATACTGGAGTGGGTTACCGTTTCCTTCTCCAGCTGAGACCAGGTGCAGCCAAATAAATAAATAGGTAAATCAATATTAAAAAAAAAAAAAATGGAAGAAGAGAGAGGAAGAAAGCTCGATGCTTTCGATCTGCCTTGACAATGTGATTCTTCTAGGGTCTCTGTCACCTGATAAAGGAAAAGAACCAGACTCTTTTTATCTCTTATTTAGAAGCTGCTTCTCTTTCTGCCGGTAAACTTTTATCAGCTCCCACACTTCATCAATGCCAGTGGGAGCCATTTAATTAGTCGGCCCTGTCGGATACAGATCCTTTCACAAATGAATCCCGGTGACACTGAAAGCTCTGTGCAGTGAACTAAGTTGCCGGACACACACATCTCATACCTCGTGGAAGGCCCAATGGGAGTCAAGATGCCATACCACTTCATGATGACCATTGCCAGTTGATAAGGCTTCGCAGGTGACCCAGTGGTAAAGAACCTGGCTGCTGGTGCAGGAGACTCAGGTTTGATACCTGGGTCGGGAAGATCCCCTGGAAGAGGAAATGGCAACTCACTCCGGTACTCCCACCTGGGAAATCCCATGGACAAGATGAACCTGGCAGGCTACGGTCCATGGGGTTGAAAAGGGTCAGACACAACTTAGCAGCTGAGCGCATGCACACACAAACACACATTCCCAGTTGATGGGGAGGTCACTTCTTCCAAATAATGCTGTAACTCTGGGAGGACCCCACCAAGCGCAACCTTCTGGAATCTTTCCTCTCCTGTGTTGACACAATTAAGTATTCACCACTCCCTCACTTGCATGCTCATTTCCGCGTCAGTGTATAAAAATGATGGGCCAAGATGAGACAGTTCTTCTCATGCCTGTTTGGCTGTCCATTTGACTGACTGCTTTGAAATACAATATCTACGGTAAAATATAATAATATGCTCAGACATCTCATTTATACTGTCACTCGGATTGGCAGGGGAAATAACACTTTTTAAAATGATATTTATTTACTCTGGAATCTGTCCTTCTTTTCAAGTTCCAACCTGCTTGTTAGTTGGAAAAAAAAAATCGATGACCTTTTGACATGATTTTAACATCTTGATTTCACTATATTAATTTGAATAGTTTTTTTTCTGATTATTAGCTTGATTTTCTGACAAGCCACTCCAGTACTCTTGCCTAGTAAATCCCATGGGTGGAGGAGCCTGGTAGGCTGCAGTCCATGGGGTCACTAAGGGTCAGACACGACTGAGCGACTTCACTTTCACTTTCTTGGAAAGAAATCTCAAGACTCTTCAGTTCAGTTCATTTCAGTCTCTCAGTCGTGTCCGACTCTTTGCGACCCCATGAATCACAGCACGCCAGGCCTCCCTGTCCATCACCAACTCCCAGAGGTCACTCAGACTCATGTTCATCGAGTCGGTGATGCCATCCAGCCATCTCATCCTCTGTCGTCCCCTTCTCCTCCTGCCCCTAATCCCTCCCAGCATCAGAGTCTTTTCCAGTGAGTCAACTCGTTGCATGAGGTGGCCAAAGTATTGCAGTTTCAGCTTTAGCATCAGTCTCTCCTGTAGAA